>NC_045793.1:2495866-2806298 GCF_009873245.2 Balaenoptera musculus
TCTCTATTTGCAAAAAGCAGGATCCCGGAGATTGGAATGCAAAGAAGACGGGGACGTCCCCGCCCCTCCTCCACGGCCCCCTGCGCGCCGCCCGACTCCGATTATTGTCCTCGGGACAGTGAGCCTCAGAGAGCGACAGAGGCCGGAGAAAGCGGGTAGTCAAGGGGCCTTGAGAACCCGGCGCTTCCAGAGCTCGGAGCAGGCCCCGCCATTTAAAATTCAAATACACATCTCGAGTGCTTGGAAGAGAGGCCTGGCTGTGCAAATAGTGCTTGTGAGGCCCGGGCTTCTGGAGAGCCCGCGTGTGAATCGCCGGGGGTGCGGCGGGGGGGGGTTGCACCTGAGCAAATAGGGAGGGGGCGGCCCAGAGCTGGAGAGAGAGGGAGCCGAGAAGGCGTGGGGGGGATGGAAGGAGCCCCTCTTCCAAGAGCGCCTCCCATTTGTTGCAGAAATTACAATGACAATGGCGAGCCCTTTATTGGATTTTAATTAGAAGATCCACACAAGCCCCGGATTTTCACACCTCGGCCAATTCTCTGGAATGTTTGTCCAGTTGCTACAACTACTACAGCTATTTTTCAGCCCCCCGCCCCAACCGCCGACCCAACCGGCCGACACCAAGACCCCCGCTGGGCGCTGGGGGCGGGGTGGGGGCGGGGAGCGGCCGAGGGTCCCCGCCGCGCAGCCCGGGTGCGGAGCGCACGAGGGGGCGCCGCGCCCCGCGCCGGAGGCGGGAGCAAAGGAGGGTGCGCCCCGGCGCCCGGGTGAGCTCAAGGAGGCTTCCTGAGGAATCCAAGTGGAGAGCAAATACCCTCTGAATTCGTGGCGAGGTTGGGTGTGTGCTGAGCCGGCGGGGGAGGGGGGCGGCGAAAGGGAAGGAGTGTAACCGGCCTCCCGCCGGAGACGCCAATCGACCTTTGTCACCGCCAGTCCAATCCTAAGAGAGTCGTTAAGGAATGCGTCTGCATCTGAATTCGGTCACCGAGGCGGTGGGGATGGGGGGAGGGAGGTCCGCGCGGGACCAGCCTGGCATCTCTCCCCGGAGCCACGCGCTTCCTCGGTCTGGGCGCGCGGGACACCAAGCGTGCGCCCCCCTTTCCAGTCGCGTCCTCCTCTCGGGACTCACCGCCCTGTCTCCTCTCCTCTCCCTTCTCTTCCCCCGCAGAGAACTCGGTGGCGGCCAAATCGGGCGGCTGCTTCCCGGGCTCGGCCACGGTGCACCTGGAGCAGGGCGGCACCAAGCTGGTGAAGGACCTGCGCCCCGGGGACCGCGTGCTGGCGGCCGACGACGAGGGCCGGCTGCTCTACAGCGACTTCCTCACCTTCCTGGACCGCGACCACGGCGCCAAGAAGGTCTTCTACGCGATCGAGACGCGGGAGCCTCGCGAGCACCTGCTGCTCACCGCCGCGCACCTGCTCTTCGTCGCGCCGCACAACGGCTCGGCCGTCCGGGAGCCCGAGGCGCTGTCGGGCGCCGGGCGGCCGCCTGGGGGCGCGCCGGAGCGCCGGGCGCTCTTCGCCAGCAGCGTGCGCCCCGGCCAGCACGTGTACGTGGTGGCCGAGCGCGGCGGGGATCGGCGGCTCCTGCCGGCCGCCGTGCACAGCGTGACGCTGCGCGAGGAGAGCGCGGGCGCGTACGCGCCGCTGACGGCGCACGGCACCATCCTCATCAACCGGGTGCTGGCGTCGTGCTACGCGGTCATAGAGGAGCACAGCTGGGCGCACCGGGCCTTCGCGCCCTACCGCCTGGCGCACGCGCTCCTGGCCGCGCTGGCGCCCTCGCGCACGGACCGCGGCGGGGGCGGGGGCGGCGGCCGCGTGTCCCCGGCCGCGCCAGGTGCGCCCGACGCGCCAGGCGCCTCGGGCATCCACTGGTACTCGCAGCTGCTCTACCAAATAGGCACCTGGCTGTTGGACAGCGAGGCCTTGCACCCGCTCGGCATGGCGGTCAAGTCCAGCTGAAGGCCAGGGGGCCGGGGAGGGCACCGGGAGGGGGCGGGGCGGGGCGGGGCGGGGCGGGCGGGGGGAGGGGCGAGATACCGCAAATGACACACGGAAAAAGCGCACGAAATGAGACTTTAATTATAATAATAATTAATAATAATAAAAAAGTAGGACAGTCCAAAGTAGACTATAAGGAATCAAAGACCCCGAGAAATTCTGTTGTTGTGTTTAGTTTATATATATATATTTTTGAATTTTTTGATTCCTGTTTAATTTTGGTTATTTTTTCACCTCTCCTGGCTATTTATTTGTTTGGTATGAATAGATGTTTTAAAATAATATGAACCGGACCTTCAAGAGCCTTAAATAGTTTGTTTCTTGGATAATTTATTATCATGTGAACTGTACTCACAGGGGGAAAGATTATTTTGTGAGGCCAAGCGACCCGCTCAGAGTCTATTTTTCTACATGTCCCTCGTCCTGACTTTCAGAAAGCAAAATTCTGTCCTCTCCATGCCTCGTTTGCAACGCTCCTGCTTTTCAGCAAGTGTAAACTAAAACATGCTTCATGGGGGTCCACAAATTATATTTTTATACACAGAATTGTAAATTAGATTTTTGAGAGATCAATACTTAACTGAATTACATTTCATTTTTGAAATAGTGTAAAATATGAAAATATATTATTTTAATTTAACTAGTTTCCAATGTAACAGCCATCTCCTGTTTTGTCTTCTGGGTTTAATATTTGCTTTGTCATCACCATTTTGGCCACATTCTTGGAAGTCAAGACTGTTACACACTCACACACACACATACACTTTTTTTTTTCTTGGACAAACTGGAAGAACTCTGTTATTTTTAACTTCAAAGAATTTATTAGAAAATAATATTTTTTAAAAGCGCACATAGTGATGATCCCACAAGGATGGAGCCTGTAGTTTGTACAGAGAAAAACAAAGGATGTTTTTGCATTAATAAATTGAGAAATAACTGCTGTAAATTTACTAAAATGTATTTTTGAATATTTTGTAATAGTTTTATAGAAATAAAATGTGCCACGCACAGCCTGGTTAGTATATAATAACTAAGAATTCCTGTTGCAGCCCTTTTTCTTTCCTTTTTTTGGCTTCTTTGTTTGGGAAACCTAGTGCTGACAGGAGTTCCCAGTATTATATTTAGATGTGTTGCTTATACTGTGAATTCAGATCCACTTACGTAGGTAACCGAATTGACTCGTTTGTTTTCGTCACTGGAGAAACCTCAGCTCTGTTTGTATTTATTGTGTGAAAGTCTCTCTACTCAAAGGATGGCGGTGCCGTGCTGGGTGCCCTTCTGCCCTCACCTCCCCCAGCTTAACCAGCACAGCCTCAGTGGCTGCCTGGAGGAGACGGCCTGGGGCAGTCACCCAGATCTTCCTCCCCAGGCCCCGTGTCATTGTTGGCCGACTTCGTTCCCTCCACTGGGTTGACCCAGGTTGGGGTGCACTGTCCCCCTGGCCTTGCAGGGAGGCGGTCCTTAACTGCTTTCTGAAGTCCTGGGGTGCCCTTTTCAGGAGGGTCCCCAAGGAGAGGCCCAGGTGTTGACGATCTGCGGGAGGACGTGCTCCCTGCCTGCTCTGTGCGGACCCCGGCCTTCCCTCCTCTCCCGTCACACCCACTAGAGCCTCAGGGTGCCGGGGTCCTCGGGCCGCGCTAGTGTCTCCAAGTTGTCTGTCTTGAGTGGTTGTCAGGCGAGTACGTCTGTCCCTAGGTCGTGGTCCTCCTTCTGCGGGCGCCCTGGGGCCAGCGCCCTGTGTCAGCCGGGCCGGGGGGACAGGTCCTCCGTGCCTGGTGCTGTGTCATAGGCTCAGCCGCGCTGGGCGGTCACTGAGGGCTTTGGTTTAGTGAAGGCTGCTGTCCCGCTTTGCGCTCTGGGCCCAAATGCCTCTGCAGGCTGAGCTTCGGAAAGGTGGGCCATGTGGCCTCAGGGCGTCTTATCAGATTAAACATGTCTGGAGGCGGGCCTGGGTTTAGGGGAACAGAATTGAACTCGACAGCCTCGGGCCGGTCTTGGTCCCACCTGGTCAGGGTCTGGAGAAGCTGCTTCTGAGGCTAGGGCTGAGGCCCCTGGGGGCTTCTGTGCTGAGGTCTGGTGAGATGTGGCTCTCCAGGAGGCCGAGGGCCCCGATGGGTGGTGCTGGGGCCAGAGCTCACCCTCCAGGCAGGAGTGGTCCCCGGTCCTCCTTGGTCCCCTAGGTGGTCAGCAGGGTTTCGATCCCTGGTAAGGTTGGTGGTTTCTGTTCCGGTGACTGTTCAGGTCTGAGTGTGAAGTCAAACCAGGGGCACAAAGCACACCAGCAGCTCTGGCCAGACTGATCCACTGGACTAGTTAGCGGGCAGAGAGAGAGGTCAGGTGTTGGCCTGGCCCGAAGGCCCTTGGCAGTGCCCCCTCCTGGCCGGGCAAGGTTGTGGCACCCTCGCCTGTTTCCCCCCCTCCCTCCCCACCTTTTAAGACCCTTCGCAGCTTTACAGTGAGAATTCTCTTTTTCACGTCCACCGCGTAGAGAAACGAAGTGCAGGGCATCGGGCAGGTGCAGTACTGCCGCCGGACGAGGGCCCACTTCTCCATCTTCAGGGTTGACAGGACCAAGAGTTTGTGCCAAGCGTGTGCGTGGTGTTGCCGCCGGCCTCCCTCGTGACTAATTGCATATCTATTCCTGTCAAACACGCGTACCAGAATGTACTTGAAACTGTTATCTTTGTGCTCTGTTGTTTGAATAATTAAAGAAGTTACAGAGACTTTGTGCGTGTCTGTTCTGTGGCAGAATTCCCGTCCCATCCTGTCATCTGCAACTCCCGTTTTCTTCCACCAGGTTGTCCCAAATATGTGAAAGAAGAAATTTCATTGAGAGTGCACACTTCGCATCCATCAGGGATGGTGATGGGCTCTTACGTGTGGGACAAAGCACGAGGCCCGTCCATCTGAGGAAGCTGCCAGCACGCGGCGGCCTGTGTGTGTGGGAGGGAGGCAGCCCCACCCTCTCCTGGTGGAGACCCTTTGCTGTCAGCATCACATCCACATGGGAAATACTGGGCTGACATGCAAAGAATGCCGGCTGGTTGCAAGATTTGGCAAGAAAGCAACAAAGTGCCTGCCTGTGAGCCAGCTCCAGGGCTGGGGGGCGGGGGGAGGCATCTGGGTGCCCCAGTGACGCAGAAAAGTGGCCGGTCCATCCTTGTGAAAGAACCATCCACTCAAGGGGGTTGAGAAGTCCAGGGAAGTGACCTTCATAGTTTCTCATCGGCCAACCATGGCCCCAGGGACAAATCTGGACAGCGGCCCGTTTTTATACAGCCCACAAGCCGAGATCGGGTTTTACATTTTAAATGGTTGAAAATAAAACAGCTAAAGAAGAATATTCCATATGGAAAATTCTGTAAAATCTGTAACTCAGCTTCCATCAGCAAGTTTCTCTTGGAAGCCTACTCCCCCCACCCCACCCCACCCCCAGGCTGGCTCATTCCTCTGCCTGCTGTCCTGGGGGGGCCTTCAGGCTCCCACGGCTCCCGAGAAGCTGCATCAGGGACCACGCAGCCCACAGAGCCTGAAGTATGTACTATCTGGGTCTTTACAGAGAACGTTCGCCAACCCCCGTCTAGGATCTCATGGAAACCCAGCCCGCTGTGGTGGGGCTGGAACGTAATGGGGTGAGGCCAGCACAGCACATTTTCTATTGGAATTCAAAGGCTCCCATTGCTCCTCGCTGCGGTCACAAATCCAGCAAGAGCTGGTGGTGTGACAGGCGAACCCTGTGCTAGCCTGGAGGTAAACTGGAGACACCCACCTGTAAAGACCCACGAGCATGCAGGCTTCATCCCAACCTGGTGAAAATCATCACCCCCAGGGGGAAAATAGGAAGCCCGTGTTTGGAGGTAACCTTCTTGGCTTTTCTTGGCTGAGCCTGATTTTCTCAAAGGAAGAAGAAACTGACAGTAATTCACCTTCTATAAACAAGCTCTGGGCCCACCAAGAAGACAGGGAAACTGCATGAAGGTGGCGTTTTCAATGGGTGTCTTTGGTTTTCAGGATGAGGGCAGCTATGCTCCCAGAAGGGGGAAACTGGTTTAAATAAGAGGCTCAAGAAATCTGAAAAGATAAATTCGAAGAAATATTATGCCGAAAACCCAAGGATTTCCCCCGTACAACTGAACCGGGTCCTGGGTGGAAACTTCCACGTCCCAGGCCAGGGCCTGGGTGTTTGCTTCCAGGGGAAGGTGATGCCCTTTCCGTGGACGCCAAGCCTCATCCCAGGCGGGAAATTCCCTTTCTCCAGACCCCCAGGAAGGCTCAAGGCTTCCCTTTCTGAGCCTCGCCACCAAAAGGCAGCAAAACAAACCCGATGTCTTTGGAAGGAGCTTTGGGCGCCGGGTCCCGGTGTCTGTCACCCTGCGGGTCCAAGTCATCAGAATCCCAGCCGAAACCCTGCAGCCAGACCCAACAGGCAGGCCGCACATGGGCCAGGAAAGCAGGAGCCTGGGCAGAGACGTGGGCGGGGAAGGGGGGCTGTTTCAGGAAGAGCCCCAGAGCGTTGGCATCGGCACGGGACCACCAGGTGGAGCTGGACCTGAGCCTCCCCCTGCTGCTGGTGGTGGTACTCCGTGGCCTATGTGGCAGGGCACAGCCAACCTTCCTGAGCCCGGGGCTCTGCGGGTCAGTGCCCCATCGCTGCCAGCACCGGGCGGCCGCCACCCCTTCCGCGGACGCGCTCCGGCTGGCCCGCCCGGCCCCGTCTCTCACCTTCCCGGGACGGCGCCCGCCCTCCCGGGCCTGCGGCCGCTCCGCTTCTCGCTGGGACTTCCGGGAAGCCTCCTTCCCCTCGCCGCTGCCCCGGGCAGCAGAAGCGCCAAGCGCAGAAGGCGGCTGGGAGCAGAGGGCTGGGCTGCGGACTTGCTGGCTCAGGGCGGCACCATGCCTCCGGTTCAGCCTGCTCGCCGAGAAAGTTTCCCGGGATCCGGCATCACGGGGGGGCAGCCGGGCTGGCAGGAGAAACGCCCCTGAGTGGAGTCCGAGCGCCCTCTGCTGGTCACGGTGGGAAAGTCGGGCCTCGCGCCCGGACAGGGGCCGGCAGTGATGGGACCGCCAGCGGGGGCTGATCAACACAAAATATCAAAAGTACCTTCAACAAGAGGGCAGTGGCGGCAGGGGAAGCCCCCAGAGAGGGGTGACGTGTGGGGTCAGAGCCGACAGCACCGCCCTGTCCTGCATCCCCTCCCCACCAGTTGAAGCCCAGCCATCAAAGCTGCCCCCGTGCACCAGGCCGGGTCAGTGCTCTAAAGCATCAGTTTCTTCTTTATTCTGACCAGTAGTCAAAAAAGGAAGAAGAAAACGATGACTGTGCTGGGAAAACTGAAGCCTAGAAACGTGCGCTGAGGAGGGCGGCCGGGCACCCTCGAGCCTTCCTCTCCCTTAACTGGGGCTGAGGGTCCCCGGGCTGGGAGGCCCCGCATCCGGGCCCAGCTGCAGCCCTTTCCGAGCTGAGGGGCGTGGCCAGGGGTGCGACTTGGCGAGTCCTCCTCCCGAGGGCCGGGGTGGCAGCGTCCGGAGGTTCCTAGACCTGTGGACCGTCACTTGGCTTCCGTGGCCTGGAAACAACTTCCCACATCTTGGGGTGAATGGGTGACCTGTGAGAGGCTCGTAGGAAGGACAGGGTCACACACGTGGACAGTAGTCGTGGTGGCCTCTCCTTTACCAAGAGGGAACCGCTGGGCTCCCCGCTCCCCAGCCCTCTGACCGGGGGGTTAACTCCGCCCGGCCTCCATTCCACCACAGGGCAGATGAGACAGGGCACCCTGAGGTCCCTTTAAGCTCAGAAATACCCCTGATCTAAGGCTGGATCACTCCTCTGTCCCGTACTCAGGCCTCACCTGGATTCAGGTGAGACTCTGATGGAGTCCGTCTGCACACACGAAAAAAGATGACCTGACAGTCTTTGAAAATTCTAGATGAAGGCATCTGAGTCCCTGTGAACCCATGTCTGGGGTCGGCTGCCGTGGAGCGCCGATGCCAACACCAGCCGTGTCCTGAGCGACAAAGCACGGGGCGGGGGGCAGGAGGGCTCTTCCCTCGAGCGGCCTTCACGGGGGACCCGTCCCTGCGCTGGACGCCATCCTCAGTGGGAAAGAACCCGGCATCTGGCCCGCCCCGGTGCCCTCTGCAGCAACACTTGGGGACCAGAGACACTGTAGGAGAAGTGCCCCCTCCCTGAACCCCAGGGCTGGCTGGGGCGGGAGCAGAGTTGTGCACAGGGCGACTGGGGACGGGGAGAAGAGACTCTTCTGCCCTCATCCACTGTAGGCCAGGAAGCACTTTCCTCCCAGCCCCTCCCGGGCAGAGCCCACAAGGCCACCAAGATGCAGACCCCAGCGCAGCCGCTGCTGGGGGAAAGCACCCCTTTCAGCTCTCTTCCTCTTTTTCAAGGAAGAAGTTGAAGAAAAAAGAAGAAACCTAATAGACCAACGCTGATCGAACGTCCAGAACCCCTTCCCTGTTGGAGCTCGCTCTGCGATACGACCGGCCCGCACACGGTGTGCCCACGGGGAGGAGCCCCGTCTCCCCAACTCCCGGCCACGCGGCACCACAGCCATGCTGCCTGCAGCGCACGCTGCCTTCTCCGGGTGCCCCCCGCCCCGTTTATTCGCGTCCAGGGGTCCACGACCTCGGGACGGCCTGCGGGAGAGGCTTTCGAGTGACTGCCCTGAAGCCCAGGGCCGAGCCAAGAACCAGACAGAGCGCGCGGCGGAGGGCACCTCCTGCAGACGGCACCAAGCTTGGGTCCCACTGCAGCCCCAGACCCCCCACCTGCCCTCCTGGCCACCAGCCCGCCCACGGAGGGCGCAGGAAGGTGAGCACCGGGGGTGAGAAGGAAAAGGGGAAACTGAGGCAGCGCGGGGGGTCCCAGCCGCCAGCCCCCGTGGTCCCAGGTGCATCTGAGGAGCCTGCCCAGCCTCAGCAAAGAAGCCCCGACACCCCAAGTCGGCCGGGAGGCTGAGTCGGGAAGGGGCGGCCCCGGGGGGTCTCAGCCCATCCACGCCCATCACAGGACGGGCTGTGAGGAGCTTCGTAGATACATATCGATTTGTTCCATTATCTGTTTCCCTAGTTCAACGGAAGGAGCACACTTCCGTCGTGGGGAGAGTGAAGTGATTTTTAAATGCCAGGAGCTCAGATCCTGCCAGTGCGGTCAGGCCGCCCTCTGCCCTGCAGCCCCTCGCTCCCCGGCCGAGTGGCACTCGGGGGCGGCGCAGGACGGCCCGTTTCATCCCTTCCCGGTTCTGTGACTTAAAGCGACCCCGGCAGCCCTCACGCGGGCCCCACCTGGACACCAGTGCCCTCCCCGCCGCTCCGAGCTATTTATAGGCAGTGCTCCGTGTCGGTCCTGAACACGAGGTGTTCAGTCCAAAAAGAACCTTTTTAGGTCAAGGAAATGAGTTTAAAAATACTTTGCCTGCGCGTGAGCCAGCTGGAGGGCGCAGCCTTCCCATCCTCAGCCTTCTCCGGGCGGACCCTCTGAGCGCAGGCCGGCGCCCTCCTGCCCGTCCTGCCAGCCGTGACCTCCAGCCCCCAGGGAAGACGCCCCAGGGCACACAGACCCCCCCAAGGCCAACTCCAGGAGAGGCAGGGCCCCCGCTGCCTCCCGCTCCCACCCCGGAAGGTGCAGACAGGCAGGTGAGCACACGAGCTTCTGGATGAAGCGCTTGAGGGTGTGGCTGGGTGTGCAAGTGTACGTGTGAGTGTGCGGCATGCGTGTTCGCAAGTCTACCGCGGGAGTTGTGAGTGTGCGCGCACACACGTGTGTCTGCGTGAGCGGTGGAGTCCGGGAGGAGTCCGCAGGCGCCGGGCCGCAGAGCGAGGCCCAGACTCTGGCTGAGCGAGGACATGCCTTCTGAGTCCAAGGGCACCCGGAGGGGGTGAGGCGAGCTAAAGCCGCCTGTCTTCCTGACGAGAGAGGCGGCTCGGGCTAGAAACGCTAGGCCCCTGGGGAGTAAAGCCTTTCGGTCACTTCTTCAGTATCGACTCCTCCTCCGAGGATGGGTCTTGAGAGGAACGGAACAGGCAGGTGACAGGGTCCTGGGACAGGCCACGTGGGGACCACGGGGCCGCCGGAGGGGCAGGCGGAGGACAGAGGGACTGAGGGCCCCAAACAGAGCTGAGGGGCCGCAGAGGAGAGGGGAGGGGGCCCCGGGGAGGTTGTGAGCTCCCTCTCCCCAGCCCCGCACTTCCCTCCGCTCCTGAGCCCTCGGTTAATACGATTTCATGTCCTCAACCAGGACAGGGGACTTGCGGCTACAACACGCCAAGCCGTGTGGCCCTGGCCCAAACCGGCTGTAGTCAACGTCACCGTTCACAGCACACAGGGGCTGTTGTGCACTGAACAACACGCGTGTGCGTATCTGTGGTACACGTACGCTATGTACTGTAAGCGACATAACGCACATCACACAGGCCCAGCACTCACACGCGTTCGGTAAGTGGCAGCAGTTACATCTTCTATCCAATCGAAGCTGCCTAACTTACCAGTGGGAGGTACCAATGGAAGTTTTCACACACCGCGGTCCTTCCTCAATGGCTGTTTTCTGCAACATCAAGGCGCTGCAGCCGTCTGACAATGCCCTCGAGGTGAACAACAAGATGTGTGCAACTGCATCTTGAGTGCTTCCTGGCTGATAGCGAGTGTCAGACATACCCCGTCTCAGAGAAGTCGAGGGTGAAAAAAAGGAGTATCTTACAGTCAGCGTACTACAATACAGTGTAGACTTCTTCTCCAGAGAACTTTAAATTTGTTTCACAAAGAGTAAGGGCCATAATGCCATATTTTATAAAATCAATATGGATATTTACATACATATATTAAAAAATATGTTTTTTCCCGAAGCCTGGGGCTTACAAGATGATGGGATCAAGTCACCATGAAATCCAGGAGGAGGGGGGTGTGGAAGGTGAGGACCAGAAGTCACTGATGTCCAGCGTGACCTGAGGGCCTTTCATCCTCCGAGATTCCCCACCAGGACTCCCAGGAAGCAGCTGCTTTCTACTGAAGGGCTGACAGCTTTGCTTGGTCCCTGGGCCTCATGCCACGTTGGTTTCTGGGCCCCAACCAGGGGAAGACGTCTTGCAGCTGAGGGTGGCAGGGGCCCGGCTCAGGCTCCGTGCCTCCTGCCCGGGCCGTGCTCTCCCGTGGCCACGCGCCCCCCTCCATGCCGTGTCCCAGGTGGTCACCGCGCCCCACCGACTCCTGCACAGGTCGTAACACCTGAATTCCAAGGAGCGCCCGCAGCCGGTCGCTCCCATTTGAAACGTTTACAGTTTCTCTTCGAACAGAAGGGTTTCCTCACTGCACACTCAGCCCCCGTCAGCAGACTGAACGGGAGAGGCTCTCCCACTGTGCCGGGCAACCAGGGATGCTGGGCCCTGCGGACGGGAGCACTGAATCCGCAGTCCTCGCAGCCCCCGTGGGAGCAGGTGAGGGGCAGGATCAGGGCCCAGATGGTCCTCCTCCAAGAGGAGCTCATGTGGTACCATCTGGGGACAAGTTCTACTTGTTCACTTATGAACTGAGCACCTTTTGAGTGACAAGCACAATTCTGGGCCCTCTGCATACAGCAGGGAAACAAAAAAAAAAAAAACAGGAAATATTTCCTCCCTTTCTAGAATTTACTTACTTATAGAGTGAAGGGAGGCATGTGATCAACAAAATATACAAAATGTAGTAAGTTATTAGGTTGTATTACCCAACAGGATAGGAGGTCTGCTTCCAACCAGGACAGAACGACCACAACCTAGCTGGTTCTGCCCCTGTACCAGGCATGAAATGGAGTGAAATGTATGCAGCATCTCTGCCAGGTGCCGGACCACAGGCACACAGGGCTGTCATCACACATGGCCGGCTTTCTGCCTGGAGGAACCTTCCAGACCTCAGTGCAGGGCCGTGGACCCCGAGTGCAGCACGCCAGTTCGGCTGAGCCGAGCAGACTGGAATTTGTGGTGCAGGGTCCTGGGGAGGACGAAGCAGAGGAGGAACTCCAGACACTTGCAGGGGGTCCCCGTGAGTCCTGGCTTTCTACTAAGCTGCACGTGTTCCGGGCATGACACCATGGGGCTTGGCAGGAATCAGCCACGAAGAACCGTGAGCTACGCAGACTGCAGAGGACTCAGTGCTGGGAGAGGAGGCGCTCTGACCAGACACAGCGGAAACATCACTGAACATCCTGGGCAATCAATCTGCAACTCCAGCCCCAGGAGCCCTGAGCAAAGGCCCTCCAAGATGGACCAAACCAAGCTGGAAACGACGTCTCAAAGCCTCGTGCCAACCCTCCATGAGATTGGCTGCCTTCCAGAACAAAAATGAACATTCTTTAAATCAGGACAACAAATTCCAGATTCCCAAAATAATGTGTCCAAAATGTCCAATATACAATCCAAAATTACTGGACATTCTAAGAAGGAAGAGACCAGGGTAAAAACTCCCAGGAGAATAAAGTAGTATAAGGAGAGAGAAAATAATGGTAGCAAGAGAGCGGGGAGATTATTTAGAGAGTGGTCGCCTTGACAGAGAACAAAGGCCTGAGAGCGTGCACGGAGAAGGCCAGGAAAACATCCAGGGGCAGAGCATCCTAGGGCGAGGACACAGCAAGTGGAATCCTGCTTGGCTTATCAAGGAAGGGCAGGGCAGTGAGTGTTGGCTCGGGCCGAGTGAGCGGAAGGGTGTGAGATGAGCTAATATGAGGGGGGTCAGGGGACCCAAGGCCTGGAAGGCTGTTGCGGGGATTTTGATTTTAGCCTGAGTAAGATGAGAAATCACCGGAGCATTCCCAACAGAGGAGTGATGTCACCTGACTTACATCTTAAGTAAGATGCTTCCAGGGCTTCCCTGGTGGTGCAGTGGTTGAGAATCTGCCTGCCAATGCAGGGGACACGGGTTCGAGCCCTGGTCTGGGAAGATCCCACATGCCGCGGAGCAACTGGGCCCGTGAGCCACAACTGCTGAGCCTGCGCGTCTGGAGCCTGTGCTCTGCAACAAGAGAGGCCACGATAGTGAGAGGCCCGCGCATTGCGATGAAGAGTGGCCCCCGCTTGCCACAACTAGAGAAAGCCCTCGCACAGAAACGAAGACCCAACACAGCCAAAAATAAATAAATAAATTAAAAAAAAAAAAAAAAGATGCTTCCAGCTGATGTTTGGTAACAGACAGTAGAAGGTTAAGAGTGGATGCAGGGAAATCAGTCTGGAGACTAGGCCGGCCTTCCAGGTGAGAGGTTGGTGGCTTTCACTGGGGTGGCAGCTGTGGAGCCAGAAGTGGTGAGATTCCAGATACACTTGGGAGGACAGGGCTTGCTGAGTGTGGGTGGTGCGTTAGGGGGGAAGGGGGGGCAAGGATGGCTCCAAAGTTTGGGGCCTGAGCATCCTTAAGAAAGGAGCTGCCATTTCCTGAGATGGGGAGAGAAGGGCAGAGATCAAGAGTTCAGCTGGATTAGGTGTGAGCTGCCTACTGAACATCTCAGGAGGAACAGAAGGTTCGAGTCTGGGGTTCAGGAGAAAGTCCCCAGGAGGATGGGAAAGTCCATGGGACTCAATGGCTTTAAAGAGCTACTGAATTGCCTGAGGTCATGTAGGGAGTGTGTGTGGACTGAGAAAGGGAGAGGTCCAAGGACTCCGACCTTTAGCCGCCAGGAAGTGAGGAGGACCCCACCTGGAGACCAAGAAGCAGGTTCCAGTGAGGTAGGCTGAAAACGAAGAGAAGGCGGTGTCCTGGACACCGGGGGAAGCCAACTGCTTCACACACGCCAATGGACTCAGAGGAGTCCTGAGGTTTGATCCTTGAATTTGGTGACATGGGCACCAGGAACATTCTTAGCAAGAGAAGTTTTGGGGGAACGTTGGGGTCGAAAGCCAGACTGGTGTGGATTCAACAGGGAATTTTTAAAAGAGAAAGCGGAGGCAGCAAGAAAAGATAACGCTTTCAGTGAGTTTTACCAAAAGGGGGAAAGAAGTACGCATTGGTCACCAAAAGAGGTTACGAGGTCAAGGGAGAATTTTTTTCTTAAATGCAGGCTATTGCTGCATGTTTGTTGCTGACGGGAAAGGTGCAGTACAGAAGAAACAATCCAGGGGTGAGACGAGATACCTGCAGGTGCCGGTCCTCCGGTGAGGGGGGCGGGAGGCAGTGCGGCTGGCCTGCCGGCCCTGCATAGGAGCAAGGATGCTTGCCTACCGTAGCAGCGGCCGGCGGTTCACGCAGGGCACCTGAAGGCGTGTTGGGGGTCTGGTGGTGAGGGGATGTGGGAGTTCTCTTCTGAGCGCTCCTGCTGTAGTAACGCAATGGGAGCGGGGAAGGGGCTGCTGGCACTGAAGAGAGGAGGAGATGTGAAAATGCTCCCGTGAGCGTGACTCTGACCTGATAGGGAGATACGGTAGGGTTACCCGGCTGCACGGGGGGCTCACCTTTGAGGTCTGCAGCTGTGAATTCCGAGTAGGCCAGGCAGTGTGGCTGCCCGTTTTTCCAGCCGTGGTCACAGCTGGGGTGCGAGGCAAGTGTCCTGGAGGACTGGGGTCTTGCCCAGGGAGCATCAGAGCAGGAAGAGGACAGGAGCAAGGGAGTCGAAAGAACGCAAGGAGCTGGTTCCCAGCGGCAGCCGGGAAACCGACGTCGGGGGACGAGCAGTCAAGAGAGGCCGGGCTGGGGCGGGGGGGGGGGTCCCGGCGGCGTGGAGACTTGCTAGTCGGGGCGCCAGCCGATCTGGAGTCCAGGAGGTGTCCACACGGGCCACGGGGGATATTTTCTGGCCGTGACCCGGTGGCCGACAAGGGGTGGAAGGGGTCAGCTGAGGGCGGAGAGGAAGGCAAGCGACCGAGAGTCTCCATCTCATATCATGTTGCGGGAATGACATTTCCTAAGAGTAACGACCGAAGAAACGGGGGAGAGAAACCGGGAGGGCGAGACGCGGGGGGCGGGGATGTGTGTGTGACCATGGGGGAGGGTGGTGACCCTGGGGAGATGGCATCCACAGTGGGCAGTGAGTGGTAGAGTCCCACCTCTGGTTCGTCCAAGGATTTGGGCCTCCGGCAAGTACCCCTGAGGAGGGAGGAGTTCCCGGTCACGCAGACCCGAGCATCCGACGTGCAGCCGGCTCGGGAGGGAAGGAGGGCTGGGACCTGCATCGAGGAGGATGCAGGCCGGGCGGGCGCGGGGCAGGGTGGGTCCCGGGGCAGTGCCGTTTCAGCTGTGCGGTGACCTGCGCCCTCGGGGCGACCTGCAGGGTGCTCCCCGGCTGGTGCTCGTGCTTGGCACTCGCGGCTGGAAGCTGCAGGGGCAGGGCCTCCCAGTGGCCGCGTAGCCCTCGGCGCCCGGCCGCCGCGAGCTGCATCCACCCGAGGACCCCTCCCGACCAGGCCGCCAGCGCAGGGGGCCGCCGTCCTCCGGCCAAACCTCGGCTCTCCTTCTCCCCACGCCGATCTGGGTCCCTAGGCCGGGCCCACCCGTCTCACCTCAAGGCGGGGGGCAATCCGTCCGCGAGGGTCCCTGACACGTCCTGCCCCCCTTCATCACCCAGGCACAAGTGTGGACGCAGGTTAGGGAGAGGTACTTGGTGGGAGGCTCAGCGTTTATTTTCTGGTTTGGATCTAACTTAAACCTCTCTGCCTCTCACCCCGTCTACAGGCGACACCAGAAGTGGAGCGAGGAGACGATATTTTCGAGCATGAAGCTGAAAAATCGCTGTGCTCGTCACTTCTTTAAATCTGGAAGCCACACCTCAAGCTGCGGACATGTGACTTCCTGCGCTTCTCTTTCTTGGAGCCACAATTCCTAAGCGCTGTACTCGCCTAGAGAACTCTTTCACGACTTATTTTTCTCTTCAGACTTGACTATAAATAATTTCCTTCAAAATATGGAAATACACTGTTGAGTAAAACAGCCTGTCAGATGAAAGCTGGGTGAGAACCGTGGAGACAGCTGCAGCCTTTCAACAGGAGTCACGGGAGCGCAGAGTACCTCCCCGCCTCCCGAGCCTGCAAGGAGGCTCCCACCCGCCGGAGACACACGCTCTCTCCTCCAGCCCTTGCAGGGATACTCGCCCAGACCTCTCCAGGCCGGGTGGGGGTACAAAGGGCTGGAGACCTGAAAGCACCTTTCAAAGGAGCTCCATTCATAAGGAATCCCCCCAATTCAGAGAAACCCACTTTCGACCTGACATCTCCAGGTGTTGAATCCATCTTCCTGAGATCCCATCACTCAACGCGCAAAGGTCAGCCTTTTAGAAGAAGAATGACTTATCCATGGAATATGGATTAAAATAGAAGAAAAATGGCTTTGACTTTAATCACAAGGTATTTTCCGATTCTGACTGAGGTTTAAAAATTCCACTAAATCAGATCTGAGAAATTGATTAGATGCACTGACCTCTGTGATACATCACTTCCTTCTGTGTTCCCCCAAACCAGCCTTCTTTCTCACCTTCTCCCTTCCTTACCTGAAACCTGGGATCCTTCTCCTCACCCTTACCATGGGGAGAGCAGTGCTAAGCTACGGCTTACCTTTAAAAGCCAGTCTCATTTCTGTCAGTGAGGCAGCGGGTGTGTGTGGATGGAGCCCAGGTTCCTGGCCTGTACAGCGTGACGGGAAGTGGGAGGGGGGAACCTCTGGTTTTCTCCTCCTCAAGCTTTTCCTTTAACAATGTTTGGTTTGTGTGTGTGTGTGGGGGGGGGGGGAACCTTTATTTTTCTAAATATTTTCAAAATAGACCATGAATTATGAGCAATTTGTCACAGCGTGAAAAGCACTGAGGATGCCTTAAGTGGGAAGCGGACACAGCAGGGCCAGTGCATGTGGCTTCTCAGACAGGCCGTGTGCACGTGACAGAAACAGAAGTCACCAGGCAATGGCGGTAGAAAGGCATGGGCGACTGATTTTCCCCACTTTCAGTGTTACGATTAGTGCGGGAGTACAGATTTCCTTTGAAAACCTGTACAGATTACTCGTGATGTTTTAAAAAATTAAAGAAGAGAACAGAAGTCTCCCACTTGCAACAAACAAAACACACAACGACGCGTCTGCTCGGTCGGTTCAGACTCACGAGACCGTGGGCTGCAAGGAAGACAGGCACCTGACCCTCCACCAATGAGACGCCTGTTCAAGGCCAGCGCTGAGCAGAGGAGGCGGGTCTGGGGGGCCTGGGGACAACTCCCAGCCTCGGAGGGACGGTCCCAGGGCCCTCTGTCCACACGGGCAAGACATGGGACGGACCGAACCCGAGTGCGAGAAAAAATAAAAGCTACACGGGACAAAAGCAGAAACTGCAAGGTATTTATTAACACATCTTTCAAATTACAGTACAGTTCAAAACATATTTCTCAGCATGGAATCACATAAATGATACACACAAGAATACATTTTTTCCAACCATGTCACAACTGTTCTTCACATATATTCCTGATAAAGCTGTCACAGTGATTAGAGCAAAGTGAAAAACGGGGTAAAACAAGGCAACATCATTTCCCGCAAATGTGTGTAGCGTTTGGTAGAAAACACGGAGTAGATCACCCAGAGGAAAGCAATTCGCCCAGCCCTTGATGTCTCAACTCCCAGTGCGCGCCCCATAACCACAGCTTCAGACTCGACGCCGAGCTGGCCCAGGCCAGCTCACAGCGATTAGCAGTAAGGTTAGGAAGGATCACAGTCAGCGAGAGCGGTAACAAAGTCAAACAGGCCGCCACCTCCCAGTGGAAGAAGAGGCACGCTACCACTAACACTCAACTCATGCAAAAGAGGTCCTGCAAAAGTGGATAAAAACAGAGAAGGGGTGATTAATGGCAGGGCCGGCGCAGGCTGCAGGACGCTGGCTTCCGCGGGGCCCCAGCCCCTGAGTCGGACTGCAAAACAACAGAATCCTGATGTTACTCTCGCCAACCAAAGACCTGGAGGGACAAACCGTGAGTAAAACCTGTCAAAGCAAAGGTTTAGATGTAATCGAGTTGTCGACACAGCACAAAGATATTCACGGCACTGAGAGTGGAATTCTAAACGTTAACATTTGGACAGAGCAGCCAGGAAGGAGCGCCATCACCAGATGAAGAAGCCGTCACCAGGGGAGACGGCAGGAGAAGAGAATGGACACCCAGCAATGGCGAGTGAAAGAAGGGGCCGCGCCTGAGGACGGGGGAAGGTGGGTTTGGCAGGGAGACCCCCGAAGGAAGGAAGGAAGGAGGGTGTGCACCAGGCCTGGCTGACGTGGCCCAGACCCTCAGCAGCAGCAGCAAGACGCGACGGGGAGCCCAGCAAAGAGAACCAACTCAAAAATGGGGGGCGGGAAAAAAAATCAGATTTCAGGCTGTGTTGTTGGTGAACCTGAAAATTAAACAGTGGAATTAAAGCCTTAGAGTTAAAATCCTCACAAAGGAAGAACAATTCTGGATCCCATGCCTGTGAAAAGCAAAGCTGAATCATAAAAACAAATGATTATCTGCTCTTCCGTCAACAGTATAAATGTGTGTTGCATGCATGCGTGTTGCTTTAAAAACATAAATTATATACTCTAAGACCATACTGCAGAGTGCACACAATTGAAATAGTCCTTTAAAAATCAGGTTCCATTACGTGCCCTTAAAATGAAAAATAGTTTAAAAGAAAATCATGCTAGCAAGAGGTCTACTTTCTAGAGTATATAAATTACTAAATACAGAATATATTAAAACAGTACAACTGTTTGTCCACTCTGGAAAATATTAAAATTCAAAGACTACATCATGTTCCTTTTTAAAAGGCCTGTATTTTTCTACATACCTTTCAAAATTAGTAAAACAAAACACCAACATGGAGGCCTTTTTACATTTTAGTTGGTAAGAAGTAAAAGCAAAAAGCAACTTCTCACTAAAAATACCTGTTCTGCCTGCCCATCTTAATGAAAAGATTTCCTACCAAAACACGGCACAGAAAAGAGCCAGTTAAGATTTTCTGCACCTTCTCTAGAAAGGGCAGGTTACACGTGTAAAACCAATGATCCTTCCCAACCACACGCTACCAGAAGGTATACCTGGGATCCAATATGAATCAGTGAGTTTTGTTTGGTTCTAGGACACAAAACCAAGGGCACTTTAAATGAGAAAAATTAAATAGGTTGTAAAAAACCTTACACAAAATCCTTAGGATTTAATAGAAGTCAAGGCTGACTGCCTTTGCAGAGTTCGTATTTACCAATGTCCAAAATAACGCGTCATTCACAAGTTTTAAGAAGAGTTGAGAAGGTTAATTAAAATGCTCATTAAATACAATGGAATATCTCAACTTTCCCTCTATTGATGTAAACTCCTGTGGCTTCCTTCATGGGGGGTGGGGGCGTCTCCTGGTCCTATTTCGCATCACCCCCCCCTCTGTTGGTTAATCCCCTTTTAGAATTCTGTCACTTAAAACCCTGTAAAAAATCAGTAATACCTTTCAAGCACCCCACCCCCTCCCCCAACAAACAAAGAGAAAGGAGCTGGGCTTGGGGGGACGGGGCGGGGCGGGGCGGCTCTAGCTGACTACAGGAAAGTAGAAGCAGCTCTACTGGGGCGTGCGTGAAGCCCGGAGAGGCACTAGGAGAGCGAGGGCAGCGCGGGCCTGCGCCCGCCGGGACACGCTTCTGGACAAGCGGCCTGCTGCCTCTCCAGGATCTAAGGGACAGAAGGGAGGACAGAAGCCCCCAAGAGCGGCTCTAGGTGCTCCGCACACAGACCTCGACCAAAACCTGACCGTCCCCAGAAGGGGACGACGAGCACATTGAGCTTACCTTCAATTAAACAACAAAGAAATTTAAAAACATAAGAAAACAAAAGCCAAACAGAACAAAACAAAAACCAGAAGCCAAAAAAAAAAACACAAAAAACCAAAAAAACAAAAAAAAAAACTAAAAAAAGAAAGTGACAGGTTCTCAAAACAACACGGCCTCAGTTCTCATCTACCCTCCACGCAAGCCAGCCAGGCCTCCTCCTGTCCAAGAGCCCGGTGGTCCACCGAGCCCAAGGGGCTGGACCTGGTGCGGACGACCCTCCTCCAGCCCGGGCCGCCAGCGGACATCTACCGAGCCCACCGTGCCCGCCGCCCGCCCACAGGCCTCCCCACCAGACCGGCTGACTCCTGTGCAGAGCCAGCGTGTTAGAACAAAGCCTCTGATGGACCCTCGTTACCACCCCTCCGTGCTACAACTCTCCTCGCCCCACTTCTAGGCTCCTTCTTCCCTCACCCTGGACACCTCTCCCAGCCTCCTTCCAGCAACAAAGTCTGTTTGCATAATTAAGCCAAATGCCCTTTAAAAAAAGACCCCTTTGTGCAGGATCTAAGCTGTCACAATTCAGAAATGCTACAGAACCAAGCACAAACAATTGTTTATCCAGGACCTTTACAAATCATGAGAAGGAAGACCCCCAATTAGGAATGGTTATGATGCCGCCCCCCTCCCTTCCCCCGTCCCCCCCGCCCCCCCCGCCGGGGAAGGGGCACAGACACCCACTTAGCATGCTGCCTGCCCAGAAAGGGGGGAACCCGCAATATTTCTTTTGGAAAAAAGAGACGATATTTCTCCTTGAGAAGGATATCAGTATAAGAATTTAACAAACGTGGCCAGACCAACGGTAGTGCAAGGTTACGCTCAGATAAGTAGCTAAGTGAACTTATATTACAGCATAAAATCAAAACAAGATAATGCGAAAAGAAAAAGCTCCTCAGCGCCACACAGTCACCTGCTGTATTTACCTTCTGAGATACACTGATATTTACTGGCTTCTTGAATTTGTGAACAAATAATACACAGGTCAGGATAAATGTATTGACTTACTACCATCTTTATAAAAATCGAATATACACACAAACACATCAACAATTATGGAACTGTATCCATTAAACTTTGATAAGACAACACAAAAGAACTAACAAATAGCTAAGATGCTGCTGAATTGAAAGCATTTCCAATAACATTTCATTTTAAGAGGTCCATATTTACAGGGTATGCTAACTGCTCCTGCGTATCCTTTAAATGCATGATAAAGAAAGAACAAAGATAATGGTTGCAGCAGATCTTCCAAGAGGGTTCAGCTCACGGTGGTCTGATTTCACTGCGAGAAGTGCACCGAAAATGGAAATAACGTTCCTTTCTAATTCTGCTTCTTTCTTTCCTTTTCCAGTTTCCCTCAAGGAAATCAAGCCTTTGTTCCTAGGCCTGGCTGGCACTAACAGAGCCCGTGACCAGGAGCCGTGTGCATCAGGAGGCGACCGTGGGAAGCCTTTCTAACCAGTCCTTTCCGGAAGGCCCGGCTCGACTTGGCCTTTCAAGAACATTCTATCAAGAGAAAGCTTACTTCTCTGTGTGTGTAGACTGTTAACAGACACACACCTGTCCCGGGGCACCCCTGTCAGACTCAGACAACACAAGAACAGACCTTAAAGTAGCCATGAGGTCTGCCTTGAACAAAGGAGCCCAAATAGGATTCGTTTCTTACCACTAACTAGAAGAAAGTATGCCTGAATGGCTACTTTCCTGAGACAACATGCAGATTTTTAGTTTCAAAGCCACAACACACTCAGACTATTTCAAAAAGCGGTAAAATTTTGTAAACTCAGCTCATTGCGTCATTAAGTCCTCAGTGATAAAATAAGTCCATTAACTGTGAGCCTTCCTGCTGCCCAGGGCGGGGAAGTGGTCTGGATCTCTCCTATGCGGTGCCTGCAGGTTACCCAACTCACCACTTCAACGCAGCTCTCTGTGGACGGAGCCACATAAGCTACGCTCCTAACCTGTGAACACACCTGTATCCACTACTTGTGAGGACGGGGCAGTGGCCACTGGCCACCTGGAAGCTCCACTGGAGCACCCGGGGCCAGGCTGGCACACACCACCACCTCCCAAGGCTTAGGCAGGGGCTTCCTGGAGCACGGGTGGCCAGGCACCTCAGCTGGGGGGGTGTTCTAGTGTGTTCTACGAGTGCCCACAGTTTCCTGGAGCCGAAACCTTCTGAAGCGCAGCCATCAACGCCCCCCGCACATTCCAAGCTCAGCCCTGGCACACGGTGCCACAGTGGAGTCAATGCTACAGAAAGTCTCACCGGCTCTGAAACGCTCTCCTCTGGTTCTGGTAACTTAATTTGAAAAAGTAACATGAAATTTCAACTGTGAAAATAAGAAGATACAAGTTCACACGACCTGTGTCTTAGCTCCCAAGAGAAGGCTGAGAAGGAGGGACGCCTTGCTGCAGGGGGCTTCCTGCTCACATCTGGTCCTCGCTAGGCTAACCAGACGCATTAACTGGTGGTAACAGGCTTCTATTTCCCTTAATTCCATTAATAAATCTCACAGGAAACCTTAGGTATAAAATATAGCTAAAAAGTCTGAGTATGTCCCGGTATCATCTGCTCAAATAGTTCAGGTCCACGTTAGAATCAATCCAAAATAGTGAAACTCCTTCATGAGCAGTACGATAAGGCACTTTTTTCCACGTTTGCCCAGCATGAATTTTACTACAGATGACTCTAAGGGGAGGAAGTGTCTCACCTGAAGGAGCCTACCCAGAATCCCCCAGACACACTGCGCCACACGCCACGGAGCGCGACAAGCCAGCGCAAACGTCCCCTCGCTCTCGGGTCCGCTGAAGGACAGCGCAGCCCCTGCTCAAAAGGCCTTCAAAAAAGAAAATCTTAATCACAGGTTGCCCAAGAATGTTCTATATGCGTCACAGAGCCGGTGACATGAATATGCCACTTGGGGCTGCATTTAAAAAGAGGAAAAAACCAAACAGGCCGGCTGTCCTACCCTCCTCGCCTGGCAGGTATGCTACGCAGCTCGCCTAGCAGGGAGCCCAGCGAGGGCTGGAGGTGAGGGCGTCCCGACACCTGCTCTCAGCCTGGGGGCGCATAACGATGGCCAGCAGCACTTCTGCCGCATTCAGGACGAGTATAAAAAGGGGCTTTCCCTTTGGAACTAGGACTATACAGTTGGCGCTTTTGGAATATTTACAAGAAGCAGAATCGGCCACACAATTGGCACCGCTCCCAACCACCCTCATACCCTGCTTTCCAGGATATGCAACTGCCAATCATAATCACCCGAATTTTAACCTACGTTTTTACAACAGCCTTTTGAGGGCTTTCTGAGAAGGTAACACAAGTGAAGCTGGTTGAGAAAATGCTCATCTAGCCTGCACTGAAGATAAGTGCAACCATTATCAAATATTCTTTGCTGTGAAAACTACTGAGAATTTGTGACGTTAATGTTCTTTACTCACTCTAAGTCGCTGTAATCGATCATACATAAGATCACGAAGAACGATGTCTACATGCATTGTAAGCACTTTGAAAACAAAAGAAAGCGAAACCTGTAGTTCTTTGTGGTGACAAGAGAATGTGAAGCGACCTAACACCGAGTCGAGTCTGCCGCGTCCCGTAAGGTCAGCTCTTCTGCAGTTAGTGCTGGGCCGCTGGGCGCTCCGGACAACAGCCACGCAGGGCTGCGGACGGAGAGACCTAAGCGCGCGGGGCTCTGCGCGGCGGCTCCCGGGAAGAAATCCCACAGCGCGTGTGCAGCGTTACGGTCGGGCTCTCCTGCCAGAAATCACTCAACAATCAGGGCCACATTTATGTGGGACAAGTCTACCATATGCCTGCGGGGACGTAAAGAAATAGTGACCATTGAGCTGCCTCTGCACACCAGCAACCACCTGATCAAGTAGAAGGAAACATGCGGACTGGCAGGGAAGATCAGCACAAACCCAGGGGTGACCACCCATGTCATAAAAGGAGGCGGCGTGCCCTCTCTCTGCACCCCCGGGGCGTCTGCGCAGAGACAGAGAGCAGGTGGCAGCACGGACCCCTCCCATCTCCCACCTGTCACCGGGGAATCCAAGGCTACCTGTGGAACTTCTGCTGAAACGCTAACGCATGGGCGGGTTCCTTGAACTTGGCTATGGCTTTCCGCTGCTGGGGAAGCATCTGTAAACTCTGAAGGAAGATGACAGAAACACTTTAGAATCCTGTTGTATAGGGTGTAATATATATATATATATTTTTATACATTAGATTTAATGCAAAATTTGAGTCCAGGCTGACCCTTAGATCACTAAAACAAACTAATTCTACCTCCCTGGCAATTTTTTGTAACCTATCCAGATAATCTATCCAAAACCAGTGCTTCAGTAAGTCACTGCCCTGAGCAGCACTCATTCATATCCTCCCAGATTGGTGTTAAGACCTTCCTTCCATCGTGGGGGCTTCCCTGGTGGCGCAGTGGTTAAGAATCCACCTGCCAATGCAGGGGACACACGTTCGAGCCCTGATCCAGGAAGATCCCACATACCGCGGAGCAACTAAGCCCACGAGCCACAGCTACTGAAGCCCGCGTGCCTAGAGCCCATGCTCCGCAACAAGAGAAGCCACCGCAATGAGAAGCCCACGCACCACAACGAAGAGTAGCCCCCGCTCGCCGCAACTAGAGAAAGCCCGTGCGCAGCAACGAAGACCCAACGCAGCCAAAAACAATAAATAAAATAAATAAATACACACACACACACACACACACACACACATATATATATATATATATATATAAAAAGACCTGCCATCATTTGCCCCATCAGCCACCCAATCTTCTCTCTAAACCTTCTTGGGGAGGCCCAGGACAGGTGTCCTTGGAAAGTTACTTTCTGGTTTCACGTCTTCCTGTCAGGCGATTTTCCACGGGACCCTCAGTCAGCTTTTTAAAAGTACAATACTCATCATACAGGAGGAACTGCTGTAAGGCAATGGGACCCCACGGTCGGAGTGGGTAGTTACCTCCTAATTACCACTGGGGTCAATTAAGGGTTTCATATATGTAGCCGGGCCACAGTGAGGGGCAGCTGTGTCTGTGGCAGCCATCAGCACAATCTGGTCACGGTTTGTGCTTTAAAAAGTCTGAGAGAAGTGGCATCTTAAATTAGACCTTTAGGGGACTTCCCTGGCGGTCCAGTGGTTAAGACTTCACCTTCCAATGCAGCGGGTGCGGGTTTGATCCCTGGTCGGGGAGCTAAGATCCCACATGCCTCGTGGCCAAAAAAACCAAAACATAAAACAGAAGCAATACTGTAAGAAATTCAATAAAGACTTTAAAAATGGTCCACATCAAAAAAACCTTAAAAAAAAAAAATTAAATCTTTAGGATTTGAAACAACCATTCCTGAGGCTGCTGTTTGCAGTAAAAACCAAGTGGGTCCATGAAGAAGATGGAGCCATCAAGTGAAGAGACGGGTGCAGGGACAGGGGACTTACACCTGGTCCTCCCTCACACCTGCCCTGAGGACAAGGGGCAGCTTTGTGCTCCCCCGAGGACTGGAGATGTCGGATTCCAGGATTTGGGAGGGGTGGGCCGGAGGAGACTTCGGATTTCTCAGCCAGCCCCACCCCCCAGAGTCTGATCCTTCTCAAGCATTTTGGTGACTTGCCACGTGTCTCTGGGGCAATGAGCAAAGTGGCGGGGGGCCTTGCTACCACGGGACACAGCCTGAGGAAGCAGCACAGGATTCAGTGGCGGGGAACCGTCTGCTGTGTCTGGGCTTCTGTCCAGTGACGCTTAACAGCCAGAAAAAATAACTACTGGTAACACACAACCCTTTAGAAGTGTTTACACACATGGCTGTTTCATTTTAAAGCATTTGTTCAAAGACCTACAACAAAAGCACACAGGCAAAATATCAATTCCTTGAAATATGTTCAAAAAAGGTATACTGTATATGAAATAAACACTCTCCATTTTAGTAAACAGAACTCCCATGAGTAAAACATGACCAGGAGAGCGCTAAAAAAATATTCTTCCCAAAAAGTTGCTTTTCAGTGCTTCACACAGAAATAAAGAGTTTCAAGTCTCCGCATTACACGGCACTAAGGTTTACACACAGACTCCCCTCGGAGGGGCAGTCAGATAGTCTGGGGCACATCACCCACCAGACCCGGACCAGTGAGAGGACCAGGCCCGGAGGTGGCAGAGGCAGCCACTAGGCAGCAGTGAGCTCTGTCTGCCTGGGTTTCTGAAACCAGTTTAGTAGACACCAGAGTTTTCCTCTTCTTTCAGATATAAAAACCAGACGCAGGGCTTCCCTGGTGGCGCAGTGGTTGAGAATCTGCCTGCTAATGCAGGGGACACGGGTTCGGGCCCTGGTCTGGGAAGATCCCACATGCCGCGGAGCGGCTGGGCCCGTGAGCCACAACTACTGAGCCTGCGCGTCTGGAGCCTGTGCCCCGCAACAAGAGAGGCCGCGATGGTGAAAGGCCCGCGCACCGCGATGAAGAGCGGTCCCCGCACCGCGATGAAGAGTGGCCCCCACTTGCCGCAGCTAGAGAAAGCCCTCGCACGAACCGAAGACCCAGCACAGCCAAAAATAAATAAATAAATAAAAATAAAAGTAGCTATAAAAAAAAAAAAAACCCAGACGCAGAAGATTTTTCTTGATGATTTCACTTATCATTAAGTTAACTGGACAAGTAAAGCTCAGCAACTTGGTCTTTAATTAACGCCATCAATTAACTTCTCTTGGACACATTGTCAGCATGCGGCTTTTCTGGCCTCTCAAATTCCACTTTTGTTACTTGACAAAGACCTGTTTTCTCTGCCAGCCCCAGCTTTCGGCTCACGCTCACTCTGTGCCTTATCCTTGAACGATCTCCAGTTGTTGAAGCTCTTCTGGAACTGCTCCTGAAGAGAAAATGCAGTGCTGTCCTGTCACCACCAGAGGAGGCCAGAGAAGAATGTGGGTAAGAGCCTGCTTCAAGTCACAAGTCCAACCCAAGCACTGCAGCAGAACCTCCCACCAGGCCCTGCTTTCTAATTTGATCTCGGGCGCCTCAGGCACCCTTTTCCTCTTCCGGCCACATGGCTGCAGTGCTCGAGGGCGCTGGGGTGTAGGCACAGCTTCATACTAACTGCTGCCAGCACTGTGGCAGTTCTTACCACAAGACTTAGAAGAACTTACCTAAACTTATTTTGTCCAAAACTACAAAAATCGCTCAATTAGGAACAGACAAGAAAAAACTAATTTGTTATGATATCACAAATAATTACCCCCACTCTACAATTCACAGATGGAATCTGGATTTTGAAAATACTATGCTCTTCTTCTGAGAAAAAGCATGTCTAGATGTCATTTCCTCTGGGTGATTTCACAATGTGGAATGAAGGCATGAAGCTTCCTCTTTACCATTTACCAATTTATAAGGTAAGAGGTAAGAAGATACGCTTATCTGTATCTCAGTGGTTTAAAGCTCAATTCGATTGAGAAGGTATCGATCAAGAGAGCATAAACTTTCGATGAAATTTTTTTTAATATTTATTTATTTATTTATTGGCTGCGTCAGGTCTTAGTTGCGGCACGCAGGATCTTTCGTTGAGGCCCTCGGGCTCCTCTCCAGTTGTGGCGCGCAGGCTTAGTTCCCCCGCGGCATGTGGGATCTTAGTTCCCCGACCAGGGATGGAACCTGCATCCCCTGCATTTCGAGACGGATTCTTAACCACTGGACCACCATGGAGGTCCCTCAACGAAATTTTTAAATCACAGGAAGGAGTTGGTTCTCAATAGTCAACAAAAGTAATAAGAACACTGTCTTAAAATGTTTTCTGTCTGTTCCCCTTTATTGACATTTTTGCACCCTTTTCCAAAAAACAAAACCTATTTTCAGATATAAGATTGAATTGCTAAAACTGTCAATATTCAACCATTTCTGACCTACCAAAACAAGTATTAGCGATCACTTTATTGGGAAGAGAGGAAAAGACACTGTCCACTAATAAGCTAAAAACTTACTATGATCACCAGCTTCTACTTTGAAAATATGTGCTTCTTCTAATCAGCAGCCCATTTCCAAATAATTAAACACTTCAATTCACCCAGAATGAACGAAGAGTTAAACTTTGTCTCCAGTCTACACACTCACTCTGACCCCGCCCCATCTCCCCCACAAATACGGTACTGGCCCACGGAGAGACAGGCTAACTTGCCCACGCCCACCCTGATACACTTCTCATTTTTCAGAGACAAGACATCTGCAGACAATTTGAGAATAACTGTGCTACTATAAGTAGCAAATCACCAGTTAAAATACTCCTTTAATTGGCCGCTTCCTTTGTTTATATTCAGCCATCCCATTCAGGGCCATTTGACTGAACTGCCACAAGGCACTACATTAACGGTAGAAAAGCTGCGACAACCTACAATTTAAGTCCAGAAAAATGTCCATGCTGTTCAGAACCTTGGCCGTTTCTTCCCTGATTAGGAGAAGTTCTTCCTCTTTCTAGAAAGAGCTTGTGTTCATGTCCATGTATACTAATAAATTACAATATTAAGGGGATTCTTTTTTTTTTTAAACATCTTTATTGGAGTATAATTGCTTTACATTGTTGTGTTAGTTTCTGCTGTATAACAAAGTGAGTCAGCTATACGTATACTTATATCCCCATGTGAATGTTAAGGGAATTCTGAAATGATTCTGCAGCCCTGAAAATCAATTAAACTATTCTCCCACTCTGGCCAACAGTTCCCAGCACCTTCAGGAATCAACCTAAAGCCAAAAATGATATTGATATTAGTTGTTTTAAACAAGTGAAATTGCTCAAACAAGAGCCCCATTGACCAATCACTAGAAATCTACTCTCTCGGGCTCCACCCCAGACCTGGTAAGACACGCCGGGGTGGGCCCAGCCTCCAGGGACAGCTTGGGAACCATCGAGGGACACGCGCTAGTCCTCCTTTCTCACGCGACGGCACCTGCACGTGTTGGTGGCAGCTGGCCTATGCCCATTAAATCTTTTCTCCTCCGGCCTCGCAGTCCGCTTCCTCAAGCCAGTCCTCGGGCAGCATGGCGCAGGACCCCTTCGCTCCGGACTCCTTTCTGTGCGCAGCCCACCCGACCTCTCGCTGGTGACGGGGCAGCGTCTCAGGCTGCCCCATCACACGCGCTGCTTCTCACGGAAATCAACGACTACTCCCGCGCCTGTTCACATTTAACTAATCATCGCAGCGTGTGTGGTCTTTTCTGATGCCGATTCTGTTTTTTCCTCGATTCCTATGTT
Organism: Balaenoptera musculus; assembly: GCF_009873245.2. Classification (NCBI taxonomy): domain Eukaryota; kingdom Metazoa; phylum Chordata; class Mammalia; order Artiodactyla; family Balaenopteridae; genus Balaenoptera; species Balaenoptera musculus. The sequence goes on from NC_045793.1 coordinate 2,524,902, forward strand.
TGGGCTTCCTTGTGTCCACGGCGTAAGTGCTGTTCTTTCTGCTCTGATACAGTTTAAAGACATTCTGAGGCCCTCCTCTTCCACACTCACCTTCATCTTGTACAAACGTGCCCTGCAGGTAAGAGCCCGTGTCTTATCACATGGTCTGCCTGGAATCTTCTTTCTTCTTTTGGGATTATTTACAACAGTGTTTTCAGAACTTTGTGTGGGAGCCTCCAATTAACAGTTTTTCCCATTACGGTTTCAGATCATGCAGCCACGCCTATATTTTCTTTAAACCTCGTGAAGTCGGTTTTCGGAAAGTCTACATTTGACTATGCCTGGTGTTTTCCTTCCCAAACGTCCTGAACTTCAAAATGACTGAACTGCTTTCACTGAGATCCCAGCTTTCTCCACATCACCCACCAGACATCCCTGGTCAGTCAGAACCAGATGCAAAGAAGGTAACATGGTCTCATCCCAGAAGGCGAGATGCTCCAACGTGACCCCACCTTACACGACTGCTCAAAGGGGCTCTCTCTCACTGGGCGGCCCAAGATACCCGCCAGAATGAGGGCTTTCCAAGTGTCTGGTTCCCTGGAACTACCGCATTGGGAGCTTGGCAAACTTGGTGGGTCCCGGAGGGCCTCTCCTCAGCAGCCTGAAGCGACCCCCCCAGAGGACCCTGCTCTGGGACAGCAGGCCGCCTTTCGAGAGCACACGCTTTCCCTCAATGGCATGTGGAGGCCTCCGTGTTTCTTCCATTCCCCCTTCTGGGCGACGCCAGGGAATGGTGAAAGAGGCAGGAGACAGCGCTTGCAAGCTTGTGTGGTTCATGAGACTCACGTAGGTGACGTACTTGGTTGGGGAGCTGCACACCAAGAAACGGCAGACTCGGGACCGAAACCGAAGCCCTCTCTCAAAGCCCAACACTTGCTGCTGCACCGCCGCATCTCGGAGGGCCCGGCAGCTTCGAGAACGAGCCGCCATGTCCACTCCGGTCACTCGGGCTCTCGGTTTAGTGACTACCTTCCAGGGTTGTTGGAGAAATCAGGGAAGAAGCCGGGGAAAAGTGAACAGCACGGTGCCAGGCACGTGTTGGCCTAATCTAAGCCTCAGCGGTTATTACTGCCGTTGCTCATGGCCAGTGCCCGGCTTTTTATTTTAGTGATGATCACAACAAGGAAAATACTTTTATTTTTACACCATGGCGTTTCATTTCTCTATAGGATAACACATTTTTCTTCTTAACAGTTTTAGGCAAAATCCCACAAACAGGGAAATAAGGATAGCTAAGCAAAGGGGCTCAGAAGTTATAACTACCTTACTTCCTGACCCTAAGAGTTAACTCGGCTTCAGTCTTCTGGAACGCAGCGGGAGGCCGCTCCGTGGGAACGTGCGCTGGTCACCGGAGGGGCACCTGCGCGAGGCTCACCTGTCTGTGGAGCCGCCACGCCCCCCACGCCCCCGCACAGGTCAGCCTCCCGGAGCCCCACCCGCACCCAGCCGGCCCCTCCCTTCCCTAAGAGCAAGACCCCCCAGTGTCCGGGCAGAACCTTCTTTCTGATTCTTTCTATATCACTGCTAGAGAGTACCAGGTGGGCTTATTCTCACTGCACCCTCTCACCTGAAACTCTCAAACACGCTGCGATGCTTCCTGTGTCATTTCTACCACTGGTCAGAATATTTCTGACAAAATCCTATCATTTTTTCTTATTCTGTCAGTGAGTCTATAGATAAATGTCTTTAAAAAAAGGACTCTTTAGAGAGGCTTATGAGAACAGGTTAAGGGGACAGTACACTAACCGGGGAGTGACGCCGCCACAGTAAAGAAGCAGAGCTGACGTGCTGTTACTGCCGTTCCCATAATTAAAGGCCCAAAGGAACAGGCCTTTCTAGTCCAGACACCGCCTCTTGCTGTTACACTAAGTGAACGCCAGGTGGCACCACAGTCCAGCCCACCAGAGGCTTGACACACGTTTCTTCCTCAGCCAGCGCAGCAGGGCGGGGGGCCTGGGTCCCCTAACCATCCCTCTGAAGTGTACTTATAGTTAAACCACAATGAAGTCTTGTTATAAACGCCTTTAAAAAATTTATACCTAGCAATATCATTCTTTAGCTATCTAATGCTGGCAGAAGCTTGCTATTGACAGGTCAGTTTGTTTGTTTTTTTAAATTGAGAAACTCAGCACTTTGTGAATGCAGTGTTTAAAAATCTATAAACTCCCCCTCAAAACCATTCCATGGAACTAAGTAAGACTGGCAAGAAACGAGAGCTCTGCTTTTTGCTCCCTGGGATGGACGAACATGCCCTACTGAGTAAGTGCTAGATTCATCACCCTTGGGGATTTTTTACGGTGGCATTTTCAGGGTACCTGATGTAACTCAGAAAACACCACTCTCATTTTCCTATCTTCCTCTCCCTTTCTAGTTAAGAGAAGCCCTTAAAACACTTGACATTGTTTTTGCCTGGCTTTAAGTGCCCTCAGTTAAACTTTACTTAACACAATGATCTCTAATCCTTCTTTCCAGAACAGGAGGAAAAAAAAAAAAAAAAGGCAAATGGGAGGAAAGATGGCCCCCAAAATGAAGAACTCAAAATTCAGTTTTTAAGATGGATAAAACCAAGGTTCGGTGTTTTAGCAGTGGCTCCAAGCTAACTTTTGCAGGGCAGTCAACCTCACGCAGTGCTGTAAGCAGCATCGGCACTGCCATTCACACTTCCTGAAAACCGAATCACATTCAAGCATGCTCAAGATACGGAGGAGGAAGCAAAGCCCAGGAAACGAGCAGGTCACATGTGGAAAGCAACAGTGCTACCACTTCCCACCCAAACACAGACACCAGGAACACGAGCCCTCAGAGAACAGACTGGACGAGGCCCCGGGTCTTTAACTCCAGGCTCCCTGATGAACTGTGATTTGACCCCAAGTTTTCAACCACCATTTGTTTGAGAGTCCACTCAGGATAACCATATTTTAATGCATTGTAAGTTCTCTAATGCCAGTTCTGTTCCTGCAGATTAATCCGTGTTATGACGGACTGTCCAAGGACAACTCTCCTTGGACAAGAGCTTAATGCCTCTTGATGACTGACAAGCCGCTACTGACCACACAGCTGGGAAACTGACCCTACTAAAAACAGAAGCCACAGTCTCTGGTTAACGTTTCACTATTACATACACATGAAAACTAAGCTTAACCATCTCTCTGAGAATCCAAGGATGAAGGCAGAAGTAGTTAAACCTAAACAACGAAATCATCTCGGAAGGGCTTCCATCTACGCCTCACTCTTGTCAACACTCAATGGTAGATGAAGGCTTAAAATACACTAAAAATTAATTACTTGTGTCAACTCTGTTTCCCCATTAACCCATGAAGCAAGACACCTTAAAAGAAAGCACTCTGTGCTTTCTGTGTTCTTTTTTTTTTTTTGGCCATGACGCTTTCAGGACCTTAGTTCTCCCCGACCAGGGATCAAACCTGTGCCCCCTGCAGTGGAAGCACGGTAACCACTGGACCGCCAGGGAAGTCCCCTTTCTGTGCACTTTTTACTCAGAAATCTAACATTCACACTCCACGTCCTACGATTTGCATCAAACATCCTTCCGAAGTGCTCCAGCCTCAGACACGGATCCTGGTGCAGGATGGGGGGGTGTGCTGCTCACGGCTGTGACTGGGGCGGGGGGGAGAGGCGGGGAGGCGGGGAGCTGGCAGGAAAGGCCAGAGCTGGGGACACGCTGCTCAAGGAAAACCAGGTCTACCCACTGCGCTGGTTTACCTCCAGGGCTCTAGAGGCTGGAGCGATCAGGGATTTCAGTGGCAATTTTTGTTTACAACACAACTGGAGACCTATTTGCAGCCAGCTCAGCAGAGATCTTCACGCACTGAGAATTAGCCAGTTTTAAAATTAAGAGACCAAAATATAGTCCACGTTATTTTACATTTGTAAAGTCTAAAGCAAGTTCCAAAGGTGTTAACATGTGAGGCTATTTCTGAAAATTAAGGTCAAAAGGCTAAATACTTTAAAATTTTAAAATTGTTACACACAAAACAAGTGTGTGATAAAGCAAAAAGATTGTGTGTTTGGGTGCATATAAGAACTTTAGGATAATTTGAGGATTTCAAAGGATAATTTGTTCAGCTAGAATAAATATTTCATAACGTTTCTGAGCACCTGATAATTTCCAAATAATCTAACCCTAAGGCAAAAGTTCTGGCATCAAGTGTGCACAGTAGATAAAATATGTGTCTTTCTTCTCAAGAGTCCTGTTTTAACATGAAGTAACCAACACAAAGGGATTTTAAATGAAGAAATAACCGAGTCTTGGGAAGGACAACAGGCACCGACAGAGCGGGCCCAGGTGACCCACCTGAATGGGTCCTACTGACATCAGCAGGCTCTTCAGTTGGGCGTCAGTAGTGGATGAAGAAAGCCCTTCAACAGACACGACGCAGGGCTGAGGCTTGCACTCCACCACCCGGAGATTCTGCTTGTTCGGCATCAGGCGGCCCCGGCCCATCGCACCTGCCATTCCCCGGCCTCTCCCGTGCATGATGACCTGGCAACAACAAAAGGAACTATTCAAGGTTGAAGCTTGGGGTTTTTTTTCACAGCTACTAAGATACAAAAGTGAACAAATCAGAATCCATTAAAATATACCGTGAGCGAAAGGACCTTCTGTAGTTTTTATCCACTATCAGAAAAGGGTTTAATGTCTAAATAAGACCACAGTACCCAGCAAACTGGAGTGAAAGAAAAGGAAGGAAAAGGAAGTAGCGAAGTCTGCACCTATCTTGGTGCCAAGCATGGTACTAGGTAGGCACTTTCTGTGCTACCATCATTCTGTAGACACAGCAGCAGGATCACAGGGGTTCAGAAACTTGCTGCGAGTAACACAAAGATCTGGGTCCAGTCCTTATCGGCCCCAGAGCCCAAATTTCTCCCACTGTATCCCAGGCAAACCCAGCGGGGGCCAGGGGGCTGGGCATGGTGCTCCCCACAGCCGCCTCCCTGTCATGGCAAGCCACAACTCTACGTACCCTGGAGGGCGGATTCTGCAGCAGGGGTCCCGCCGGCTGCACCACTGCACATTACACTCCTCTGCAGGGCTTTCAAAACAAAACCAAGAACCCAAACTACAACGACTGAGTGCCCCTGTCCCCCACCGAAATTACAACCATCACTGGCCTCAGGTAGGGCCCAGACCTTAGCATTTTTTAAAGCCGTCCAGGGCTCAAAACCACTGTTCTGGGATCTTTTAAACAAGAAGGAACAGCTGAGCTTTCCGGTCTTTTCTAATCCGGCAATTAGATAAAGCACCAGCACCCCCCAGATCAGGACAACAGTGAAACGCAGACACGGATGTGCCTGGGCTCACTGGGCTTTCCAGACATCCTGCCCAATTCTGCCCGAGAGTCGGGGTAGAAAGAGCCAAAAATGACCTCCCGTCCCATCACAGGAAAGGGCAGAGAGGAAGGCAGAGAGAAATCAGAATGGAACCTTAGTACATGAATGGGTACCACACAAAGGGAAACAGAAAAAAACGCAACACTTCTGAACATTCCACAGAAGGTGACACAACTACTCCTGTGAAGTGAGTTCTTGGAGTGCAAAAGGGTATTTCAAGAGAAGTCACACGGGAAAACACCATCAAAAAGTGCAAGTTTCACTGCCTGGAAACCAGCAGTAAATAACCATTCTTGTGTGCATAACATTAATAACAATCCTTTACCAAATGCTGGCTTACATTCCAGGCACCGTGTATCTTCGTATAAAACCCTCACAAAAGCCCAAATAAGACAGGAAAGATTACTGTCCTCACTTTATAGGAGAGTAACCTGAGGGTGAAGATGAAGAAACGCGAGTGCTTTATCTACGTGTACAACAGCTGTATTGGGGGGGCGGGGGGTGGGGGTTTCTACTGTCTTTCTCATCGCATACCCAGGGACAACACCTGACTGAAGAAAATTTAGACTGGAGCAATTTTTAAAGAGTGTATCTGAAGATACGACAATGTGTCTGTGTCTGTGCCTGTGCCACCTGCAGCAAAAATGTCACAATTCTGTTTGTCCCTGTTATCATAAGGTATTTATGAGATAATAAATCCGGAGTAACTGAATTACTTCAAAGACCTAGAATGGTCTTCAGGCTAACACTACTCCTTAATATCAACTGCAAGGCAAGCAGAGAGGATGAACTGGCAGAGTTCAGAGCTTTCTAGAAGAAACTCAGAGCAGGTATTGCTGCCCCTCTTCCACCCTAAGGTCATCAGGCAAGGGGCATCTGGCTTCTGCGCCAAGAGGGGACCTTGCTGTCAGGCAGAGAGGGGGGCCTTGGGAAAGCTACAGAGACACCCTCACCAGAAGCTGGGGGGGGGGGGCGGTCCCCAGCAGGACATGACGGGACAAGGGGGATGCTCCTCTCCTCGGGAAGGTTAAATTCACAAGGGGTACTAGATGCCCACACCTCGTCTCCCACACTGAGCTCGGAGAAGGAAAACACCCCCTCGACCCCCAGAGCGAGGGAGGGAGGAGGGAAGAGCCGGGGGGAGAGGCACTTTCTCGGGCAAGGTCCTTCAGCCCCGAAGGCTTCCCACCTGAGAGCTGGGGTGACAAGGAGGGAGCAGCCTCTGGAGGAGCAGCTGGCAGGGGAGGAAGGAGCGCCGGGCTGGGCTCCGTGCAGGGCTGTCCCCAGAGCACGGCTCAGAGCTGCCCGAAATACCCGCAGCCTGGGTTCAGGGTGATTTCCCAGCATCGTACCACTAAAAAAGTCACGAGAGGAAAGCGCTTCTGTGAACACGTGAGCTTTCAAAGCCAGGGCAAAGGAAACTGCGGCTCATTTGTCCACAATCTGAGCACTCCTGCTGCGCCAGGCACTCCCATCAGCGGGTTCACGGGGCGCCGGCGCCACGCTCCTGGGGCGGGGGCAGTAACAGGCAGTACCTTCTTGGCCGGGTGAATTCCTTGGATGCTCTTGATGCCTGGAGGGCCGGCTGAGTGCACGTGGGCCCCCACCGGAGGGTGCTGGGGCTGCTGAAGCGCCCCCTTGGTCAGCGTCACCTTGCGGGCAGGCTGCTGTCTCACTTCTGGGGGCTGAGGGAGCCGCTGAGGCTGGCCCTCCAGGTGAAAAAAGCCATCGCTCTCTCCTCCCTGCTGAAACCAAGGCAGCACGCTGGTCAGTCTCCGCACAAGCAGGCATCCCCCCCCAGCATCGGGGTCCACCTCGATCAGTGTTCAACTGAGAAGCAAAACCATCAAGGCTGCCATTTCACTAGGGCCACTAAGGAAATTTCTTATTTGACGGGTGTTTGGGTTTTAATAGTATTTTTCAAATTTAAAACTAAGATCTTTAATTACTGTATCCACTCAAGAGGTCTATAATTACTAAAGTAAGCGCTGTTGAGTTCAGTGAAATAGTGCTTGGCTTTAAAAATACTTCATACTCAACATGCCTTTTCCATTTTCATGAGCGTTCTTGTTAAAATCTGACAGTTTGTCTAGGCAGTGGTTTTAAACTTTTAACTCCCATCCGAACCTAATGAAAGTGGGTCATCATCCTGACTCGCCCCGCTGCCCCCCCGGCGCTGGTTGTAAATCCTGGGGCGCGCCCCAGTGCCTCCCTCCCTGCAGACACGACCCTGAACACTTGGGCTCCCCAGAGCGCCCGCAGGCTGAGGAGCACCCTGGCCACCCCTCCTCCTCTGAGTCACAAGTGCCCACACGTAGGCTGGCCTCCGGCCTCAGTCCTGGTCTGGAACAAGAGCAGACCAGCCAGGAATCCGAGAAACTGAATGAGGAAATTCTAGAAATGAAAGAGTTACTGGAGGCCCAGACAAGTCCTCCCCACGTGGCTGACAGGGAGTCGCGGGGGGGCAGCAGGGAGAAGAGCTGAGGCGGGCTCTGAGGGGGCAACCCGCACACAGACCGCCGGCCGAGGGCGAGGCACCGAGCGCCAGCGACTCCTGAACGCTGGCTGACCACTAAGCTAGGCAGCAGCAGGGCTGCCCCCCTAGGAGCCCAGGCTACGAAATGAAAAACCCAGGCCCAAACGGATCCTCTGGTGAAGCCTATCAACTATTTAAGAAAGACAGACTCCCAATCTTACACACTCTGGTTCAGAAAACAGAAGTGGAGGGACAACTTTCCCACTCATTCTCCCAGACTTGTATTACCTTTTCACAAAAGTCAAACAAAGACATCAAAAGAAACAAAAGCCACAAAAGAATATCCCTCATACGTATACATGAAAAAAATTCTCACCAAAACACTAGCAAACTAAATTCAGCAACACAGAAAAAGAATCATACACTATAACCAAGTAAGATTTACCCCAGGAATGCAAGGTTGGTTTAACTCTCAAAAATCAGTTATCAGACCACATGAGTAGAGGAAAAGACCACATGACCACCTGCACTGACACAGGAAAAGCACTCATAATAAAAATTTTCAATGAACTAGGAACAGAAGGGACAAATCAACCTGATAAAGGAAATCTAGCAAAAATCGACAGCTCACATCATGCTTATTAGTGTGAGACTAGTCAGGGGTATTCGACCTGCACGTTAGTCACCCGGGGAGCTCTCGGGTGTTAGTGTTCCTGGGCTTTAACCCAGAACCATCCAATTAGACCCTCTGGAGCTGGAACCCAGACATGAGCATATTTTAAAGGCTCTTCCAGTGATGTTGTCCAGCCAGGGCTGAGGACGGCTGAACCAGGTGGGTCCCCCCATAATGTTCTGTGACTCTGTGACTCTATAATGTCGACTGCAATTGCCTGAAACGTGATCCTGCTGGGAGTTATTCCAACCTGATGGAAGACTGGTTCCCCAAATGGAAACGGAAGCACTATGGAAAGGCAGGCCCTTCTGCAGGACCAGGATCCACATAAACTCAGACTGCTCCTTGTGCTTCTTGAGCAGGTGCCCCAGCCAGGCAGGGATGGCCTATTCTCAGCACACAATTTTTCAAAGTCCTTATCTTGAAAAGCTATGTGAACACTCTCTAGTTTTGTATACGCTTGAAATTTTCTATACTAAAAAGTTGAAAATTGTAAGGATATACACCACATATTCCTATCTTTAAAAGCCAGTAATCCATCACTTATTAATTTACCTAAAATCATATTGAAATTATGTTAGTATAAGATTCATAAATTCACTATTCAAGTGTTAAGTCTCACTGTTCTTAAAAACATCTTTTTACATGGGCTGACACTTCACACTAGCCCCCAGGTCCCACCAGAGGCTGTGCCATAGATGCAGGTGGCACTGGGTCACTAAATTCTCCACACAGCTCAGCTACCTAACAGTCTACTGACTGCTTCTCCACCGTCTACCTTTTTCACGAATGTGGATAAATGAACTGGCTATGACGTATGGTTAGCTCTCTGGGAAAAGTCCTCCATTTTGCGGACTCCCTGGCAGCTCATCAGAGGAGGGCAAAGTCTATGGACACCTAGAGCACGTGCCATTTTGTAAGGGTCTAGAGGCGCCAGCGGCTTCGACTCTGCTGAGTCTGCTTTTGTTCCCCAAGCCAAAATTTCCTATGCATGTAGATGGCACTGAGGTATTTACTGAAGAAAACAATCAACGGTAGAGCAGGCTTCTGAAAACTACGTAGTTCTGAATGTGCTATTAAAAAAAAGATTACAGTATCAGGATACTAGGTTATATAGCCACTGTCAATTAGTACATACATATTTACTAAATGCCACTGTGATACTAAAAAAGCCAGCTTTAAGTTCAGCACTGATACTGGGTGCATCAGAAAACATACTGTCATGCTGTACAAATCGGTAATTAGCTGGTACATGTGGTCTAAAAGGAATGATGTCCATATATACGGTGGACAACACGGTGAATATCGTTGCAGATATTTTCTTTAGCAATCCAGAGCTAAAAACGTAGATGATCTTAAAAAAAAAAAACAAAAAAGGAAAAAGAAAGAAAAAGAGAGAAAACAAAAAGGGAATTCCCTCGCCACCAGTGGTCAGGACTCTGTGCTTCCACGGTCGGGGGCCTGGGTTCAATATCCGGTTGCGGAACTAATATCCCACAAGCCGTGAGGAGCGGCCAAAAAAAAAAAAAAAAAAAAAAAAAGTAGATGACCTAGATAGTAAACTTTTATTTAAACAGAAGAGCTTGCACCAGAAGTAGGATATCTGCCTATTTTTAAGGTGTACACTGTGTGTATGTATTTGGGTGATAAATATGTAACGCTGTGGTGATCCGATGATTTTTAAACTGGGAATTGAGAACAGAAGCATTTAGTCAATAAACACCCCAAACAAAAATTCTCTTTACTGCTATCATGAGTTAAGAGACTGGTGATGATTTATGCCTGACAATATTAGGTCAGAGGAACACCCTGAAAAACAAAGTTCTAAACTTTTTATTTTCCTTTCAAAACAAGTTTACGTTTTAAAGTAAGCTCGATTCCCATCTGCAGTTCGGAAATACAGGTACAGGTATCACAAAAAGCCTCTCCACTTAGGACTTTCTAAGAGATGGCCTGAGAAGACACAGGCAAACGACGTCTGTGGTCAGAGCGCCCGCAGGTCTGGACCTCGCCGCCTGGCGGTCTCCTCGCTCTGTCTGCGTCTCACAAACTCACGAGCACGGTGAGCGCCCCGCCCCTGCTCCTCCCCGCCCGGGGGGCCTCAGCAGCCGCCAGCCTGAGCCGCTCACTCGAGGGGGCCCCCAGCACCTCCGATCCTAAGGTTTCCCAGGCCACGTAACTGCTTTGTTTTTCTCCACAGCATTCATCACCACTCACAGTCCTGTCATGCTCATGAGAAGGGGCGCCCTGCGGGGAGCACCGGTCACCACGGCATCCTCAGGACAGAGGAGAGGACCGACCCCCGAGCAGGCAGACGACAAGCGCTGGGTGAGTCAACGATGAACAAGAAAGAGGGATGTTTCAGGCAGGGATTATAACAAAGGTCCAACTTTTGGGAAAAACTGCTATCACCAGCTTACTGACAAGTGACGGGAAGGTCTGGGTAAGCTCTGGAGTTACTTATATTCAGAACAATGTTTTATACCTTCTACAGCTACAAATGATGTAATAAACTTTATAACAGAAATTTCCAAGGCACTCTAGGCTCTCCACCACCATGCTGAATGGCATCATTCAACATGCTCCACTCATGGGAAGATGGATGGAGTTGTTTGCTGGATGTCTTCAATTTGACAAGTAGTACACTGGGGTCTGTACAGAGACTGTTTTCCTTCAATCCTCCCTCAAGGTACATATTATTATTCTCACTTTGCAAATGAAAAACCCGAGATCCCTGGTCACACAGGAAGTGCTTCTAGGACTTCCTGTCTCAGTGGTTCCAGAGCATGGACTCCACACGACCTCACAGACAAGGAGCTTATACTAACATAACTATTTTTAGCAGGGTTGGAAACAAAGGGACTAACCATCATTCAATTAAATCATTTTAAGGAAATGAAGGTTTACTATAATGCTCTGCTCTGACATTTTTCTGGAAACCATGCTGAGGACTCAAGGCTTAAATATAAGTAATAAGTTATTTCATTTTGTAAGAAAAGCAGATTTTTTTTTTTCAGTTGAGAGAACAATTATTTTCTTTCAAATTAGCACAACGAAAAGCTAATTCTTAGGATAAATTTTAAATCCCAGAGTTATTCCAGTTAACACTAGGCAACATTCAACCTACTAACTTCTAGGCTGTGGCCAGAAACATATTTTTTACACCTACTCACATACTCACAGACAAAGAAAAAAGGTGAATGAGAATCAAGCCAAAATGAACCCACCTATTTATTTAGAAGTCTTCTACAACTTGTGCATATAGTTAACAGCACTGAAGGAGATCCCAAAATTATTAGTTATGTAAATTTAAAAATACTGTTGATTCAAATTAGGACTTTCAGAAACCTGAAAGTTTCATTAAAAACTTATTAAGTTACATTATCATCTTAATGTAAGGAAATAACTAGTCATCTGTGGATGGCAGATTACATTCCATTCAAAGAAAGGAAATCCACTTTGAAAGTTCATTTCTCTAGGGTGGCACAGTTCCCTTTTAAATTCCTTACACAGCAGTGTGTTTAGACATGATTTTAAATACCTTTTACTTACTCCAAAACAGATGAAGAGAAAAGAAGTTTTTGGCCTGTCTTAGACCAACCTGGAAATATTTTCTTGTTTTTTTTCCACAAATAATTATCTTTTAATGAATACTATAAAAATGTCTTTTGAGAGCAGTTTTTCTTAAATATAAAAGGCACTTCCTGAGTTAAGTAAGCTTAGGGAACACTTTTTATCAGCTTAATCGTTACAAAAAATGAGGTTTGTAGCCAACCAACATTAGCATGACAAATTTATTTCTAACAAATTGTTTAAACGTATAGATAAAAATGCCCATTGATACTGTCAGGGTGTCCTGCAATTTGACAGACCAAACCTTATTTTCATTCTTAAACCTCATGAAGAAGTGGTATCGCTGGCTTGCATTCACTAGTGAGCAAATTGATTAATCCCTCTCTACAGAAATCTCAACTCTTGATTACACCTATCAGACGTTAAGCAGCATTATTCTAGAGTGACAACACTTGACAAATTCCCCAACCATTTTTCTCAGCCTTTGTGGCCCTGCTAGCTTGTATTAACCCTGATGAAAAATTAATTTTCCTTATCTTCTTCTAAACCCCAAAATCCAAATCCGCCAAACTGGCAACTCTTTCTGTAAAGGTATTATGAAAACCTCTAAAAGATTAATTGCATGTCTTCAGGTGACATTAAATTAATTTCTGTACTCATGACAGACATTTGATACTCCGTACTGAGAGGACAGATAACATTGTCGGGACACAGAGAAGGACAGTGGTTAGGGTCCCAGGGCAGCCTCTTATGAATTCTCCTTTCGATAAGGCCTACGTCACTGTCATGGCAATGGTGCTGATCTGCCAGCCCACAGACCTCACAGAGCAGGTTTCTATTAACTACAACAATGCTGGGCCTAGCCCTGTGATCTTTAGAAAGCTCACCCAGAATCTGGACAATAAATGATATGCATGCTCTACGAAGTTTCTAAACACAAATACATTTCATGCTCTAGTTTGTCTTTGAGACTACTACTTAAAGGAGAAAAGATAAAAGAAAATAAACAGGCTAATAACATTCTTATCCAGGCTCCTGTGTCAATTCCCTAATTAAACTGCTGCAATATGATATGAGGTGAGGACACTTCACATGTGCAGTGTCCATCTATTCTATGCAATAAACTATCCTTACATACGGCAAGCATGCAAAACATGTAAAAGCAGCAACTTAAATCTAAAATGCTTCCTATAAAATTCCAGTAACAGGTCTACACGGGTTGAACTGAAACAAAATCCGTAAGGTTAAAGGGATCTCACAAGTGCTTGCTTGGGCTTCCTGGAGAAAAAAAGGATTCAAGCGGTAGGTGCACCAGGATTTCGCCTTATGGGGATAACACGGCACAGTTATTCACGTGCTTGCTCTCTCTCTCTCTCTCTCTCTCTCTCGCTCTCTCGCTCTCTCTCTCTCTCTCAACATTCTACCTTTCTGAAACTAGCTAGGTTTGGGGAATCTTTTAAAAGCAAAATTAATTGGCCTTTGGAGAAATATACCAAAGCCCTGAGCCTGTGAGGGGATCTGATACCCCAGGATTCTCCAATTTCTACAGCACAGACCTACCAATCTAAAAAAAGGAAAGGACTGCCAGAAGTGAGACTGCGGTTCACCCAGCAGCAGGGGCCCATAAACTCTGGCTTCTCCAGCAAGAGCGCCCCCGTAGGGGTGAAGCTCCAGACTCTGGAAAGCAGATGCTTCCAACCTGCCCCGGATGGGCAGCTGGGAAGGACCTACTTTAGAGCGCTGGGTGACTTCCCGGCGCAGATGACAAGGCTCCTATTCTTGGTAGCCGTTCGAAGTGAGGAGAGGGAAGTTACCCAAGACGCTGGAGAAAGCAGATTCCTTTTCTGCTGGAGAAGGTGGGTTAGCAAATCCTGATTCCTAATTACAAGAGAATTATTTCTGACTTAAACCACTTATTTCGCTCTGAAAGAAACACCATATGCCTAAAAACACCTATAAATTCATGTGTAGACATTCTAATTCATTAAAACTGATTTCTGTCCTCTAATGAACAGTAGTCTATTTTGCCCAAATTTAGAGGTCACATGTTTATGAATGCTTAAAAGGTGATGCCTCTAGAAGTTATCGATTCTTCCCACCAAAGTGTTTCAAAGCTCTTAAAAACAATTATTTATGCACAGTAGCTTCTCCTCCAAAAGAAGATTCTAGAATATACATCTTATCAAACAAGCGATTAATCGAGATTCGTGCCCCATTTTTCTTCCTCTCTTATTTGCCTTTCGGCCACCTGACTGCTCATCAGCTCCTCTAACAGGGAAATGATCGGGCAACAAATGAGGCCCAACTACAACCAGCCACTTGGCCACTCTCCCCACCAGAGAGGAGAGGGATGGCAGGACGAGAGGGAACCAGGGGTCAGCAAGGTGGGAGTCTGGGCTCTCACCTCCTTGGACGGTGGTGCCTCCACGCCCACCCCCACGCCCCGTCCATCTGGGCAGGGCCTCTCCTGGCTCCCCTACCTGTGTCAAAGCAGCTTCTCTTACACTCAGCTTCCCAGAGGTGTTTCTCTATCACAAGCCCACTGCAGTTCTGTCCTTTACTACCCATTTGCAACTCACTTTCATCTGACTTGCTTTCTCCTGGTCCTCTAGCACGGCATCAGCTCTTGGGTACTGCCCGAAACCATGGCATCAAGTCAGCTTCCACCAGAAACCAATGAGTCAGGACAGCTGAGTCCTCCAGCCGTGGCCAGGCAGCCTGGCGAGTCACAGAATGACATCCACAGCGTGAGCCTTGTTCCGCCTTGGCCTGGGGCGTGGGTCTCCCCAGGAACGAGCCATCACCACAGACTCATCAAACAGCAGCCAAATGTACGACACAATCGCTTCTTGTAAACTGAATTAACAAGGATTAGTGCTATTTTTGGTGTTATCATACTCTGCTTACTAGTGTCATCTAAATGTCTACGATATACAGCTATTACTTTTATAATCAGAAGTACCGTGGGGCGGTGGGGGGGGTGGGGGGGCTGACGACGACACGACACTGTGTTAACTCCTCCTTGGGTATTTCCATAAAGAAACTGTAAACAATACCTGTATTTTTAAAGGGAGAAGCTACTTATTTTCTCTACGATTTCAACAAATGTTTCTTAAATATTTATAATGTATTTGAGACAAAAAATGAACTGAAGCGGAAACTCAGCCTCAGTCAGGAGCAGTGACCAGGAGCCAGCTCCAGCAGTGGGCAGAGAAGGGCAGGGCGTGGCGGTGGCGTGCAGGTGCGGTGCCGAGAAAGGGCGCAGCGTGAGTGTGGACGGAGCAGGGAGACAGAACCGCAAGAGCAAGGCGGCCAGACCACGGAACAACAGGGCACGTCTGGAGAACGGGAGGCCGCGAGGGTGACCACTTGCATTCCCACCTGCGACTCCTTCTCAGACTACGGTCCCCGAAGACTGACAGATGACTCCAAGACCAGCACTTCTGTTTCTAGTAAATCTGATACACAGTGTAAGAAACTCCTTATACTATTTTTGCAACTTCTCTTAAATTGAGATTACGTATATCAAAATTAAATGTCCTCCACTCCACAAAAAAAGATCAGGTATGCACACACCATCGCGCTAGAGAAAATCTGAGAATAATTTTTGAGGAAGAGAAGAAATCTACAAATGCACACCAACCCCCAAAAGCAAGCTCACACAAACAAATTGGGACCTTCTACGTGAAGCATTTTGACAGCCTTTTAAAGGTAAAATACAAGAGTATCACGACTGGACAGCTGGCTTTCCTGCTGAGGCATTCTGTGCTTCTCCCATTTCTCTGTGTGGCCAGCAGAACAAAGGGCTTTTTACTTAATCTGCTGCCAAATTCTTAAAATTTTCATGACCTCAATTAGAATAAAGCAGCTGAATTCAGAATTTGCTTTTTCTTAAAGAACACTGTAAGAACACACTTTTTCTTCCTTTAATTAAAAGGAAAGGGTAGTAATATCTACTGAGCCACTGCCATGTGCCCAAGCACTGTGCCACTCATCTCACCCATGTCATGACAGTTAACCCTCACAGCCACCCTGGGAGAAGCTTAGCCTCATTCTGAGGAGGAGACGGGTTCATTCTGGCCAGGTAACCCGATGCAAACATCTCAAGGGTTCCCCATTTCCCCTAAACTGGAAGACAGAGCTGCAGGCCTAATTAAATTCCTGGATAAACAAATTTTGCATGGCACTTGCTCGTCCTAATTCTTTTTTCTGGTGTTTAATCACAAAACATGGCTGAGAATGGTTATAATAAGTTTACACTAAGTAAACATTTTACATTTTTATATACGCTCTGTTATTACCTGAAGAGTTTTTCTGGATTATGTATTGGTTATGAGTGAAATTATGATTGGGGGCAGGGGGGCACGGCACGCCGCACAGCCTGTGGGATCTTTGTTCCCCAACCAGGGACTGAAGCCAGGCCCTCGTCAGTGAAAGCACGGAGTCCTACCCACTGGATCACCAGGGAATTTCAGAAATTATGATTTAACAAGATTGCTCTTTTGGTTTCTGAAAATTAAATACTTAAAAGTAGCTTTCTGAGAAATGAGCAAATGGAGACTATTCCTATGTTTTAAATAATAAAAAGAGAACCATTCCATCAAATAAAATTCTTTAAGTAGATGACTTATATAAATAATATTCAGGGAGGCACATGAAATTTTAGAAGCAATATTTGCCAACATTTAACACTCTTTATAAGTAGCATTAATTTATTCCTTTTTAAATCTCACCCAACAAATCCAGACAATATAAATGGGAAAAAAACTAAAATTCACAAAGAGATTGATTAGCCTCATCACAAAAGGTCTCTTTAAATTCCGAAGTCCCTTCATGATTTCAATTTTAAATATAAAATCTGATCTATTTTGATTTACGTAGAAATGGTCAACGACACATTTCTAGCACACAGCTAGTCATAGCTACGCTCAGCCCGGGTACACCGTCCCTCGCTTTAATTCACCACGCCAGGCTCCTCCACACAGGTTCCAGAACAGGCGTGATGAAAGCGCAGCCGCTCCCCAGTCCTGACCCACAGCTGAGGCCGCTCACCGGTCAGGGTACTGCGGCACACCTCTAAACCCTTCTCAACATACTCTGCAGCCCGTCACTGCCAACTGGGGTTGGCAAGCCAAATGAAACCTCATCACCCCCTTATCCTAGAAGCCCCCCCTAAAAAACTCAGTGGAAAAAGTAGACTCCTCTCCCTAATCTAGAACTAAGAAACATAGGAGGAAAAGGAGCAGCAAAAATAGCTACTATAAGTAACGGTAAAAAGCACAGGATTCAGAAGCCTCACTCTGCCAGTCAGTAGCTGAGCGGCCCTGGGCTACTATCTGAGACTCAACTTACTTACCTATGAAATGGCAATAACAGATCTAACTCATAAGGATGCTGTGAATACATGCTAAACACCTGATAAACAGTAGCTACTACCTATTATGCGGCATAAAATCAGGGAATGTATTTCCAGAAGGGGCCTTCGGAGCATTCCAAAAAGAAAATGGACAGTTATAAAGTACCTTCTACGTGTTAGAAGGGTCCCCAAGACAATAAATAATAGACAAGCGTCCAGCCACGGGTCTTCCTCAAACACAGCCACGCTGTTTTCACCTCATCACACCCTCCTGGTGACTGAGGGCCTCAACCTCCACGCCCCACACACAGGAGCTTCGGAACGGCCAACAAAGAACACATGATGCCAAGACGGCCCCCGAAGAAAGTGAGGTACGACTCTGCGAGCTACAAACCCAGACCAGACCCTGGTCAGGGACTGTGTGAGAACGAACACCAAGAAAGACTTTCCATTACGTTCTTTTTGAAAATGCTTCCCATGTCCGTAATGCATTAGCTCTAACAAAGAGGAACAATATAAAAAGACTAGAAATTCTCCTTCGATGATCAGTATGAATTAAAATCACTTTGAAGATAGTATAATTAATGAAAGGGCAGACTGAAAAACCTATAGTCTTAAGACTCAGGCTCTTTCACCTTTCAAAAACCCCAATTTAATAAAATCCAAAGATAAATTATTTAATTACAGGTAATGAAATATGGAAAATGACAAAAGACCTTATTGATTCACAATTGCCTCACAGGTAAAAGTTCACCTAAAGAAACCTAATTTAAGCTGTAATATATTTTCAATTTGTACATCAGAATAAGACTGCCAAGAAAATTCTGCTTTCCTAACAATCCTGTAGATACATATTTTTACTGTGATCACCACCAGAGCACAATTTCTAGAACAGCACTATGTACTGCGATAGCCCTGTGTCCTGTCTGAAGACCAACTACTAGAACGAGGAGACCACTGAATGCAAAGAATAGTTTAGTTAATACTGTCGATGCCAGGTTACGTTAGAAAAAAGTGAAAGAAATCAAACGACTCTCTGAAAAGTAAATTTCTCTAGAAAACCTTATAAACAGAATATCTTTTGTATTTCTGTACTAACAGAATGTGAAGAAGTCCTGGGCTCATAGCAAAATACAAGAACGTGAACTAACAATGAAATGCTTTTATTAAACAAGTAACTATAAACCTGAAATGCATAAATAATATTCTGCACAGGTACGATATACAAGTCAGTCCTCCCAGATGCTAAGCCCCTGTCAGACCCTCACCAGGGTGGCCGGTTCAGCTCCAGGCACAGAACACAGCACAGCCCTGGGCATTAATGCCATGGTGCATGAAAGGAGAGAGGGACCAGCAGGGACAGAGATAAAAGGAAAAATGAGAGCATACGTAGCACTTGCAAGAACTGTCTCCTTTTTGCACAATGGGTATGTTACAAATAGTTCTTACCCACCAAAAAAACATACAAAAAAACCCCCAGGCCATCAGGAGAACACTGTTTGTTCTGGTTCAGAGAGATACAAACAAGAGACATTTATCCTCTGATAAGGTGAAAGTTGCCAACGTGCTATTGGAGGAATTATTGGAATAAATCCTAATATACAGAACATGTTGGTTAATTAACTTAATACTTAAGAATTAAAAAGGGAGCTAAAAAACCATTTCAAAGTTTGGCAGATAGCTATTTTCATGTAAAATTCCTCTGTTGTTTTCCTGTGTATTGTAAAATTATATAGCATGATTTTGGAATATGGTCTGATATAAAAAATATATTTTTTCCACTGGAGAAAAAAAGATAGCAAAAATTGAGGTAGATAAATTCTTCTGAAGTAGATGAATTCGTTAGTTGAAGGCTGCCTGTGGACAGAAGAGCCGTGCCCCGCACCTCCTAGTCTGCCGGAGCCCAGAGTGCCCAGGCCCGCACCGCACCACTGTGGCTGCCCAGGGAAAAGGCCTGTTCCCAAACCATCGCCCCATGCATGGCCCATCCTCAGAAGTTTCTAACTCAAGTAAAAAAATGAGACACCGACAAAGTATGATTAAAACACGGTCAAAAGCAAAAGGCCACACAGACACCGGAAACTGATAAACACTTGGGTCTTCGCCTAAAGATAATAAATTCATACAATATTTAAACAATCTGATATAATACAGGCCATCTACTTATCAACATTTTGAATCACAATGAACGGAGGTGAGAAACAACAGATTTGCTCTGTCACAAATTTTCTTATGGCACGCGAAAAACTTCACACCTTAGTCTACAAACCTAGAAACAAAAGCAATTAAAACTCAACTGATTAAGCAGCTAACGAGGAGCTGCCCTTCCTCCAGCACAGCAAACAACTCCTGCCCGTTCCTAGCGGTACTGCTCTTCCTGGGTGAACTGAGAATTAGAAGTCCTTTTCTTTTTTTACTGTCAGTATTTTGTGGTTTTAGAAGTAACCATCTGCAGCTGGTTTGCTCTAAGAGCCCGTGTCTTACAGCTCTCCCCCTTCTTCCCCAGTTTGTAACACAAAGTGCACACAACAGGGAGCTGCGACAGAGTACGACAGTCACTCGGACCAAAGAGAGTTCGCTGCAGAATTCATCATAATTAAAGCAAGAGATGAGCGTTACCTCCTATAATAAATAAAGACTATACGGCAGAATTAAGGAAGCGAGTATTCTACAGACTCTGGCGGGAGAATCTCCTGCAATGGGAATCTATCTGCAGCAACTCTGTTTAGTTTAAGTACTGAATTTATCCAAACTGCAATTACTGTGCTTTATTGAAAATGCTCTAAAATGGGCACTGTTCTGAGATGAAGACAGAAATGAGGGGTGCCCCACTTCTGAAAGCACATGGTAGGATCACACATGATTTCACTTTAGAATATTGTCAATCCCTTTTTCCCTCAAATGTGGGTGGGGGGGGGGCGGCAATTAGCTTGAACTGGAAGACGGGAAACAGTCTTTGAAACAACGCTGCTTAAAAGCAACACACGCGCTGCCCCCCCACCCCCCGCTGACATAGATGCTCCCTGAATCTAAAGCTACACACAACAAATCATGTCTTCTGTGGTAAAGGAAATTTTATTTTTAAAACAAACTTGATGGTTCTAGCATAAATTATCTATAAAAAGAAGCTATAGCTGAGAAACATCTAATTTAGGAACTGTCACACTGGTTTTTCTCTAAGACTCAAGAGACAACTGAAACATGGGTCCCAATTGGAAGCAGGATTTAAACGACAATTCTTACACCAGCTTCAAGTGAGGAAAGGCTGGTCCACATGATTCTAAGACAGGCAACTTTACTTCCCTTCCTTCAAAAATCCTCTCTGGGAGTTAGGACATACTAAGTGAAACATAGATTCCAAGAGGCACTGGTGACCTCGTCAACTTACCCCGCCTGACAACTTAATCACCCTGACCTTGGAGCTGACGTGCGGCCCGTCTCCGCCACCGCTGTTGGCCCGGTGCATGACAGTCCTTTTCGTGCCAGGCTTGGCCTCCGGGGGCCGGCCCTGGAGGGACGTGGCTCGAGCAGTCTGCGAGGGGGGTGGCGGTCCCTCCCCGTCTGCAGGCTTTACCTGCAGGACTTTGTGCTGAGCTGGACACTGAGGTATGGTTCTGGCCTGTCTCAGTGGTTTCAGTGGTTTCATCTGCTGTCCTTGATACTGCGTGTTAGCACCAGATGGCACAAAATTGGATGTTTTGGGTGGAACACTTGAAACAGTGGCATCTTGGTTTTTCACGAGAAGTCTGTGTTTCACATGCGGCCTGACCTGTGCCCCCGGGAAGGGTAACAGTGGGCTGCCATTGGTGGGCGAGGGTGCCGACAGCTGCTCTCCCTGCCCGGCCAGGGCCGGCGGGGGGCAGAGCTGCTGCTGCTGCGCCAGCCTCTCGAGCAGCTCCTTCTTCCTCGCGCCGGCCTGCTGCTGCCGCCGCAGCTCCTTCTGCTTCAGGATTTCCTCTCGGAGGCGCTTCTGCTCTTCTATCTTTAAGCGGTATAACCTCGTTTCTTCATCTTCGTCAGGAAACTGAAGCAGAAAACACGCATGGTTTACTTTAGAGTGCAAGGCTAGGTGATGGTTCCAGTCTGTTTCAGCAAACTTAAGAAAAGGCCCTTTCTAAAAACCCTTTAATTCAGGATTTGAAAGAAGCCATTCAAAATCTGCTTATAGACTTTAAGTATAACTCCTTCCCCTGGGGAGGGAAAAAAAAATTACACAGCTGAAGCTAATTTGGAAAATCTTATCAGAATATTAAAAATGAAATAATGTAAATTTCCACTCATTTACAACTTTGAAACCAATTACACTATTCATTTAAGATATCAAAATATGTTTGAAATGGAAACTGCAACAGTAGGGAGGCCTCGCTGTCACACAGGTTTTATCTGGCTCTCCTCTGACGAACCAACAAAAGGTGGGGTGTAAATGACCTGAAAGGGCCTGATTAGAACTATTGATTTTTCGTACAGAATTTTCAGCCTGATCTCAAACTCATTTGTCACAGAATAATTGCTTATAATGAACAGCACAAGTCAATCTCTCTGACCTTGAACTCATGCACTCTCCTCAGAATCAAAATGCTGCCAATTGCAGTATTGGAATATTAATGGTATATAAGGAATGCCTTTAATATGCCAGTCCCAAACCATTCTGAAAGTCTATCAGAAGAATCTTTGTAAAAGTCCAATAATTTTCTTAAAAAAAGCATCCAAAGAGGAAAGTTTATTAAAAGTTTAGCACTTGTTTAAAATTGTAATAATTTTCTTTAAAAAAAAAAAAAGTCATAGATATCATCACTCACAGATCCTCCGCAAAAGAATATAACAGGATTTACTCTATCTAGAATTCAGCTGTTAACAAATAAACCTTAGAAGTTAGGAATTATAAGACCAAAATGTAGCTGAAGAGCTGGCTGGTGCCCCCAGAGCCCGTGCACTTGCACTTGACCTACGAGACACAGAGCCAAGCCCCCTCACTGGCGCTTGCTTGTCATTTTAGAAGCAATCCTGACCAACTCAGTCACCTAATTTCAAAGTCTAGGACAGACCTGAAACAGCAAACCTGAAGTTGGGTGAGGGCTACACAGAGCTAGAACTGACATTAAGGGGAAGACAGAAAAACAGAAGTTCGAAAAGTACAGGGGCCAGGGCATTCTGGGGAAATAGTAACAGGTCCAGAGGGCCCACTGTTTCAAATGCAAGAATAATTAATATTCACTAGGATTTTTCCCCA
This sequence comes from Balaenoptera musculus, assembly GCF_009873245.2. Taxonomy (NCBI): domain Eukaryota; kingdom Metazoa; phylum Chordata; class Mammalia; order Artiodactyla; family Balaenopteridae; genus Balaenoptera; species Balaenoptera musculus. Next base: position 2,547,598 of record NC_045793.1, read on the forward strand.
TGTAATCAAAAAAGAGTTAAAGTATATTCAAGAATATAGGTAGAAATACTTCTAAATGGATTTGTCCTTCATTATATCATTACCAATTGGGTGAATATAAGAAGATAAACCACATTTACCTAAGCGAAACAAACGGAAGATTTTAAAAAATAAAAAAAACTTTACTCCTGGCCCCATTCTATGTGCACAGAAAATTAAAAGCAAACAAATTAAGACACGCGCCACTTACACTATGGCCACCTGCAAGTTCCACTTCACGCACAAAGCATCCATTTTATTCTACAGAAGACTTCTTCAGAAGCCTGCTTATTAAATCAACTATTATGAAAGGGACAGACAAACGTGGCTAGTGGTATGCCTAAAAAGTCACTTTTCTCATTTTACTTAGCCACTGTTACTATAAAAGTGTATGTGACTTCATTTTTGAGCCAAATCCATTTATACATATGAGTTAGGAGCTAGCTATATAAACTAACAGCAGGATAAAATTTTTAGCAATGATTTCTTTTTATAAACTATCCCAATCCAGTTTGTAATCTACATGATTTTTTCATATATTGATTTTAAAACCGAAATGTCACCCTTCTTCTAATAAGATGTTATTAAACGTTAACTCAGTATTTTCACTTTATACTTACATTTCTGACTTGGAAACATTACATTACAGCTGCTATAATAATTTATTAGAAGAAAATCTGACCCCCCCCCCCCACAATTTAACTGATTGAAAGGCAAAAACCAGTTAACGCTTGTTTTTATTATGATTAAGGGCTTATATTCTCATCTAAGGAAACTTTGTGCCATTATTTTATAAAGTTAATAGATGTACTTACTTATTACATTATACATATTATTATTAACGTAACTTCCATGTACTGATCTCTTGCCACGTCTCAGGCACATACACCCAATAGTTAAGGAAACTGAGGCTTGGGATAAGTGAAGTAACTGGCTCAGAGCCGCACTGCTAGCGACGGCAGATCATTCCAAGGGCGTGTTCTGACCTGTGCTACACTAGATGTCTATGCTTCATTAGAACCTACATTATACAGATACTGCCCAACTTTTGTATCTATAATTCCAGGGAACAGCCCACAATGGAATCCTGACTTCAGGGAAGCATTAGACAAGCACATTCACTTCTTTTACAGGAGACCAAGGGCCTCAAGGAGTTTGTCTCAGGCATAAATTTTACTGACGTAAAGAAATTTTTTTAAAAAATGTAAAAGTTCGTGACTAATACTACATTAACACTGAACTGCCTCTAAGCAAAACATAACCAAGTGGCCAAAACTAAACCAAGGTGCAAATAACATCTCAATTGGAAATCATGTAGAATACTGACTTGCATTTATGATTTATTCTTACAACATTTATACCTATTTAGAAATCAGCAATAATATACACAATTCAGAACAAAACACCCCTCCCCATCTTATTTAAAGGTCCAAACTGGTCCTACCTTCTAGAAGTTCACAGTGTAAAACCAGAAAAGCCACAGGAATGTAAGAGTAAACGTAAGGGGTCAGCTAACTATGGCCCATGAGCCAATCTAGCCCAACACTTGGCTTTGTCGTAAAGTGCTACCAGAACACAGCCATGCCCATTGATGTAAGACTGTCTATGTTTGCTTTTGTGATAAAACAGCAGAGTTAAGTAATTCTGAGAGACAATTTGGACTATAAAACCTAAAATATTAATCATCTGGGCCCTTCAGAGAAACAGTTGGTTAAGATCCCTGATAGACACAGATTCTGTAACACACAACTATAACTGTATAAATATATAAATACAATCTGATATAGTACCAGTGAGAATGAAAGTGTATCTTATATGAATATGGCTGTTAGGTTAAAAGAAGGTGGGAAGATTTTGTGAAGAACTCACTGGGTGAGAGTGAACTGAGATAAGAGGTACAGACCTTGGTTATAACGTCTCCCTGTTTGAGACCAAACATTATTTTTTAATTAGAAAAGGAAAAGTCCTACCTCTGGCTCTGTTTTTGCCTCCTCTTTAGGCCGGCCCACAGGGCTAACTGGCTTGACTTTCACATCAGCCTTCCCCTGCGCAGTCCTGGGCCCCAGCCCGGGCCTCGTGGGCGGTGACGTGCTGATAATCGGCTTTACTTGAGCCGCCGGTGTGGAGGCGCAGCGGCTGTTACTCAGTTCTATAACATGTGACGGCGCTATTGGTAATTCACGCAAGTTACTGTTCCGTGGAGCAGTTGGCTGCATTTGCTGCATTGGTCGTTTGGTTACATTCTGAGAAGTCGTGTTCTATCATCGCAAGAAGAAAGAAATTCTAATTACAACTGGAAACTTGGGAGAAGAAACATAAAAAGGCACTTTAGACTAAAATATTTTAAAAAATCATTCGAATTGAATAAGTGACTTCTCCTTCGGGGGGCAGATACCTTCCTGTTGGTAAACAGATTCTTCCTGCATAAATGCTTCCTGCTCTACGTAGTAGCATGCCCTCACTGACGAGGACTGGGGCTGGGAAAGGCACCGTACCTGCCGACACACAGGCTCCTCGTCATGGACATTACACCAGGTGACTTACAGGATGGGGACAAACATTTTTAACAGAATCAACAGTGCAACAAGGACTCCCGCACAAGGAGTCAGTTGGGTTAATGGCACCACCACTGTCAACGGGTCTCCTAAATTGAAGGTAGAACTAACAAAGAACAAAGCATTAAGTTAGTGCCCTAAGAAAAAGGAGAAAGATGCCCAAAGCTCTCATCGGGGAGGAGACTGTCAAGTCATGTTCACCCTGAGGATTCTTAACAGAGACCCGACGCCTAGAGGCGTGTGCAGATCTGTGAGCCGGCTGGGGGAGGACTGCATTCCACGGCTGCTCAGCTCCAGGCTGGGGGTGTCGTCTGCCACTGTTCTTACAGAATGAAGCCCAGGTTACAGCGCACCCTCTTTCCAGATCTAGAAATCCTTTCTTATTTCTTACATCATTTTAGTCTCAATGTTACTTTAAGAAACAAAGAGGCGGGTATGAAAAAAACTGAGATTAAAAGTAGGTAAGTGACATGCTTGAAGCTCAAGGTCAAAAGGACCAGTATTAAAGGGAAAACCCAACTATCTCCCCTTACAGCCTGGCACTCTAACCCTGAGCCTCTTTACAGGGTTAGTTATGTAATGGAGGATAAGACAGTAGCCATGCCTAGTCTTTGATTTTTAAAGCGACACGCATCTCCCAGTCTCTTCCAATGCATGACAAGCCACACGTCTGCTGATGGTACTCGAGAGCGTAACCTCACAGATCAATGCAGTTCATCCCCCACGATTAACTATAAGCTCCATGAAGGCAGGAAATGTGTCTCTCTCATTCACTCATTCACTGCTGTATTCCCAGGAACCAGAGTAGTGCCTGACAACAAAGGATATTCAAGAAATTCTTCCTGAATTCATTTACTTGTGCATTCATTGCCCAAGGAGACAGACAGAACCTCGGTACCGGCAAAGGTAGAATGATTATCACCCAAAACTACTTTCTGAAGTTATGCATCAATTACTAAGGCCATCTCACACTACAGGAGGATCTAGATACACAAGGCCCCGCGACATAAAAGGTGCCCCTGGAAGACAGCTGAGGACACTGGACACTTACATGCCTTAGCCCCTGGCGCTGGGGGCACTGCGTCCGACTGCTGTTTGGCTGAGGCGGCCCCGTCTGCATGTGAGGCCTGAACTGGGGCTGAGCCACGGGCATCAGGGGCGGGGGAGGAACAGAGAGGTGGTGGTGCTGGTGCTGGTGCTGGTGCTGGTGCTGGTGCTGGTGCGGGTGCGGCGGCGGCGGCGGCGGCGGCTGGTGCTGCGAGGGTGGCTGGAGCGGGGGCGGGAGCGGGGGCTGCTGCTGGGGCTGCGGGGGAGGCGGCAGCGGGGGGTGCAGGGGCCCCTTCCAGGCCAAAAAGAGAGAAGCAACAGTTTATCATGTATGTACTGCTCGTGTTCCAATTCAGCCATTTCCTTAAAAACCCCAACACCAGAAAGAAACTTCAAGTGGCACTAAAGTTTCATTTTAGATTTGTTGATGAAGCTGATACTATCTTAAATGCAGTGATAAGCCAAAAGCTACTACCCTGCATTTTATATTTGCCCTAAATCCTTTAGATCCTGAAATTCCAGGAATTTATCCTAAAGAAATAACTAAGGATGCGAGCAAACACAGCCTCAAGGACGTTTCCTGCAGCACTGTTTCCAATACCCAAGGACGGAAACCAATAAACGTGCGCCAGAAACAGTGACAGCCGTAAAACGTCAACTCATGCAGTGTTTTCAAATGCCGTGGTGAGAGAACTCATCACCATGAGAAGACGGTAATTACATGTTAACGGGGACAAGAACGCATCAGGATGAGGACGCAAGCACTAAAGAGACTGAAAGACATGTGCACCCAAATGTTAGTGGTAACTGTTTCTAGATGGTGGGATGACTTCATTACCTTTTCAACTTCCTATCTATACTTATTTCTGCAATGCAGATATAGTAATTATATATATTATATTTTATATATATATATATTTATATATATATATATATATACACACACACACACACATTTATATGTATTTTGGTTGTGCGGAGCAGCTTGTGGGATCTTAGTTCCCCAACCAGGGATTGAACCCGCACCCTTGGCAGTGAAATCACAGAGTCCTAAGCACTGGACCGCCAGGAAATTCCCAAATTAGATTTTTTTAATAAAAAGAAAAAAACATTTTATTCTACTGTAACACCTTATATAATAACCATTTTCCTGTTCTTACTTTAGGTACATATTCTATGTGTTTCTAAATAATCGGTTCAAGCACATCATCATTACATACCTTAACAGGAAACTTAAAACAAAGAAAAAACATACTGGGTGAGAGGGGTATCAGACTCAAGGCAGCTGATGAAACATAAAACACCAGCAGAGGGCACTCAAATCTCTCAAATAATGAGGGAGCAGCAATGCTTTTTTTCCCCACTACATATTGCAGGAACATAATTTGACAAAGAACCTTATTTCCTGTTAACCTTTTAAGAATCTTGCAATGATAAGCAAAGGTATTATCAAAACATGCCCTAATTTCATTAGCAGTGTATAGTATATCCTTTACAAAATCTTACTACTGAATTTTTTCATTTCCCAAAAAACGACAATCACTTTCTCCATTTCTCCTATGATTAAGGAGATAAGCAATACTGTTAAGGAAGTTGTCTTTAATAAAGAGCACATTTAAGTTTAATACCCTTGTTCTTTAAATAATCTCCACATCTTGGCAGACGAGAATAAAAATGTGAAAGGTTCTGACTTGAATTCTGAAACACAAAGCCAGCCCCATGCCTACCTGCAGGTTAGGTTGTGTGTGGGCGGGCAGGAAGGGCTGTCCTGGGCCGGGCAGGAAGGGCTGTCGAGGAGGGATGAACGGCCGCGCTGCTGCGGACCCTGGCTGGCTGAAGTGCAGGATCCCCACCGGCCCCGGCGGCTGGAGGGCTGGCCTCACGGGCCTCTCTCTGGGGAACACAGGCTGCTGCCCTTGCTGGTTAAACGCTGGTCCAGGCTGGGTGAACGGTAAGGGACTGGGAGTGGGCACAGGGTGACCAGTGCTAAGAAGCGTGGGAGGAGGTGGCGGGGGAGGGGGACTTCGCTGTTCCAGAAAGAGATGGCTCGGGAACCTTGGTTCACCTGAAACGGAAGGGCGTTGCAACGTTATTGCCCTCTGGTCACACAGAATACACACTTCACAGAAATCAGTTTTATGTACTGTCTTACTATGGACGAAAATTACAAGAGGTGGCTGGGTGTGAACGTCTGAAAAGAATTCTACATTTTGCCTCTTATTTCTAGATTGCTACATTAGTCATTTTCTACAGATGATTTCCTCCTTCGCATGAGATTTTCACATTTCAGATACCAATAATGTCCAATTTTAGCATGTGAAATGACAGGCAGAAGGGTTACGGGACAAAAATCTGACACTCTTAACAAAATCTCCTACTGGGAGCTAAATACCGTTTAAAACATAAGCGTGTTCAGGCACGTCGCCCCACGCGGCTTTGCTCTGTTACTCTGCGCCATCCTTTACCTCCTAAGAAGAAAGGGTCTCGCTCCTGGGGAGGCGGCGGGGCCCTCCACTGGTCCTGAAGAGGAAGCCGAGGGGGCTGGCTGAAACTGTTGGGAACAGGTCCAGGTGTGTGCTGTGGGAACTCTGGAGGGCCCTAAAGCACAGCAGGAAAACAGGGTGGAAGGCGGGAAAATAAACGGTAGTTTTCAGAAGGGTGTACATGTTTTAAGTTTTCCTCTGCAAACGTCAAGGAACTTATCTCCTGAAGCCGCCACCCCCGTATATAGACGCACACATATATATATATAACCTCATATTACAGAATAGGTGATTCTGCCATAATGAAACAGTCAAACGTCAAAATGCAGCATCTAAAAATTAATTCAATGTTTTAACAGCACTACAAAACCAAAAGAGTATTATTTTTAAGCTTACTGAAATCCATGCAATTACTGAGCCTCTTGCCCATTAATCCAAAAGACTAAATGTCTACTTTCAGTGTTCCTGACACTCATCTTCTCAAACATGCTATTCTTTGCTACCTTTTTCACACAACCATAAGCCACAGCTATGAAGCTGCTTTATTTCAACAGAAGAAAAAGAAACTGAATGTGTACCATAACAAAAATCAGCAATCTCTGACCGAACAGGACAACGTGAAATGTTTAAGAAACCACATTACTACGAAAGAAATAATACAGTCAGATTCCACTGGCTAGAAATTCTGAACTCTTAAAACAGATTACCATTTTCCAATAACTGCAGGTTACCAGTAGAACTCTACAAAGACAAATTAAAATTACTTCACTTTTTAGCCAATATTTTATAATAACTTTAAATGGAGTATAATCTATAAAAATTTTGAATCACTACGTTGTACACCTGAAACTAATATTGTAAATCAACTATACCTCAATTTTGAAAAATTACTTCATTTTTCAGTTGGCCTTTCAAGCATTTATGGAGATTCTTTTAAAACACCACATTTACTTAAGAAACCCTCACAACTTTTTTTCACTTCTTTATCCAGAAATTCATTGATTATACATACTGCATCATCAAAATAATATTCATTTAATAACACCTCATTCTTTGAAGTATTTCTCAACTTTCAAAAACCACACTTTTCTCATAAACTTAAAATTCTAATGACTTTTCTGTCATTTTATTACGAATTAGCTGTTCTTTCTAAATGTGACATCATATTATAACACTGAAAATGCTTTTGCAAACTACATTTGCCTTCCTTCTCTCTTTAAAGGTCTGCTCTATCCATAGTGTTGTAAGAATAATGCAAAATGAACACAATAAACACCACAAACCCATATGACCACTGGCTATATAGCATTAACGAAATTAGATTTACACACAAATATTACATCTTCATAAAAACACATGGTACTGAAACATATGGATCAGAAAGTTGCAAAGCTTAAATTCTTGTAGTCTGTGTCTATCAGTTTACGTGAAATCAAGGGTATTCTCACCTCACCAGTGTTTGACACCTGACATTAGGGAACATCACTTCTCACTCTAGATAAAGGCATCAATTAAGATACAACTGAAGCAAACATCATCAGAGAAATGTTGGATTTATAACTGAGAATACATACTGTATACACTCATACTAAACCATAAAGCTTTTTACCCCTAATAAATGTATATATTTTATCGCAATGTTTGAGACTTTACTAATATGATGCTTTGATATGGATATTCTTCAATATCTACTATTTTTTACTATGGTAACAATACGCTAGAAAAACACATTTCTAATAGCATCAGCTATCCTACCTTGGTACTGATTACATCTGCACTAGGAGTTTCAATGGACTTGCCTTCTGTCTTCCACTGCCGCATTCTTTCCTCGTTTTAAAACTACTCTTATTTTTGTGTGAAGCCGATGAAATACGTGGTGTGCATTTGCATGGATATTTTGCCAGGTAACTTAAACAGAACATTTATTAATAAAGTATTTCTTTATAAGATATAGCATTAGTACCCTGTGTATAGTTTTACAGGCCTTTTCCCTCGTGTATACACGTATTTCAAAACTTTCTGGACGATAACAAATTAGCAATCAAGGTCCACTCATTTTCTTGTTGTTGTTGGCCGTGCCACGTGGGATCTTAGTTCCCTGACCAGGGATCGAACCCGTACCCCCTGCAGTGGAAGCGTGGATTCTCAACCACTGGACTACCAGGGAAGTCCCAGCCTTTTTTTTTTAATGTTTAAACCATTTTTCTTGGAGTGGCCCAGAAAATAGAATTTTAAATTGTCTGCCCTCTGGCTTGTGGCAAGGTTTGACTGGTCACGCTGCCTCCGATCCGTGCAATCTGACTGCATAAGTTAGCGACGCTCACCTAAGTAAAACCCCGTTTCAGCTATACGGCGTGTTTCCTTAAACTAATTTGATGTATACCTGACTGTCCCTCTTCTGGAGGGGGAAACACCAAGAAGGAGTTTCGAACAGATAAATACAGAAGGGACAGATAAGATTCATTAACATCACCACAGCCTAAAACAAGCTATGGGATGTAAAAGGTAAAAGAAATCACTGAAATTTAAAATCTTTTAAAAATGAAATATATGTATTTTTCATGAGGCTTTAGCTTACAAACAGTAAAATATTAACAGCTACTTGAAGAGAGGAAACATCCTCAGCCTTTAAGGAGTATTAAGAAGCAACAGCTCTCCTCAGATGCCTGGGCTGTGATCCTTACAAGCAGGTGTACGTTAGCCTGCATCAGGTCCCTAGGGCAGGGTTTGTCTGGACACGGGTTTGGTGGGGTAGATCCCAGCCAGGGAGCGAACAGCACCACGAAGCCTCAGAAAAGCCCCTTGGGTATGGAAGTGCCCCACGGCAGGGGGACTGCTGCACCAGGAAAGGACCTCAGGCCCGTCCGTGTTCTGAGAATCAGGCGGCAAGCTGAAAGACCGAGTTGTGAACCTGGGCCAGCGCTGGAGCAACCAGCAACCTGCAGGTCCGTCTGCTGAGCTGGGCACGGGGTGGCATCAGGACGGCTCCAAGCAGGACAGGGAGACCTGGGGGATGATGGCTTGGTGAAATGCAGGGGCTGGGACTCGGTGGGTGCTTACTTGGTGTAGTCACCTGGATTCAGTGTCGATTCTCTTGCTTCTCTGGCTGGTCTGACAGCCCTGGGGGAGCTTGGTCAGAGACTCAGGACCCGCGTAAGAACCCAGGCCGGAGCCTGAATCAAGGCTCAGGTCCGGGCACGGTCAACCAGAGCGGGAGATAATCCTTTCTACTCACAAGGATTCTCAGCCTGTGTGTGTGCAAGCCCATGCTCCTGACACACTCCCACTGTAGCACAGCGGATAACGACGGCAGCGACTGGCACAGAATTCACACAAGTAACCCTGTGAAGCCAGCGTGAGCACCTGCTTCACAGTAAGAAATAATGAGGACCCAGGCGTGACGGCAGCAGCTTCCACCACCTGTGGCTCACGCACTGCCCGCCAGGCCTTGTGCAGAGCCCCTGACCACCTGAGCTCATGAACGCACAGCACAGTGACATCGGGGGTATGTGTCCTACTTCACAGCCAAGGAAATTGAAACTCAGGACATTAAATAATGTGTCCAAGGTGACACCATTCTATTTTTTTTTTTAAATCACAGATTTCAATACCCAAGAAAAACAAGTTAAGATGAGGTAGGGGAAATTTCATTCCATATGGTATAAATCTTGTCAAAATGACTAAATTTGGGGATTTTAAAAACCATACTTTCCCCTGACTTAGATATGAAAATGATCGTCTAGCACATGAATTCTGGAAACCATCACATCCCATACAAACTTCCATATACTACAGATTTCTTCAGGAAATGTTCACTCTATACTTCTGTTTCAGCCAAAACGTGAGCCCTCTCGTAAGCCCTCATTATACAAACTTCATTTTCTCCCGTCCCTCCTTCACCCTCTCACCGACCCGTCCGTCCCGCAGCCACAGTGTTTCAGGAGACCCTGCGTGCACGTGGGCCCCAGCGCCCCGCTTCTCTACGGGTGCTGAGTACTGCTGGGTAAAACTCTCCGTACGCTGAATCGGACTCACTCTAAGTTTCTATTTACTCCTTTTTAAAAAAAATAATAAATTTATTTATTTATTTATTTTTGGCTGTGTTGGGTCTTCGTTGCTGCATGCAGGCTTTCTCTGGGGGCTACGCTCTTCGTTGCGCTGCACGGGCTTCTCATTGTGGTGGCTTCTCCTGTTGCAGAGCACAGGCTCTAGGCTCACGGGCTTCAGCAGTTGTGGCGCACGGGCTCAGCAGTTGTGGTGCACGGGCTTAGCTGCTCCGCAGCATGTGGAATCTTCCCGGACCAGGGCTCAAACCCGTGTCCCCTGCGTTGGCAGGCGGATTCTTAACCACTGCGCCACCAGGGAAGCCGAGCTTCTACTTACTCTTAGCAGGCCCAGCACTGTCCCTCACAGTCTCCCCTCCTCCTGGCCAGCCCTCCCAATGCCCAGGACATTCTCCCTTCTCTGAGCATCTTCTAGTCCCTCAGCCTCCTGACCTGCCCTCTCTCACCCTCCTACCAGGTAAGATGCTTCCTACCCACCCCCCGTCAGGTGTCCCCCTCCCCTCCTCCCCCGCCAACAGTGCTCTCTGCGTTCTCGCTTCCTTTCTGTCCCCTCCACTTTCATTCAGCTACATCTACAGAGAAGTTTCTGGCATGAATCATGTGTTTGTTGCTAATTTTTAGCAGCAGTCTATTTGTTAAAAATATTAATTCTCATTCTATTACTGCATTTGGTCAGATTTTTCACTTAAAAAATAGGAACAGGGCTTCCCTGGTGGCGCAGCGGTTGAGAATCTGCCTGCCAATGCAGGGGACATGGGTTCGAGCCCTGGTCTGGGAAGATCCCGCATGCCGCGGAGCAGCTGGGCCCGTGAGCCACAACTACTGAGCCTGCGCGTCTGGAGCCTGTGCTCCGCAACAAGAGAGGCCGCGATAGTGAGAGGCCCGTGCACCGCGATGAAGAGTGGCCCCCGCTTGCCGCAACTAGAGAAAGCCCTCGCACAGAAACAAAGACCCATCACAGCCAAAAATAAATTAATTAATTAAAAAAAAAGAAAGGAACAGTATGCTGAATTATAACAGCAGTTGAAAGTATTACGCTACTGATTTGTTGACAAGCTTTCAATCTGAACTACAGTCAGCATACTTCAGGGCTCATAAACTCATTAGCTGTATCAGTCACCACTATGCTAACGAGTTGACAAAAAAGGACAGACACAGGGAGACGGTGTCAGAAAGGAGGACGGGAAGAGTAAAACGCATTTTCTGAGAAAGAGGGAAAGTCCTTTGGGGCTATTTCCACTTAGCCTTTCAGTACTGTGTTGTATGAATAGCTAGAAAGCAGCATCACTCGTTGTGGGAACTTTTACTAACTTACAAATGTTTCGCCGATTCCCATAAGGGGTAAAGCAAAACTTAACCTCTGTTGTTCAGAACCACTGTAATCACAGGCCCCAGTCCAGCACTGCTCCTGCACCCCAGCTCGGCCCACTTCCACTTCCGTCCGGTGTGGGTCACTGCAGGACACGTGGGGTTTTGCACAGTGCTGACATCGGCACTGCCAATACCTGGAAGGCAGGACTCAGCCCCGTAAGAATGACTCCTGAACTGCTCCTTCACTCAGCTTCACGGAAGCCAGGGAGTGACTGACTCTCTTTGCCTTACTTCCCTGATTCTGCTCACAGTTAGAAGAAGCCTGGAAAAGCGTCCTGACTTTTCTGTCTTGACTAATAAACACAGCTTTCTCCATTACTTAACATGTGAAGCCCCGATATTTCTTACCACTTTTCTTAGCAGGCTCGCATCAGGCTGGGAAAATACTCGGTTTCTTCTGAAATCTGTAGTTATTTGTAAATTCCATGAGTGCATTTTAGTGCCACAAGCCTCACCCCCTGCTGATGAAGCTCTGACCGGCACTGGTCACGTGGCTGCTGCAACAGGGCTCTTTATAACCTTCTTTTCCTCCTTCCATTAGACAGTTAATTTCAAGCCCTCCCAACGATAGGTTTTCTCATTACAGATAAGGCAAAATGTAAGTAGAAAAGTAGACTGGCTTCCCTCCACTGTAAGTAGAAAGTCTGCTAAATTTTGATTTTTACGTTGCCACAGGCTGAGATCAGGGAAAGTATTCACCCCTTAGCCCCTTCATCCTTTTCTGAAAAGGAAGTAGGGGGCTTCCCTGGTGGCACAGTGGTTAGGAATTCGCCTGCCAATGCAGGGGACACGAGTTCAAGCCCTGGTCCAGGAATATCCCACATGCCACGGAGCAACTAAGCCCGTGTGCCGCAACTACTGAGCCTGCAAGCCACAACTACTGAGCCCATGAGCCACAACTACGGAGCCCACGAGCCACAACTACTGAGCTTGCACACCTAGAACCCGTGCTCCGCAACAAGAGAAGCCACCGCAACAAGAAGCCCGCGCACCGCAATGAAGAGTAGCTCCCGCAACTAGAGAAAGCCCGTGCACAGCAACAAAGACCCAACGCAGCCAAAAATAAATCAATATTTTTAAAAAGTTAAAAAAAAAAAAAAGTAGTCACTGAGTTACAAGAATAAACTCAAAGAGAGACTGATAATTTCAAGTTGCCTGAGAACTAAGTACATTACTTCTTGGGTCTCTAAGCACTTTCAGATTTCCTGGGAGATTATATTGAACATTCCTAAATTCTAAAGACATTTTTTGGTATTAAACTGAAAATAACATTGGGATCATAAATCTTGCCCCCTCTGGAATTTTAATATTGTGATTTTCATCTCTTCCCCAAACCCTCTTCCCTTTTACTAATCATCCATGTGCTAACTGCACATACACAGGCATTCAAGTGTTAGCAATACAGAACAAAGCCCCGGAATTCTTTCTCCACCAGTAATATTTAACTAGAACTTTATTCTTACTTCCAAATGACCCTCTATTATATAATATATAGTATATTATATTGATATAATTATATTATAATTACAATTAATAAATGTATCAGCTTCTGACAATTAACGTGTTTCCTTGTAAGGTGAAAGACAAATCAGCACAGATCTCCTTCCTGTGCTCTCATTCTGAGTTCAAACCGGAAAGCCTTCACAGAACAGGTATTACCAAGTCCTAGTAATTTTACCTCCTAAATCTCCCTCAAGTCCACCCCCGCCTCTCTCTACCCTTCACCCACAGAGCCACGAGGGCCGAGACCACGACTGTTTCATTCACCAGTGCATTTCCACGCTTGGCACAGAGCTTGGCACAAAGACGCCCATAACACGTAAGGGATGGATGAACTGCCTGACTCTAAGGCGAGGGGAGCCAGGCCCCACATCTAATGGAGAATGCCGCGGCACGCCCAGCAACCGGCTGCCCGGGAAGCACACGGTCAGGGAACGGCTGAAAGCCTCAGGAAGCAAGCAGAGGAGGGCGGACCGTGCTGACCAAGGCGCCGGCGACCAGCCCCGAGGCTCACGCGCCGAGCGGACCTGGAGCACAGACAGGGCAGCAGGACCAGAGAGCAGCCAAGACCAACAGACCCTGACTCTCCAACCTAACTGTCGGAGAGAATTTGCTGTAACTTGTCCTGTAATGATGTAATATAATTAGAGAGGAAAGGTGACGTGAACCTGGAGACTCTCGTCCTCACCCTATGACCACGCCCCTAATTTTAGAAGAATGCAACTGAGGTGGATAGTGGGTGGGGTACACTTCCAGCACTGCTGTTCAGGAACACAGCCCAGGCCAGTGTCCCCATCTTGCCTGTAGATCCAACTGAAGAACCATGCACCTGTAAGATGAATGAAGCCAGCACGGCCTCATGACCAAGTTCCTGGCAGATGGCGTGTGAGCAGAAGTGAGGTGGGCTGGTTCCAGGCCCGGCCAGTGAAAGACAACCTCCCGTGAATAATCTTCCCTCTTTCCCCACCTGCCAGAGGGTGGAGAGGGAGGCCCCTGGGGGCCAGAGGAAGATGCCCAGAGGGCGATCTGAGTGAGAAACAGGCATCCCGGTGGCGGCGCCGTGAAGTCAGTCCACTCTGGCTGACACTCCCACGCTGGACGCTCCGGGGCCATCGCCGAGTCTCCTTCACTGGGCCAGCACCACATGCCCCAGGTGCTGCAAATGCCGTCCTTCGCCAAGGACTGCCTGACATGGCCACGCACTCTGCCCTCTGCCCCAGGATGGACAACTTACGCTCCAGAGCCCTACCCTCTGGGGATCAGGCCAGGGCTGGGGACTTTTACCTGAAACCCCATCTTACCCTGGGGGCGCCACCTCCTTCCTATCCTGCATCCCCTGTGCCCTTACCTAGTCCTGGGCACCCCAAATGCCCCTCCCGGGCCCTGCTGCTGCCCACCTAAGGCTCAACCCACACTGCTGCTGCTGCTGCCAATTGTGCAGAGAGCGCCTCTGCTGTCTCCCTCAATCCTGCCAACAGCCCTACGAGGGAGCTATTGTGCTCACAGAAATCTTCTGAGCACTTAAATCACCTGCACAAAGCACAAGGTTAGAAAGCACAGGTCACCTATGTCCAGAGCACGGACACGTACCCACCATGCTATCTACTGCTTGCTGGGAACAGCAAACGGCAGGGACTTAACTTTCACATCCCCTTATCTGTCTCAGTGTCTTTCAATCACATACGTATATGTAATTGCGTGAGAGTGTGTGTGCACTTTAGAGTTAAGAAAACCAGTAAATACTAAATCCAGTCAAGTCAGACAGCCATGGACATTCCATGGCTGGCCTGAATGGCTAATACAGATTAGCAGTTCTTATCTGATCAACCTGAGAGACGGATAAAGGAGGGAGGACCAGAGATGCTATCCACAGCTTAGAAAGAAATAGCTGACTCAAGCTGAGTAAACAAGGAAATTTCTGGCTTTGGAAGTTGGCTCAATAGAATAAGAATGGAAAAAGAGGGGTTTTGTGGGCTTAACCTTGAAACTAAGTGACACTAGCAAGGTGTGGGAACCTGGGACAGCCAGGTGGAAGGCAGCGGGTGCCAGTTAAGATCATGGCAGCTGACCCGCAGGCCCCCAGGAAGCTGAAAGCCACCCTGAGGTGTACAAATGAGGGAGGCCGACACTGGCAAAGAGACAGCTTTAATGATAAATGCAGGCGTATCCAACGAGGAAGAAGCCCATTTCCAAGAGGGCAAATGCCTACGTAAGAGGATTAGAAAGAAGAGGGCAGATAATACAGGATATTATTCCGAAAGAAAGACAATGGCTGATACATGAAATAAACCACAGTGATGGCTGATACATGAAATAAACCACAGTGACAACGGCTACTTCTCTGGCGATGTCAGACCATGCCGGACGCTAGGGAGAAACCATCTGGGAAGATAAGCGGGCCCCTAGTTGCCTCCATTTGCCTCAGTGGATAACAGAACTTGAGAGTCTGAATATGTAAACAAACTGAACAATTTTCAGCTTTAAGGTCCTAGAAGCTGCCTACTGTTATCAGTATTGGCTTTATGAAATAAAAATTTAACAAATAGTAGGTATCATTAAGCTCACAATACCATTTTTCCTCATTGTTTTCTGTTCTGTTTTGAACACAGATGTCACTTTCTTTTTCTCGATTTACACAACTTAAATTCTGACCACAAGTTTTAGCCACATGGAAAAGACTTCCCATTGCTTACCTAGTATAAATTCTCACTTCTTCCTTAGTAACAGAAGGACAACACTGTGCCCAGCTAGAAGACCACCAATCCCAGCCTGTGACAAGGCGAGCTGGCACAGTTGGACAGGGCCTCCGGGAAGGCTCACTAGGGGCTGCCTGACCCCCCTCCTCTTTCAGCCTGAAACTTGGGTAGGGGAAAAAAACGGATCTCTGATAACAACACAGAAGTGCTATACCCACCCAGAAGAACTTTCTTTTTTATGCAAAAAATATGACACTCAGTTTGTTAAGTCACTATTAACTGAGTTTTCCGTTACCTGCAGCCTCATTCACATCCTGACTGATAAACCAAGAAACCAAGTTTCTTTCATAAATACAGTGCCAAGAATCAGGCAGAACCAATAACTTTTCCTTTAGGGGATGAAGAAACTCAGGTTTACAGAGTTACACAATTATCCAAAGTTACACTGTCAATAAATAACTCAAGACACGAACCCACATTTTCAGACTCGTGGTTTATAAATGCTCTTTTTCTCCCCTCGCGCACTGCTTCCGCTGCGGCCAACCTGTCCTCAGGTAATGCTGAATAAACCGTCGTTCCTGAGTCTGGCGTTCACTACCTAAATTCTCTTGATGCAATCATTCATGTAATAGCATCTGCCATTTCACAAGTAGAAAGGATAATAAATGACCAACTCTCTCTAGAAAATGAAGAATTATTTTAAGACTGTTAGTGAGCTGTAAATACCTCACTTAAGAGAACTTTTAGGACTACCGTAATTCTGCCTTTTGAAAGAAAAAGCTACCATAATCCTTTCAAATAACTGCTCTGTTTTGCTTTTCTTTATATCCCTTTAAAAGTCCGAGGTAAGAAATTATCATTCTCCCACATATAATTCTTATACAAATTGTACTTTCTTTTTTGCATCTCTTGTTAATTATGTGATGTTATCTATGTTAATCCTATTCAGGAAGAACTGATAACTTCAGTTACAAAAAAAGAAAGATGAAAAACTTTGCATAAATTGCTTAGCACAAAGTTAATCGTATAATGCAAAGAATAAAGAGGCTCTAACAGCTATTATGTGACTTATCAGCTTCCCTGAAAGGGTCAGTTGGTATATTTTAATAAGACTAATTGAATACCTTAACAATGTCATTGAAACTTCATGAATCTTTCAATAAATTACAGCCTCTGCTACAACCGTGTTTTCATTTATTAATCTCACTTAAAATGCAAAGAACTATATAAGAAACCAATAGACACTTGAGAATGCCTCTCAGTTAATTCTGATTAAATGATGGGTTAAGTGCAAAGAATCAAGACCACTAGTGACCCACGATGTAATTAGAATTATAGCCCATTGTCACAATGTTAATCCTCTTATTTCAGTATTTTCCAGAGATTTTTTTCTTTCAGGTTATGCCCCGTTTAAATACCTACATTCATTTTCCTAGAAGATACTCGTGTATTTGCAGATGCATTCTTAACATTCTGAAGCACCATATACCCAGCAGCAAGCGCGAGGTTTCACACTGGAGGTGGTGGGGGGAGGAGGAGGACACCACATGAACTTAAATACGCTAGGGTATTTAAGGTTACTGGTTCAAGCGGTGAAGCTAGAGCAGGCACTGCAAGTTATAACACTGTTACTTAGTACAAAATACTGTTTCCGATGAACCTACTGAAGACTATTTACATTTTTTCATAAAACGAAAAACGTTTTATTCCTGTACCTCACCCCTCCACTCTCCTCCGTAAACAAGCTCACCCAATGTCAGGCCCTACCGCGGTAAACTTCTCCACTTCAGCACTCCTGACGGTCACAATCTTACATAGTTATGATTCATCTTACCAGATCCAATTATTTTTACCCGGTTTACTGAGGTGCATTTTAATATTTAGAGAGAAAGGGAGAAGGTTCAGCATGATTAAGAGACTCAGGTCGCCTTGCTTCAAATCCTACCTCCTGCACCCAGTTATGTGAACTTGAGCGATTTCATCTTTCCAAGACTCAGTTTCCCTATCTGTAAAGTGGAGAAAATGGTACCTTCATGAGGTTGTTGAACACAAGCTTTGAGCAAAATCTGGAATATAGTAATCACTCAATAATGTTCTTCATTTCCCACTGGTCGTCAATAGTATATGCTCTAGGAAGATGGTATTTCCTCATTCAATAAAGGACTAAGAAAGCAAAGCAGCGGTTATCAGCTTTATTGACTGAAAGCACACAGTCTGTCTCAAAATTCTCATCTGAATATACCTACCGTATGACCCACAATCCCCACTCCCGACTATTCACTGACAACTATGACCAGAAAAAATTCCAATGCCCAAGTGGTGACTGGGCAGACAAACTGGGCTACGTGTGCACATGGAATAACGCTGGTCAATAAGAAAGGACACACCACTGGCAGGGACGACAAACGGGATGATCGAGCCTCCACTACACTGTGCCGGGAGCAAGAGGCCAGGCTCGAGATGAAGCATGCCATGTGGTTCCATTTATGCGCCACAACTGGAGGAGCAGAAAGCAGATCACTGGTTGCCAGGGGCTGGGGTGGGGAGAGGGGCTGCCTACAAAGGGGCAGCACAAGGAAGTCTTTCGGGGAGACGGAACTGTTCTCTATCTTAATTGTAGTGATTACACAACTGTATGTATTTGTTAAAAATCAGTGTACATCAAAAGGACAAAATTTTTAAAGTTTAAAAAAATTCAAATCTTTTGGAAGAAGTGCTTTCAGGTACTTTAAAATCGGGCCACTTTCAAAGTTTAAACAGAACTATGGATCTTCAAGGACTCCTGGAAAAATAAACATTAAAAAAAAAAATTGGTGTGCTTTGCAGGACAAATCAGTAAAAACAAGACAGAGATTTTCTTGGCATGGAAGGAGTTCTAAGACTTTGAAACTTTGTGTTATTGTCAACATTTCATTGGCTGAGTTATTAAATTACAGATGGGCAAGTCATACTCAAAGTTCAAGTCTACTATACAATGAATGGCACTATGTATCTGGGAGGATTTATGAAAGGTATTCAATTCAATGTAACAGTTTTACTTAGCCGAAAATGAAACAAAATAGTGCATCACACTTTTACAATGCAGTTTTTACACTGTGACTTAATGGCTGGACTTTATGATCTCAATGAGTATTCCCTGGCCTTCGAGTTACTGCTGTGGATGCCCACCACCCTCTCTCCACCCAACGCACACACACTTGCTGACAGGACAGCAAGTCAAGTCAACAGGGCACTGAATTTTATAACCACCACATTTAATAGCTGTTACCACAGTGCTTAGCTGCTCCTGTTACTGCTGCAGATGGGAATGCACTGATATGATTAAATCTGATGGTATGATAATGTATGGTAATCATGATTAATCAGAAACCCACTAGCAAATGGAGGATGTTGGGTATTATGTCACCTGCATTTTAAAACGCATTCTCTTGCTGCAAGCCTGACAATGTTTGACAGGGGGAAGGACCTCCTCCCACATTCACCTGCTACTACTCAGAGATCTGATAAGAGAAAATGCCCATCATTCCTTACCCATCTTAAGTGCTAATAATTACAAGGCATTGCAGGCAAGTTGTAAAGACAGTAAAAGGGTTCAAAAGAAAGACTTCTTTTTCCTAGATGGAATAAGGTCTGGACTCACATCTGCAAGGGCTATCATCAGAGAGCAATGTAATTTGATGCAGCAGTCTCATCAAACATGACTTGCATGAAATGCCATACAAAATACATCCAGGAAGTGTCAATCACCACCACCTGATACCATGCATCCGCGTTACACGGAAACACAGTGCAGTCAGACCCACCTGTGAGGTGCTCTAACTACACAGTAAGCACAAATGGCAATTTCATTTACTGGGTCTACCTAATAAGGTAATCACTAAGGAGACTAATTTAAACTTAGTATGGTAGTCTTTTTTAAACATAATTTTTAGTTTTAATTTAAACAAAGATCACTAGGAAATTATTCAGTAGCCAAATTACTCAGTATTTAACTGGCTACCCTGAAATAGCAGCATTTACCAGAAACACCAATGCAAAATGAATGACTAAACAGGTTTTAAAATAGCCTAGGTCAAGAATCTTCACAATGTGAGTTACTTGAAATTTATCTGTATGCTTACCTGACACTGAAAACACTTTTAAAAATATTATTAATCAACACTTCAGTGTTGCTTTTTCAAGTGGACAAAGTTTAAAAACAACAAACATCTCTTTGAGGACAAATACATAACTGGATAGCCATACTTATAGATAAGGAAAGGACCTAAAACTTTAATGACAAAAACATCAGGAACAGCCTCTGTGGAAAGAGAGATCTATTAAACTAATGTGTAAAACAAAGAACATGGAACTGAAAACGGAATTCAAATAGGCACAAAAACAGAAGCTGACTTGCAGAAAGGTAAACTAGTCTCCCCATCCTCGCTCCCTTGCAAAAACAAAACAAAAAAGAGGGCTTCCCTGGTGGCACAGTGGTTAAGAATCCACCTGCCAATGCAGGGGACACGGGTTCGATCCCTGGTCCGGGAAGATCCCATATGCCGCGGAGCAGCTAAGCCCGTGCGCCACAACTACCGAGCCCACGTGCCACAACTACTGAAGCCCGCGCACCTAGAGCCCGTGCTCCACAACAAGAGAAGCCGCCGCAATGAGAAGCCCGCGCACCGCAACGAAGAGCAGCCCCCACTCGCCGCAACTAGAGAAAGCCAGTGCGAAGCAACGAAGACCCAATGCAGCCAAAAATAAAGAAATAAATTTATTTTTAAAAAAAACAAAAACACACACACACACGAGAAAACCACAACTGTCCTGTGAAATCACACTCAAAGGTCGCGGCATGAACAAAAATGCTGCAGGAGTGGACTGCGGGCAAGCAGGCGGCTAGATGGCAGGACGGGGCAGAAGAGAAGCAGCTGAAACGGAGGAAGGACCAACACTCACTCGATGGCCCCCTGATCTCCTGAGGCACGTGCTTCCCTCCTGTGCCAATCTGCTCTCGTAAGCAGTCGCTATTTCTAAGGTACATTTTACATTCAGCAGATTGATATTCTGATATGAAAATAAGTGTGAAAAAGATTCATTCTCTGATATGCTTGCTATCAACTGAGATATACTTACGATTCCAAAAAAGATTCATAACTCTGATATGAAAAATTAAAATAGTCCTGGGAATAAAAGCTTAAGTGAGAAGAAAGCACTAATGGCTCTATCTGTAACTAAAATTAAACACGTGAATCTAATTTTTAGAAACCTAAATTACAAAGCACTTCACTAAATTCCATAAACAAAGGAAGAAGGGGGAAAAAATCCCATCTGGATGCAAAGACTAACATGACAAAAGAAGTGCTGGCAGTGAGCTTAAAAGCTTAAGCAGTATTTTCTAAAATGATCAAAAATAAGGAATCCTTTTCTTATGATATTTATTACTTTGACATTCAAACCTTTGTTTTGGAAACTGTTTATTCAATTCTGTAAATAAAATTCATTAACAGGAAATAAAAATATTAGTATTGCTACATTAAGCGTAGCCTAGAATACCGTATTTTGGTCTAAGACTGTGATTTTAAAAAATAACTGTAAATAATTCTATTAAAAAATTGTGTTTCATATTAGGTTGTCTGGAGTCCTCTGTGATTGTTTAATTAAAAAACTGGATGTGTTATCACTTAGTACAATTTCTAGGCATACTAGTTCTAAATTAAGAATTTCTCAAGTTTTCACAAAATTGTCAAACAAACTGGACCATTACGAAAGTAAAGTTTACCAGTGTTGGGGAAGAGAAGGAATATCTTAGCATTAATACCAACTGTATCCTAATCCCATTAAAACTGGGAAATCTAGTGGTACTTCTGTCTACTGCCTGCCGTTTTCACTCTTTAGTCAACTGGGTAGAGCTGAATTCTTGTATAGTTAAATGTGGATAATGTAATTCTATTGTGCAAATTCATTTATGTATTCTTGAAAACAACAAAAAGTAAAAAATGAAAGTATATACCCCTTCTCTACACTATTAATTTTATGTAGGTTCCTAATAAATAGCAAGATAACTCAATATTAAATCCCTGTATACACTTACTCAACAACTATTTATCTGGACTTCTGTGCACAAGGCCCGGAGTCAGGTCAGCTCCACAAGACACAGGATGCCTGGGTCTCTGTACAGACATGAATCGGGTCCTTACATCAATACAGTATGAAGCTGTGAACAAGAGCATGACCTACTCTAGGAGCAATGGGAATTCATTCAAGGGGCTTAGGCTGGGAAAAGACAAGATCAAAATCAACTTTGCTTTGCTCAATACATTTCTGTAATTCAGATCTTTTTGTGTGCCAAGGAAGCACACTGATTCAAACAGACCCTATGATGAAACTGAAGTTAGGTTTCCTAACATGTTTTATCAACGTGTGTGTGTGCGTGTGCTCGCATGTGCATGTGTGTGTGTGTATAGTCATTTTACAAAGCAAAATTCAGTTTAACAAATAATGACTGAAGTCCCCTATGGAAAAGTACCAAGAAAGAGCCTGCAGGGCACACTGCCATCAGTAAGAAATTGCCAAGGGGCTTTGTTAAGCCACAACAGTACTGTCTTCAGGAGGAAAGTTAGGCTCCAGTGACCTATGCTTATACGTTTTATAGTTTAAGGACTAGCTCTGTGCAGAGCATTCTGCATAGGAGAAACTCACTCAATGGTCACAAAACTACACCTACATTGATAAAAATCCAAGTATAATCTATTAGCAGAAAAGGGAAAAAATAATTTTACTCAGAAAAGATATATGCACCCCAATGTTCACACCAGCGGTATTTACAATTGCCAAGACGTGGAAGCAACCTAAGTGTCCATCAGCAGATGAATGGGTAAAGAAGATGTGGTACATATATACAATGGAATATTACTCAGCCATAAAAAAATGAAATTTTGCCATCTGCAGCAACATGGATGGACTTGGAAGGCACTATGCTAAGTGAAATAAGTCAGACAGAGAAAGACAAATACTGTACGATACCACTTATATGTGGAATCTAAAAAATACAACAAACTAGTGAATATAACAAAAAAGAAGCAGGACTCACAGATATGGAGACCAAGCCAGCAGTTAAGGGCGGGGGGGGGGGGTGGATTTTTACAGGGGTGGGGAAATGGGAGGTACAAACGACTGGGTGTAACATAGGCTCAGGGATGCACTGTACAACATGCGGAATATAGCCAATATTTTGTAATAACTGTAAATGGAAAGAAACCTTTAAAATTACATAAAATTAAAAATTAATACTCATAAAGATATTTTTAAAAAAAAATTTGGCGTACGTATGACAGGAGATGGCCTAGAGTTACTCTCCCTTCCCAACAATATTTTGATGGACTTTTAAAAAACCTAACACCTCTAATGTAATTTTTAAAAAATAGATTCCACATCCGATTGTTCTCTCTATGGGAGACTGATTCCAGAAGTAAGTAGAGCACTGCATTTTCAAGATCACAAGTTTACTGTAACTTCAGCTTAAGAACCAGCATTTGGGGCTTAAAGATACATATTGGCGCAGTGGTTAAGAATCCGCCTGCCAGTGCAAGGGACACGGGTTTGAGCCCCAGTCCAGGAAGATCCCACATGCCGCGAAGCAACCAAGCCCGTGAGCCACAACTACCGAGCCTGTGCTCTGGAGCCCGCGACCCACAACTACTGAGCCCACGAGCCACAACTACTGAGCCCGCGTGCCTAGAGCCTGCGCTCCGCAGCAAGAGAAGCCACAGCAATGAGAAGCCCGCACACCACAACCAAGAGTAGCCCCCGCTCGCCGCAACTAGAGAAAGCCCTCGCGCAGCAACAAAGACCCAACACAGGCATAAATAAATAAGTAAATAAATAAAAGATACATAATAAACAGCGGTAAATATTTCTGAAATTATATCACACAGACAACTAATTTCTAGGCCAACTCCTTCCCATCATCCCCACACACATCCCACCTTAAAAACAGTAACAAAACATTACGCCTTGCAGAAACTTCCAAAAGCAGTTCAATAATATTTACCACCCTCAGAGTACAATATAACTTAAAAATAAGTTCAATTTCTCACAGAGAAATTCTGTTTTATTATCCTCTTGTAAAATCCTCAAGTATTATGAGGTTTGCTTCTTCCAGTATCAGATACAATTATATCTGTACAATCAAAAATTATAAGTAGATAAAAACTGCAAATGATTATTCTAATTTTATATTTACATACAACATTACTTTATGATTTAAGCTACAATTGCTTTTTCACATCAAGTTTTATCGCTATATTGCAAATAAAACATAAACACAAGTCCAATGAGGATTCTAACACAGAAGCTCACAACCCTGAAAATAGCAAAAAGTACATTTTTTTAAATGTCAGTGCTTTACAATAACTAGCAGTTAAATTACTTCACCAAAAGAAATATATCTAATGACTAAAATCATACACGCCTATCCTTGGGTAATACAATTAATAAATCTTAGCTATTTAGACAAGTGCTTCAAATACAGAATTGTACTCAATAAACATCACCTAATTTTTAAAACTAACTATTTTTAGAACTTGGTAAGTAATTTTTAAAAATTAGCTAATACAGGGTATGAAACCAGTACGAATCAGTTTCAGAAATCATAATTCATAAATAATAATTACAAATCAAGGAATTTTCTAAAAAACACTCTGAACCTTAAATCCAATACTGATTTTTTGAATAATCATCTGACTACACATCTAGATATCCTTCATTAAAACCTTTTTGCTAAATGCCCCACATAACTATGGTATCTACTGAAGCATCAAAGCTAGAGTCAAATAGGTCATTTAGGCATTTCCTGGATATCAGATTGTTTAGCCTCAACAAAACTACATGTTTTACATACAAACTACATTAACATGTTATGGTCCTTGTTTCCTCAAAATTGTTCTTAGAACATGTTCTCACTGATTTCACAAAACCATGAACTAACTACAAATCAAACCAAAAACTCAACTAAAATGAAATTTACTTATTTAAACAGATATAACTATTTAATGGACATTTTTCTTCTACTTAAAACATGTTAGAAAAATGGATAAAGTTATGGGAACTACAGGAAAGTGTGGGGAGGAGTGTTTTCTCTTAATGATATTTTAAAAAGAAAACCTCCATTTTAAAATATCAAACCAATGGCTCATGAAGACTTCTGAGGGTTTTTTTAAAAACAAGTAGACATCTCATTATTATTCCCTAAAATTGCACACACATACCCGTACTTACCCAAATGCACATGTTCCCCCCCCCACACACAATAATAAAGGCCCTTTTTCACTTTAACATAAGGCAATAATAAAATCAAAATTCATATTCTTTAAGAAGAAAGGCATTCTACTGATGATCCTGATTCAACAATTTTACAGTTAAACAAAATTAATTCCATTCTCAAAAATCCATTGACCTTAAGCTTTTAACAAACATTTTCCACTGCAAAAATTATTGTCAATATTTACAAATCCTTGAACTCATATTTAGCTGGAACCACTTATATTTGCTATATTAATATTTCCTAATAAATGTGTGCGCATCCCTATCAGGGCAGAAGGAGCAGCTGCTACTCACCGGGAACCTCTGGGGTCCCACAGCAGGTCTCGGCTGGCTCGGGACCGGCAGCAAGGGCACTGCAAGAAAAACACCTTTCATTACGAACACATCCAAACCCACCAGAAAAGGAGTACAATGTATTAAGCTTAATAAAAAACATATACTATGTGTATAATACATATAATAAGTTTACACTTAAGGTAAGTGCTGAATATTTTTACAATTCCATAAAGGGAAAGGGGAGAGAACTTCTGTCTTCAGTATACAATAGCACGAGCAGAAGCTTAAATTTCAACAGTGAATTCTTATTTAGAATTAAAATATTTTGCAATAAAAGAAGGTATTATTCCTCTACAATAAAAAACCTACTTTATTTTTGACATCCATACCCAGGTTATCCAGGCTATCTAATCCGAGTTATATTTTCTGACTCCAATCAAATACGAATTTAAACCCAAATCCTCTAGGATCATGAAAGAGAGAGGAGGAGGGAAGGAGGAAGTGAAGCAGGCAGAGAAAGGAAAATACACACACCCAGGGTATTGTGACAAAGAATAACCTACTCAACAACCTGCTATGCCAAGACTATTGGTTTGTCTTAGCTTTGTGTTTAAACAGGCCGAACTCTCATCAACTTACCAGAAGAACAAGGAGCCAAATAATTTTAAAACAGACATTTTATCATAGGGAAGAAGCCAGATGCTAGTTTCACACCGTGGGACTAAATCAGATATGTTTAAGCTATTTAAAACATATGCCTTATACTGATTTTGATTTTGGGGGTGAAAAAAATGCCCACCCGAGTGGTGACTGCTACACGGTAGCATGCTGTATCTTCCATTAAAACGTCCTGCCAAATGCATCCAGTAAGATCTCAGACGGTCAGAGGCTGTGGGCTGACCTGTGGCCCCGTCGCAAATTCGTATGTTAGTCCTAACCACGAGGACCCTGGAAGGTGACTGTATTTGGAGATGGGCCTTTAAAGAAGTAATTAAGTAAAATGAGGTCATGGGTGGGCCCTGATCCAACATGACCAATGTCCTCATAAGAGGACGACGTCAAAACAGACACACACAAAGGGATATCCATGTAGAACTTGGCAAGAATAATATAATAAAAGTTCTGGTAAATGAGAAACACAGAAGTGATAAAGCTTAAAAGTCAATCAAAATTACTTTTAAAATAGATTGCTAAGGATGAATTTTTTTTTTAGTTATTATGATTACTCAAAGAATTCCATAACTCAGCTTCTAATTAACATCACACTTCCACAGGTCCAACTGAAAGTGATACAGCATGAGGGCCTGTGTCAACTGCCTGACCAAAGCCAAAAAGTGAGACCAAGAGAAACTTCCTTTGATAAAATGTAAAAATGGGAGAAGTCCATCCCTCTTGACAGTCTAATCTAATGAGTCAAAATTTCAAAGTAACAGTGGGTCACTGTGCAAGACAATATAACATTTTATACAGCCAGGTAACAGGCAATGGGGTACGTGGATTATATACCTGAAGCAAAATATTAGATTGTGAAGTGGAGAAAGAAAAAACTAATAAAGTACCTCTGACCTCAGAAGATTATAATGAAAGTGAGGAAGAAAAAAAAACTACACAGTAAACAATATAAAGACAGTGTTTTTAAAATTAACTACCAAATAGAAAATACGCAGATCTCCAAGAATATGTACCACTTATTTTTAAACTTGGATTTAAACATCAATTCCTATCAAATAATTCCAATATAATGAAAGGGTAAGTATTTTAAGTCTCTCTAAGTTTGGGGGGAGGGGGAAGGGGGGATGGATGAGAGCAAGAAATCCCATCATAATTAATAGATTTCTTACACAGAAGCCTTCTGATGAGTTGGCAATTTTTTTAAAATCAACTGTAAAAAGCAAGGAAAGAGAAAGAAGAGAAAAAGAACAAAAGATGACAGAAGAGAGCATCTGAGAACAGGTGTGATAGGAGCAGATCAGAAATCTAGCCAAACCCAGGGGGGGCCGTGGTCAGACTGCCAAGGTGTTTGCAAAGCGTCTTTGCACGACCTGGTTTGCAAGCAGAACACTTCTACTTATCTGCCTCCTTCTTCACTGTGAACAGGAGAGAATTTAAAACCTGTAATGCTAGGGCCTCCCTGGTGGCACAGTGGATAAGAATCTGCCTGCCAATGCAGGGAACACGGGTTCGAGCCCTGGTCCTGGAAGATCCCACATGCCGCGGAGCAACTAAGCCCATGCACCACAACTGCTGAGCCTGCGCTCAACAGCCTGTGAGACACAACTACTGAGCCCGCGTGCCACAACTACTGAAGCCCAGGCGCCTAGAGCCCGTGCTCCGCAACAAGATAAGCCACCGCAATGAGAAGCCCGCACACCACAACGAAGAGTAGCCCCCGCTCGCCACAACTAGAGAAAGCCTGTGCACAGCAACAAAGACCCACCGCAGCCATGAATGAATGAATGAATAAATAAATAAATAAATTTTAAAAATAAATAAATAACACCTGTAATGCTAACAGATCATTCTAGTTGAACCTTGAACTCTTTGTATTTGATATTTAATATTTATTTCCCATATTGTCCCACGAAATAATGAACTAAACTGATTAATGTTTCAATTCATTCCCACAGTTCTAATACTGAAAATCTGGAAAACAAGATAAATTTCCACCAAAACTGGTTAATTACAATATGATAGAACACTCTTCATCCTTGAAAAGAAAATATGTACTATCAGGCAAAGGTGGGCATACATTTTTAAATTTTTTAAAAACAGTTTTTTAAAATACCTTTTAATTGCCTGAGGCTCTGAGAATCACGGGTTAATCTATCTCTCATGTACAGGAGACCACTAGACATTCAGCCTCTCTCAAGAATAACGGCGGCTTTCTATTTAATTAAGCTCGTTCATTTAATATTGAATAAACAACTGCTTCAAAAGTGTTCTGAGTGTATACCCTGCAAAGGCAATTTCTCTCTCTCCCTGTGTCAGGGTTCTCAAGATCAAAGTTACATTAAAGAGAAGGAACGTGGGTGGGGCACTGAGTCGCCTGGCTTCCTGAGGAGAACACATTTAGCTGGTTCTAAGAGTTTAAAAACTCTTGTCAGAAAGCTGATCTTGTATTTACTGAATCAGGCACGAGTGTTGGGATGCAAGGCCTGCATTCTGTACCCATATGGCAACTGACTCTGGCAAAGCACACTATTTTCATGCCTAGAGGACAGCTTGGGGTTTCCTTATAGCTTTCCCACTGTGTAGTTCCAACACTGTTTATTTTCATTAAGCTAAAGAAAATCTGTGCACCTTATCAACTGCCAGTTTTCCATTCAATTTTAGAAGGAAATACACAGTAACAGATGCTGACATCGGTACAATTATTTCGACAAATTAGATCTACTGCAGTTGCATGTCTCGGGAAGCCGCTGTGGAACAGGCTTCCCCAGTGAGTCGCCCTCCCCCTTCACGCAGCGTGTGCGGGCTCCTTCATCCCACAGCTGCTGCAGGAGACCCAGGCCGCCAGTGCGCTAGCTGCAGGAACTGCAAAGGTTAAGTCCAGCAGCCATACTGCCTGCCCCTGGGAGGGGGTGAGGCCAACAAGTGACTCCAGCACAGCATGGGGACAAGGGAAGGGGCCAGGGAAGGAGGCTCAGGGACCCACAGGTACCAACCCGACTCTGACCCTCCCGGGTATGTAAAACAAGAGCGACTCCTAGAGCCCCACGCAGACACTGACACCCACGGCCAGCCAGCTGCCCTCACGGCCCTCTGCTCCAAGGCCACAGCACAGTTTCATGGTGACGCCGGGCCCTGGCTGTCTCCCACACTCCAAGTCCTATCTCAGGCCTCTCTCCAACTTCTGGAACTTCCTGACCCTTTAGAATTCCAAGTTCACCAGCAGCAGAACCCGTGATGGCCTCAGCTCTTCCCCTTCTTGCTCTAATGGAAACCTAACTCTCCCACAGGATGAGGCTGTTTTTCTCCCTCAGCCCTCTTCCCGCTGGCTCTGGAGCGGGGGGCGGGTGGGAATCCTTCTTGGTCCTCACTGCCGTTTCAGACCCCAGATTTGGATCTCATGTCATCGGACAACACGGCCCAGGAACCCCTACTGCTGCCCACGTACTGGTCACACCACTGCTCTTTCTTGTGTCTCAGAGTTCAGTTCCTAGCTCACCACTGTCTTCAACACCAGCCCTGTCTCAGGTCTCGGCAGCGACGCTCATGCTCCAGCACCCTGTCGCCCCGGCGCCCGGCTGCCATCCTCTGTCCCAGCTCCACACCTGAGACCTGGTCATTATCCACGACCTTATGCAATCTCTACGAGTCCCCCTTCTTACCACACTACCTTCTACCTTTCCACCCCACTTCCTCCAGGACCCCAGTTCCTCCAACTGTTGGACCCTCAAAGATCTCCTGGCCCCTTGTCACCGTACACGCCACAGCCCTTCATTATGAGCAAGGTGCCCTCTCTACTGCTTTGCCAACACCTGGACTCAAGCCAAGTCCAGCTCTGTCTAGGCTGCACCTGACACAGAAAGGTGAGAGTGGCTGGAGAAGAGCGTGCAGGCAGGCGGCCGGGTCTCCGGTCAGGACCCACAGCTCGAGTGGGCGTCGATGCTGCCCAGCACCCCCACGCCCCAGCTGTCTCAACAGGACACCTTCGACAACTGTCAGTACAACCATCTCCCATTTCTGTGCGCCCGTTCCCTCTCAAACCCACCTCAGTGCGGCGTGTACTGCCACCACTTCACCAAAACCACTCTGTCAATACCCCAAAGACCCCTCTACCGCCACGTGCAGCACACGGCCTGAAGCCCGTCCCCAATGACCTGGCAGCAGTGGGTCCCCTGCTGTCCCCGTCCTCTACACTCTTTGGGTTTCCGCCTCCCTGCGGGCCCCCGCCTATCACGTCGAGGGCCCCAGGTTCCAGGCCTCGGTCCCCCCGACACGATGACGCCTGGGTCTCCCACTGGGTGCAGACTCTAGGTCCACTTCTGTGCCAACAAACCCCCACCTCTGCTTTGCGCCCAGACCCCTCGTCTCAACTCTTCCTAGTAACTTCATACGTGACGCTTCCACCTGCACGTCTAGGTGGCATCTCCAGCACAGAACTTTTGTTGTGCTGCCCCTCAAAACCTGCTCTCCCCCAAGTGCTCTCAGGTGAAGGCAACTCCATCCCTCAAATGCTCAGGCCCCCTCGGCACCATCTCGCCTCTTCTCCCTCTCACGCTCATCCGGTCCATCGGCTCCATCTTGAATTACATCCAGCATCTGAGCCCTAACCACCACCACGGCCCTGACCCGAGCCATGTCATCTGTCACCTGGAGTACCAGAGTCACCTCCTAGCTGAATGCCTGGCTCCACCCTGCCACCCTAACAAGCCCACTCTCAACACGGCAGCAAGAATAACCCTTTTAAAACATACACCAGATCACGTTATTCCTCTGCTCAAATTGCTCTAATCACAGCCCATGTCTTTCAGAACAAAAGCCAAAGCTCTCAGGATGGTTCCCAGGTCTTAGCTGACCCAGGTGCCACACTTCTCTCCGCCTGTATCACTCCGTTAATGTTACATGGTCTCTTTTTAGTTACTTGAACACAAAAGGCATAGTCTCACCAGAATTAAGAGCCCCTGTACTTGCCGACCCCTCTGCCCGGAATATTCTCCCCTGAAAGAGTCACGTCACTAGCTCCTGGACCTTCAACTCTTTCCTTCTCAATGAAGCCGGCCCTCACCACCCCATGGAAAGCTGCAGCCCACCCCAATGCCCCCCACCCTGCACGTGTGTGTCACTGTACGTTCGTCCTCTAACACGCCACACGGCGTTCTTATTTTATTACGTTTACTGCTCACTGTCTCTGCTAGAAAGCTAGGTCACAACTGCAAAAAGCATTTGTCTGTTTTGTTCACCAATGTATCTCCAATGCCAGGGAGAGCGGGATCTCAATCAACACTGTGTTGAACAGATGCATGAAGATATGCTCCGTATCAACTGCTCAAAACTAGTTTCCCAGCTTCAGGAACATGCATCTGTAGTCATAACAGAAGAGGTTATTCACTTAGAATTAATAACTAAAAGATGGGTTTGTACCTCTGGAACTCAAAGGAAGCACACTGAGTGGAACCTGAAAGGAACATTCACTTTGCAAACATCCCCACCTGGGAATTTATGAAGAACACCAATCAGACACTTCCACAATTAACTCTGACGCCCTTTACATTTACTGTGTCTTCTCAGTACCCGCCACTGAATGATACAACAAGAGACGCACGTGTTGCAGCAAACAAGCGTGGCCTGGCCAGGCAGCGCGCATCTGAGTGGTGGGGGAAGAGTCAGGGAATCCACGTCGTCCTTATAGACCTGCACGTGAGAATGATCTGCCAGAGGAACCTGGAACTTTACAACAGCAACGGAGACACGTACCTTGCACAGGCGTCACCACTGCCCCCTTGAAGTGGGGGTTTATGTGTATGTTCTTGGGCTGCTGTGGAGTCACGGGAGGAGGGGTCATCATCGCCCTCGGGGCCTCGATCTGGGGCGGCAGGTGCATCCCTTGGGGAGGGGAGGGATGGTGTGGATGCTGCAGGGGAAGCAGAGGCTGGAGCTGCTGCTGCTGGAACAGACTTCTGATCGGCTGCTGCTGCGGCGGCGGCGGCGGGGGAGGCTGAGGCTGTGGCGGAGGAATTAACCTCGGAGAGTGCGCCTGAAAAGCACCGGAAAAGAGACACATTCACGGAGATCAACACTCAGAAGAAAAAAGGCCAATGCCTTACAGATTTCACATCGACTGAACTGTAAAAGTTATGACTTGGAAATAAGTTTACAGGAACAACTTGTGTAAAACAGCAGGATAAATAAGCTGCTCCGCCCGCTCACAGTAAGGGCCACTGTCGGACAACACGAGTCAACCTCAGGGCCAGGAGGGAAAAACAGCAGCCCCAGAATAACACGCATGGATTCCAAAAGGAAAAAAAATGCAGTTCCACCATCAAAACTGCCCACCGCGAGCCAAGCGCTGCGCTGGGGACGGAACACAACCTGCCCTGGGCTGTCCCTGCACAGCCAGCCCTGCTCCTCTTTGAGAAAGCCTAGTGAGCGAGGCGAGAACGTGCACAAACAACCCTGCTAGAAACCAGGCTGCAGAAAAGGACAAAGGGCTCCCCGAAGGGAGGTGGGGGAAGCTCCTGAGAAGACGGCATCTGAACCAGGAAGGAGGGGAAGGAGACGGGCCATGCCGGGAGGGGAACAGAACCACCTGAGAGCAGCAGAGGCAGAAACACGTGCCTGCTGGGTACACGAGGGGGAGACCAGTGTGGCTACAGCCACATCTGAAGACCGGAGGACGCGAAGGTGGGAAAATACACCCTCAAGGTGGTCAAGGATCTCGGGCTGTTTCATGGAAGAGTCGCTGGAGAGCAGGAAACCACCACCCACACAAACAGCTGCAGGGCACCGGGCTCTTGTGTTTTAAGCACCTACTCAAAGGTCAGTATGTGGAGTAACGGCGTCACTCCCAACCACCCTCTGCAGTGGGCCCTTGTTAGGCCTCTCCTTCCACAAGAGCAAGCGGCTGGCAAGCAGAAGAGCAGAGGATCTGATTCCGCAAGTCCTGCTTGTAGCCACGGACCAGACTGGCCACACGCAGCAGTCGAGGCAGCAGGCTACTGCCGACCAAAGTCTCTCGTACGATGCGCTGTCTTCCCCGGGATGACGCCGAATTACGGAGGCTTCTCAGTTGTCACGGCATGCATGACGACGACGACTAGCAGTGTGTGAGACGGACGAGGGGAAAGAGGATGGAAGAAGACAGACCGTGTAACAGGCTATGGCGGGAGCTGAATGGAAGAAACGGCCGTGGTCTGAACAAGAGCAGCAGGAAGAAGACGTTTCAAAGGAACAATGAGAATTTTGAAACCAAAGTGTACATGACCTTGTCTAACCTATCCTTCCTCAGGGAGGACTTCTCTAAAGATTCTGAAACTGGCTTAAATCCGTGGATACATACATATGCTCCCAGAAACCAGTCTGTTCCCTCCTCTAACTCATGACATCTGTAATGTGCACATTTGCACATGGTGCGGAAGTCTTTTCTATCTCATTCACCACTGAATCCACACGGAAAGCATGCAGACAGAGGGACGGCTAAGCTAAATCTGAACAGAACTGGGAATGAGCACAGCGCAGGGCCATTCACTCAAGAGCGTGAAGGATTTTTAAGGAAATCGTGTGTTTTAAACAAGGGGAATTTAGGGCCTGGGTGACACCCATGCAGAGAGGCCCAGGGCAGCTAGGAAATGAAGAAACTGAGCTGGCAAGAGCTAGGGCTACAGACCCATGCTCGTGTGGAGACAGCAGATGGCAGGAAGGACAAGGCTGCCGACTTAGAGCTCTGACTAAAAAGAGGCCTGAGAACAACGCAGCCAGAGGAACAGGGGAGACGGAAGGGGCCCTGCTGGAAGAGAAGAGAGTACACCTCAAGCTCAGACGCTCAAAATAAGAAAGGCTCAAGAAAGAGGAGCTCATGGGTGATGCCCAAGGTCCCAGAGTGCAGTCCAACAGGACGGACTGCAAAGGTCAGGTGGCAATTCTGGGAGCACATTCGGGAGAGGGAAAAGAACGAAGTCCAGGCAGCAAAGGATGGACCGAGAAAATGGACACAAGCAAAGACGGTGAGCAAAGGTTATTCTTTCCAGAACTCTGAGGGTGAAGAGTCAAAGAGACAGACAGCTCTGGGGTGGGGAGTGGCCAGGATCAAGGGTGGACACAAGTGTGAGCGAGGTTAAGGTCGTTTCAGACAGCTGTGACCGTTTCAGTAAACTGCAGCTTTAAAACACCACTGACTAGCAGAGATGAGCGTAGAGCATATATGCCAAAGCCCCAGGAGTGGGTGCAGCCCCAGTTCACTGGGAGCCCTATAGCACCTACAGAATTCCAGAGACACGGCATCACTGTCGGGAGGGACTCAGGCCAACTCACACTTGGGCAACGTTTTTAAAGCACCCACAGATCTCCCAGTTGAGCCTCTCTGAAGGAGACACATATGGGCACATACTTCCTCTCTATGTAGATAAGAAAACAGGGAGTTCAGTTACTTTTCCAGGATCATGGAGACACAGTTATGCAAAAAAACTGGTCTCCTGTGTGGCTGGTCCCCCCCCAGGAGGCCAAAATAACGGAGCTGGCTGTTCAGTACATGGCAAGTGGAGGTTGGGGGAGAGGAGATGGGATGGAGAAGAAAAAGAAAAAACTGAAGGGCCAGTCTTCTCGCTATCAGAGAAGCTTAAGAACAGTTGTATGAGCGGAAAACAGTTATTAATATCATCAACCTCTTTATGCTGTAGTCAACCCACCTCTTCCCTGTAGATCAAAATTAGAATTCTCATGCTAAAACAGTAAGTCATCCTTAGAGGACAAATGTATGGACACCAAGGGGGAAAGGAGTGGGGTGGGAGGAATTGGGAGACTGGGATTGACACATTTACATTATCGATACTATGTATAAAATAGACAACTGATAGGAACACACTGTACAGCACAGGGAGCTCTACCTAACGCACTGTGGTGACCTAAATGGGAGGGAAGTCCAAAAGGGAGGGGATATCTGTATGTGTACGGCTGAGTCATTCTGTTGTGCACTGGAGGCTAACACAACACTGCAAAGCAACCAGACTCCAATAAAAATTAATTAAAAGTAATAATAATAAAACAAAACAAAAAACCAGTAAGTCATCTTTTCTACTTTGTTATTTCACAAATGAATGCCTCCTAAAACGTCATTTCTACACGGAGGCAAAGTGTGGTTTTCCCCTAAACTCAGATAATAATGTAGGAGGGTAGACAGTGTGGACACATATTTATATTAAATGAATCTGTCCTTGAAGACTGACTTCTGAAGGAAAAAGCTATAAAATCCTGAGGCTAACTAAAGGAACAACAACAAAAAAATCACTACAACTCCTGTCTTTGTTCCTGAGATGTCTCATCTTTGAAATACAGAGGAAATTCAAATGAAGTTGAAATTACAAGTACTTGATTTATTCCTAAATTATGAAAACTTTTTATGGATACGACAATCTCCATTTTTATGGACAGGATATGACAGTTACTTGTAAGAGAAACTGCTACATTTAAGGAAAAACCTACGGTAAGCAGTGTATAAGAAAAAATATTTTATAAAATACACCATTACTGCTAGATTCTAGATGTAAGACGTTCAGTATTTTCCGAATGGTGCTCATAGGAGCAGCACCTCCCCACAAGCAGAAGGTAAAAGCAAGGCTCCCCTGTGGTTCGGCCACTGGAGGACACCAGGTCTCCTTATCGCCTCTCTATCAGTCGTGTGCAGAGAATTAGTTTGCACTACCTGAATACTAGAGGACTGAATGTGTGTGACCATACACGAAATCATACTATAGATTACAAAGAAACTTGAGCCACTATGCCTTTTACTAAATTTTAACTTCAGACTAAGATAAATGCAAAATATGATACCCACACAAAAGCGTATTTCCATTTGTTCTCAAGTCGCAAGCTCCCACAACGAAACCGTAAAGCTTACCACCACAGGTGGCTGCGTGGGCAGCAGGGCGGGCCTGTGATCCTTGGCTCTTCCCCTCTCACTGTTCTCTCTCCTCTGGTCTCCGGCTCCACGACACATGGACGAACCTCCTCTCCTTCCTCCCCGCCTTGAGCCGTAGCGTCCCTGTTTATGCTGTCGCTCCCTTTCTTCGAATTCAAGCAACGCAGCTTTGGCTTCTGCTGAAAGCTCTATTTGAAAAGATGCATAAGTGTTAGATACCTTCCAATAGCCTAAATCAGATTTATAGGGAAAAACAGGAAAGAAATACATGACAATGAAACTTAGGAACGGCAAGTGCTTCACCCACTACAAACAACTCAACTAGCAGCATCAAGCAGGATACGATCACAGAGACATTCAGGCCCCATGAGTGAGACCAGTTAAATGGAAGACATGCCTTTCCCTTGTAATAAAATACAAGGATCTCCTGTAAATTTTAAAGTGTTTTCATTTGTGCTGAGGGAAGCTAAAAAGAAGAAGCTGAACTTCAACCCAACCACCGCCCTTCATCTGCTAGGCATCCTGCAGTGATGGCGGATGACGCTGGTCAAGACCTGGCTCCCCCAGTCCTAAACCAGGACACTCTTCTAAGCGGAACCAGGACAAGTATTAGTTAACACACAGTGGCACAAGAGACTCAAAAATGACAAATTCCTGATTGTTCTGCTTTAAAAGCAAAACTAATAAAATCACTCTCGAGTCAAATACTTAATTTCATAAAGAATGGAAACTTATTTAATACTGTCATTTCAGATTTTCAGATTTATTTTTTAAAAAATAACAACTTTACTCTGTGAAGAAAGGCTTATATCCATGCAGTCTGAGAGGGAAGCTACAGCAAATGAGAGCAAAGCCACAAAAGAAAAAAACCCATTAATGCAGATATTTCTGGGACACCCAGTAGGTGCTGCTCAGCTCTCTGACCAATGCTTTAGGGATACAAGAAACATATAGTCTCTGGCCCTAAGAAACTTCAGTTGGCACGTTATTCTGAATTCCTAGAAGAAAAATGCT
This sequence comes from Balaenoptera musculus, assembly GCF_009873245.2. Lineage (NCBI taxonomy): Eukaryota > Metazoa > Chordata > Mammalia > Artiodactyla > Balaenopteridae > Balaenoptera > Balaenoptera musculus. The sequence goes on from NC_045793.1 coordinate 2,584,504, forward strand.
AACTTATTCATATATGGTTCCTTCATTTTAAAATATTATCTAAGTTATGATAATGTATCTTCCATTAATAAATGAATACCTTCTAAAGATTTCACTGCATTCTACTAAGAAGGATTGTTATGCCCTCTTCCACAGTGAAGGGTAAATTTTAAAAATTACCAGTTTATCTCCTACCTTGGATTCCATAATCATCTCCAAACTCTTCCAAAATCTCTAAGCCACATTTCATTTTCTTGCAATTGTTTCTATGGTATTCCCCTCCCCTTCAAATGAATCTCTGACTCCGTTCAAAAGAAAATTTAATCTCCTCTTAACAAGCACAGACTTTTATTCTCATCTTGACTACATGATTGGTTCACATACACATTTTATGCAGTGAATCAGCGATTATTTTGCTAGTGGTTCTAAGTGTCAAGATTAATTTCACTATCCCCAGTAATAAAATGGTTTCAAATGACATCTTTAATCAGCAAGTAAAAATGCTTTCCTCCAATTGAGACAAGCTGTCACAAAAGGTCACCAAAATATGACAGGATGGAAATTACATTTGTAACTTCAACTGAAATGTTAATTTCCCTTTAAGTGTTTTCTGAACTATGTCCATATTCCAAAGTAAAGAGATATAGCTCAATGTAACAAGGTTTTACAGTGTTGTCCCTTTCTAAAATGTGCTTAAGAAAAACATATTTACATATAAATAATTTTATAATAGTTGAACTAATACATAATGAATATCTATAAAACACAGTTTACTTGGCAAAATAAAAACAAATGACAGTCTTTTTTTTTTTTTAAACAGATAACTGAATCAAGAAATTTGTGAAAATCTTGCAAATACAAGGACCATCGTGTAAACTGAAGGCGGTATCCTATTGCTGGTACTAGGTGACCTTAAACTGTTTATTACTAGATGAAAATATTTTTCCCAAAGATCCTTTGCCTTCAGCAAAATTAACTGAGGATATTATTTCAAGAGAACTTTATGTGGGCATAATAACAACGGTCTTCAGGCTAAAGCAGTAAAACATAATTTAACACATTACATGTGCCAATGAAACTGAGAATATGGCAAAATCTAGATGCCTCCTCATAGAGAAAGAATTGTCAAAGCCTAACTAAAATAAACATAGTCTTTCATTTATTGCTTGTACTGCTTCCAAAGAGAATCTGAGGTCCACCTCCTAGGGCAAAAGAACTGGCAGCTCTGAACTGCTGTGCTGACACTTCAGGGTAACTGGTCAATGACACCCACGTTTCAGAGATGGCTTTTGACATTTCCATTCAAAATAAATCTTTCCCTTACACATGTATGTGCTAGAAACCCTTCTCAACTGCATTCTGTGAGAGAATTAAGCCCTTTTACCCAATGGGGTCCTTTTTATGTAATGAATGAATGTATTTCCTAAGTACGTAGTTTTGTACCATCCTTGGGAAAACTGAGAAACGGTCACGTTTTCTCTAAGGTATTTAATTCCCAGAATCCTGGTTGAGGATAAAAGCTCACTACTTAAGATCATAACTCAGGTAAAAGCCCAAAATTCCATATCTAATCCAATCTGTAATTCAAAATACAGATCAACAACTGTGAATTAGGCTCTACAATGGTCAAGACTGTCATAAATATGAATTAGTGTTCTTCATATTTAAGGATGACATCATATATTTGAATGGAAAGAAGACTAAAAGTGACCAAATGCCCTTCCAGATTTTGAAAAGAACTCACTAGTCCACATGCAGATGGAAGGGTCAGAAATGGGGGATGCCAGACCATCATTTCATTCTTCTTTTTAGAGTGGAGTGTTCTTAACATTAATCAATGATATCACAAAATAATTATTTTTATTTGTATTCAGAATGTTAAAAGACATCATTTGTCAAGAAACACATATCATATGAGACGACATATATACTCTGGTAGTAAGGTATTTTAATCCCATTACAAAGAGTAGGTAAGCAGCTTTATACAATCAAATAAGTGCAAGCATCTGTATACAGAACCTGAAACTGATATTTTTACCACCAGGAGTATACAAAGTGATGAGTACAAATGTATGTGAATTTCTAGTATACCAAGTACTGTAGTAGCTTCTCTTTCTCACTGAATATTCTTCTTCTATATAAAATTAACCTTTTGTTGGAGGGGAGGGGTCTTAAGGAAATAAGGGAGCTCACTGCTTTAGGAAACCAATCTCTAAAATGAACAGAAAAATCGTTTTTGTACTGGGAATAATCCTAACTTTTCAGTTACTAGAAAACTCATGTTTTCAAACACTAAGCTTTCTTAAGTTAGGGCTTACAAATAGGGAACAGAGAAAGATACTTTTAAAGTATCATTTTTACTTGCCCTATTATCTAGCCAAAGAATCACATTCTGCACAAATACATTTAAAGCCTTTTTTCTTAACGTTTAAAAAAATGGTAGATGGTCAAACTGTTTATGCTTCAGACACTCTGCCTCTAAGAACCCCAGGCCCTCTCTGCCCATATGTAAAGGGCCAACCTGCCCATCACTACCCCTCTTCCACCCTCTTGTCTCAGGATGACATGACTATAGCAACTGAGAAATGCCTTAAAAAGAAAAAAAGGAAAGGAAAAAAAAAAAAAAAAAAGGTTCGACACAAATTCTTTTCAGTAAAGTAAATACAAATGACCCTGAAAAGAATGAAATGAGGCAAAGATCCTGAAAAGAAAGAGATGCAGGAATGAAACAAGTACAACTTATGAACACAGGCAAGCTGGACATTCCAGAACACGTCAGCGCTTGGGTCAAGGTCAAGTGAAAAGAGATGAGAAGACCGTAGCTGAGGAGCAGGGGACGGGAGAAGCAAGGGCGCTGAGGATGTGGGGAGGGTGACCCATGAAAGGCCCCAGGGCCCGTGAGGAGCTGGCTGCAGAGAGGGAAGGTTACCATTCCTGACGGTGTCTGTGAAGTGGTTTCACATCCTTAGAACGTGTAGCTATCCCAGTTATTAAGATGTGACACATATGTTCCCCAATTTATGTAACAAAGCCACAGCCCACCTACACAGAAGCAGAAAAGAGATGATTCACCACCACCACCCGCCCCACATGGCACCTTCCTTCCCTAATAAGCCGCTGCCCATTGCCCTCTGGTGTTCAGCCAGGGGCGCCATCTTTCCTTTGTTCATCTTATCCCAGCCCAAGATTGAGATGTCTATCTATTCCAATAAGCTTGTTCCATAATGTTACCAATTACTCCTGCTGACGGATACTTTTGGTCTTTTCATCCCCTTTTTAAGACCTTTGATTCATCTCCTTTTACCCAAGCCCAACTTTTCAGCTCCGCTTTCTTAGAAACCTATGGTGTACCGGTTCAGACCAACCGGCAACTTTATACCATAACTTAAGAACAGTCTAGGGAAATCCTGGGCCAAAAGGCAGAAGGAGGAAACTGGAGGGAGAAGAAATGGAGAACACTAAGTCTCTAGGTCAATCTTTCCACAAACCTCACTTAGTAAAGGAACATGATAAGACTGGCTCACTACTGTTAACCCTGGCATCTTGTGAGCTTAGTGCCCTGACAGAGAATTCCTATCTGCCACTTAAAGACACACACTCAGGGTTCCGACTGAACACGGCTACAAATAACAGTTTTATGAAGTAATAAAGGTAGTAACTAATGGCTAGTTTCTTGACTTTTACTTTGACCAAGACCAGAGAACAAGTACAACAACCCTCTGTCCTTCCATCCTTCCACCCTCCTACCCTCCTCCTTGTAATACGGGACAATATCCCAGTGGTTCTCAAAGTATGGGTTCCAGGGCAGCAGGAACAGCATTACCTGGGAACTCACCAGAAATGCAACTTTCTTGGGCCCCACCCTAAACCTACTGAATCAGAACAGCTGAGAATGCATCCAGAAATATGTGTTTTAACAAGTCTTCTGGGTGATTCTGCTGCTCAAATGTGAGAACCACTGCTTTATTCTCTGCAATGGGCACTAGACAGAACCACAGACAAGGGGGGGCGGGGGGTCAATACTGGAAAAGGCTCTGCTGATTAGCAACAGCCTGCAGTAGGTCTGTAACAGGAATGACGTTCAACTGATTGTGCTACAAACAAGTCATCTTGTCTCATTAAACACTGAGAGGAATGGCATACAGAACAACAACAAAAAGAGATGGTTATAATAACACTAAAAGGTACAAAATAAAAACAGTCTGGCCCAGAATTAGCCCTGGCAACCTGGACAGTCTCGGGAAGGGTAAAATGACCCTGTACCACCCCACACCACCTTCCCAGAGCCAATCAAGAACCACACAGTCTGCATGAGAGCAGGTCTAAGCCACAGACTCCAAAAGAAAAACTATTAAAAAAAACAATCAAATATTTTATTCAAACATGTTTTAATCCAGAAGACAAGTCATTTTTATAGACCGACCTTTACAGCACCGTAACTCAGCTCTCACCTCACACAGACCATCCACCCTCTGAATGCCATGCATAATACTCTATAAAGGTAACTTTTTTTTAATCTGTTTCATTAATCATAACAGTACTATGGAGGAAGTTGAAATGGGAGTGAAGGATGGGAGACAGGCAAAAAAAGTTACCCAAAGTTTCTGGAATGTTCCTTCTCTCTCTAGTTACATCTGAGAGCCTAATAATTGTTCCTTCTTTCCTTTCAGTTTTGAAACGTAATCGTCCAGATTCTTCATCATCATCCTCTTCTTCATCTGACTCCTCTTTCATGTCCTTCTGCAGCTCCAAAGTTTCCATGCCTCCCTACATTGCAGACATACAAAAAACAAGAGGAGGGAAAGTGAGTTCATATTCTTTTGAATTAAATATTGAATAATGGTTATGTATACACATATGTGTATGCACACATAAAAGCTCTTTATATTCAAGATGTAAAAATACTGCAAAATGTCCTATTTGTAAAGCCATGTGAAACATTAAACTGATCCCAGGAGACAAAATCTCAAACATTAAAAATTAACAATGTTAGAAAAAATTCGAATTCCTCCTCCTGGTTAATATACAAAGTCTTACACATTGTTACTACTTATACTTCTAAGAGAACAAACATGAATTCCAAAAATCCCTGCTGGTCTGGAGTCTAATTCAGAGCTAAACAAAGTTCAAAATATTAATTAAATTAACACTAGTGTTCCCGTGAGCTTATTAGCCTATAACCCACCTTGTAACTCACATTAGATGACAGCACACTCCTTCCCGTTAAACAGGCTCCACATTTCCTGTAATTCCTGACCCCATCTACTTTGATTTCCAATGCCAGGCAAGCGCTCCAAATCTGCTGTTGGGTTGATTTGGTTTTTTTTCAGCCTCCATAATCTCTCCTGTAACATTTCTCAACCCTTTCTACTTCGTTCCACTGCCTAGTGTTCGTTCATTACCACCTCTGGCTCAGATTATTAACCATAAAACTATTTTTTTTCTTCATTCACATCACACTAAAACCAGTTTTTATCTTATATTTCACTACATCAGGATTCCTACAAAAATTCTGCCTAATCTGGTCCCAAACTAAAAGTAATTTCTTCATCAACAATTCTTTCTGTATAACTCATGTTCCTTTTGACACTAATCACTTTCGCCTCATGTTACATCTTAGTGACCTACTGTTAGGTAATAAGGTAGGTACCTACTGACCGTTAGGTTCACTTAGACTTTTGGTAAACTTGAAAAAAAAAAGACCCAGAAACTACTCCTTCAGTCTCATCATTCATAATTCTTACATGTCCTTTACTCTTAACAAAAACAAATATGAACTACTTCATTAGAAAGTGTGCAAAAAAAAAGATACAATCATTTTGGATTCTTTCCCCAACATTTTCTGTGTAAAAAATGCACACACTCATTGCTATAAACTCTAAAGTAGAGAATCAAATGCCTGAAAATAAAATAATGAATGTAAACTGTAACTTTTAGCCTAATGATTGCAAAACCACTTTTCAGTATTCTGATACTCAGCATACTATAGAATTTTTTTTTTAAATTTTAGTCCCTTTCTTTTTTTTAATTTATTTTACTTATTTATTTTTGGCTGTGTTGGGTCTTTGTTGCTGCGCGTGGGCTTTCTCTGGTTGCGGCGGGCGGGGGCTACTCTTCTTTGCGGTGCGCGGGCTTCTCATTGCAGTGGCCTCTCTTGTTGCGGAGCACGGGCTCTAGGCGCGGGGGCTTCAGTAGTTGTGGCTCGCAGGCTCTAGAACACAGTTGTGGCGCACGGACTTAGTTGCTCCGCGGCACGTGGGATCTTCCCGGACCAGGGATCGAATCTGTGTCCCCTGCATGGGCAGGCGGATTCTTAACCACTGCGCCACCGGGGAAGTCCACTATAGAATTTTAAAGTACCAAAATTTTGGCATTTTGTTGGCTTAATACCATTACTTCTGTCTTACTGAATATATGAAACCAAGAATGAGTGACGTGCGAGATGGACCCAGCTATGTTTGTGCTGCGCTACACTCAAACTGAGCAAACGTCAACTCATTTACAAAATACTCTTCTCCACCGCCATTAATGCTCCAGAGCAGTGCTTCTCAAATTTAAGGTTTATATCGATCACTGGGAATCCTGCTAAGATGCAGATTCTGATTCCACAGGTCCAGGGTGGGGTCTGACTTTCTGTATTCCCAAGAAGCTCCAAGTGAAGTCAACATGCAGGTCCACAGACCACACTTTAAGTAGCAAGGCCACAGAGGAGGAAAAGAAATCACTACCAATAAAGCAAAGATTCTATTACAATAGTCATTTCTAATTCAACCATTAAAAGCAATTACAGTTCAAACACTTTGCAAGCAAGTTTAACATGAAACACGACAGTACTGAAGCTAATAGTTTATTCTACATACAAATCTCCATCTAAGAAATCTAAATACAATACAGACAAGTTGAAAATTGTTTCTTTGAAACAAATACTACAGGCTACCAGAAACAAACCAACAAACAATTCTAGTCTATGACCCGGCAATCCCACTGCTAGATTATTTACCCAAGAGAAATGAAAATTTATGTTCACGTAAAAACCCACAGGAAAATGTTTACAGTTCTCTTTTGGATCACCGAAAACAGAAACAATAGTGAATGGATATACGAACTACGGTGCATCCAAACCATGGAATGCTCTTTCAGCCATAAAAAGGAATGAACTACTGATACAACAACTGGGATTCAATCACAAAGGCGTCATGCTGACTGAGAGAAGTCAAAAGGTTTATCACTCAAAAGGTGATATCCTGTGACAATTCCACATATATGACACTCTCCAAGAAACAAAACTGCACTAGTTACCAGTGATTAGGAATGGAGGGAGGGCCTGACTACAAAAAGGATGGCACAAGGTAGCTTTCTGAGAGATGAAGTGTCCTAGAATGCAAACTTCTGGTCCAAGTCGCAGGGTCCAGTTCAGCTTTGAACTACATCAAGGATTATACAAGCCCTGAGCTGAAACTGAAACACCACCTGGTCTCAGCTGCTTCAAGTACAGGCCACCTGGCAACATTCACTAAGCTAGACTCGCTCCTTCAGCCACTGGTCACTACCTCTTATTCTAAATACTGGGCATCTCCTTTGGCTATGTGCTTACAGAATTAACTAACAAACCTACCTGCCCAAATGTTGACTTTCTCTGCAGAGAAATACTTATGAATGGAATATTCATACATATTCACAATATTCCATTCACAACTAAAATTCCACTGAAGGGTGATACTGGATAACAATATAAAAATTAAATTAGCCTAAGATTATATTTTGTAAGAATTTAAATATGTATGTAAATCTCTGATTTCATTATAGACACTGTCAGAAATATTTGAAGGTTTGATTTTTAGCTATTTAATTATCTTGAAAACCTGAAACTTGTAGTTGTAATGCTTAACAGAGGGTGCATCTGAAAATCATCATGAAAGTTCTTTAAAAATAGATAAGTCCACTAAAGTCTTATATATATCGGGTTGGCCAAAAAATTCGTCCGGGTTTTCCCGTAACATCAATACAGAACTAATTAGAAACCCTAAGGGGCAGCAAGACCCAGACTTGTATATTTTGTTACATTCTCCAGCTAACTCTGAAATGAACTTGTGATCTCAGTGTTTTGAAAGAAAACTCAATATTCCATCCCAAATCTGAAGAAAAAAAAAATTAGGCAGTTCTCTGAACTACTGGGTTGGCCAAAAAGTTCGTTTGGTTTTTCCTGTAAGGTGGCTCCAGGAGCACGTAGTTGTCTCTAACTTCATTCAAAACAATTTTGTTAGACTGTATTGTGACAGCTGTCATATCAGCATACATTAAAAAAAAAAAAGTATCAAAATTGGTGAATTTTTGTGTAGCCATTTTAATATTGAAGATGGAAGACAAAAAGCAACATTTTTGGCATATTATGCTTTATTATTTCAAGAAAGGTAAAAACACAACTGAAATGCAAAAAATGATTTGTGCAGTTGTGCAGTGTATGGAGAAGGTGCTGTGACTGATCGAACGTGTCAAAAGTAGTTTGCAAAGTTTCGTGCTGGAGATTTCTCCGTTGACCATGCTCCAGGGTTGGGTAGCCCAGTTGAAGTTGACAGCAATCAAATCAAGACATTAATTGAGAACAATCAATGTTATACCAAGTGGGAGATAGCCGACATACTCAAAATATCCAATTGAGTGTTGAAAATCATTTGCACCAGCTTGGTTACATTCATCACTTTGATGTTTGGGTTTCACATAAGTTAAGCAAAAAAACCTTCTTGACCGTATTTCTGCATGCAATTCTCTACTTAACTGCAATGAAAATGTTCCGTTTTAAAACAAATTGTGATGGGCGATGAATAGTGGATACTGTACAATAATGTGGAATGGAAGAAATCGTGGGGCAAGCGAAATGAACCACCACCAACCACGCCAAAGGCCGGTCTTCATCCAAAGAAGGTGATGTTGCATATATGGTGGGATTGGAAGGGAGTCCTCCATTATGAGTTCCTTCCGGAAAACCAAACAATTAATTCCAACAAGTACTGCTCCCAATTAGACCAACTGAAAGCAGCACTCGACGAAAAGCGTCCGGAATCAGTCAACAGAAAACATATAATCTTCCATCAGGGTAACACAAGACCGCATGTTTCTTTGATGACCAGGCAAAAACTGTTACAGCTTGGCTGGAAAGTTCTAATTCATCTCCCGTATTCACCAGACATTGCATCTTCGGATTTCCATTTACAAACTTCTCTTAATGGAAAACATTTCAATTCCCTGGAAGACTGTAAAGGGCACCTGGAACAGTTGTTTGCAGTTCTTGGCAGAAGGTAGTGGAACAAAGGGTGAATGTGTTGTTCAATAAAGTTCTTGATGAACATGAAAAATGTGTCTTTTATTTTTACTTTAAAAACTGAAGGAACTTTTTGGCCAACCCAATAGAAAACAACTATAGAGAACACTGCTTTAAAAAACTTCCCAAACGTTTTTAGTCCTTACAAAATATTTGATAGAGAATATTTCTTTACTATATCATGAAATACAAAAAGTATCTAATTCTACCAACAGTTAAAATTTACAAGCTGGAAAGACTGAGCAATTAAATTGTGCAAAAATTACAAGAGAATAAAATTACAGACCAACCTCCTTCGTGAATACAGAGACAAAATTCCTTAAGAAAATTAAAAGCACATGGAATCCAGCAAAAAATAAAAGGAAAATTCGTCACGACCAAGTGAGGTTTAGCCGGAAGCATAAGGTTGATTTAACATTCAAAAATCAATTTAACAAATCTTACTTCGAGAAGAATTCCAAATATAATATGTACATACTCTCCCCTCCTCCAGGGGTGGACCTTAAGTCCCTCCTCTCCCTTGCCTTGGGTGCAGACTAGACTTAGTTACTTGCTTCCAAAGAAGAGAGCAGAGAAAGTGAAAGATAGTAACTTTACAGAATTACTATCTTTACTGGCAAAGGCCACCTCACCACACAATCAAGGGTGACATTGCCAGGGAGGTCCTGTACCCAGTGGTATGATGGAATGAGGACACCTAACCTCCATGGTATTCTTTCCAAAAATCCATAACCCCAGTATCATCATGAGAAAAACATTAGACGAGCCCAGGTTGGGAGACATTCCACAGGACACCTGGCCAGTACTTCTTTAGACTATCAAGGTCGAGAAACTCAAGGAAAGACCAACAAACTATTACAGACCAGAGGAGACAAGACAGCAATGTGGTGCCCTGGACTGGATCCCAGAATAGAAAGAGGACATTAATGGAAAAACCTGCAAAATGGAAATTAATTCGGGAATATAGTTAACAGTTTTCAAAGCTAATTTAATTCACATTAATAAAACGGGGGATAAAAGTCACAAGATTATCTCAACAGATGCAGAAGAAGCATTGACAAAATTCAACACTCATTTCTGATTTAAAAAAAAAAAAAATCTCAGCAAACTAGACATAGAAAAGAACTTCAATTTGACTGAAAAACCTCCAAGTAGCTTATATTACTTACTTGATGAAATATTGACTATTTTACACCTACTATGAAGAACAAGGCAAAAACTAGTGCCCTCAATGTTTCTATCCTACATAATGCTGGAGATCACAGCAAAAGAAAGAAATAAAAAAACAAGTAGGAAGAATTAAACTGTGTTTATCAACAGGCAACATGGTTATTACGATGTTAGTTTTCCCCCAATATGATCTAAAGATACAATGTAATTTTCATAAAAATCCCAACCGGATTTTTAATAGATATTGACAAGTGAATTACAGAATTTATATGCAAAATTCAAAGGATTTAGAATAGCCAAAACAATCTTGAAAAGGGAACAAAACTGGTGAATTACACTTCCTGATTTCATGCCAGAGTAACCAAGACAGTGTAGTATTGGCAATAGAACAAAAAAGAGATTCCAGAAAGAGACCCAAACTTAAGTGGTCAATTGATTCTCAACATAAGCACTAAGGCAACTCAATGGGAAAGCCTTTACAACAAATAATGGTACAAAAACTAGATAAACAAATGGGAGAACTGAGACTCTCATACGCGACTGGTGGGAGTATAAACGGTACAAACACTTTGGAAAACCATTCAGCTGTTTCTTATAGCATTAAACACATTTCCACCCTGTCTCAGTAATTCCACTCCTAGTTAATGCCAAGGGAAACAAAAAATTACATTCACAAAATGATGTGTAAAATAAGCTTTGAGTTATTCATAATAACAACAAAAAAAACTGGAAACAACCCAAATATCTATTATCAGGAGAAAACAAATAGGTATATCCATAAAATGGAATGAACTGTTGACTACTGACATACACGACCACTTGGATGAACCTCAAAAACATTACGGTAAGCAAAAGAAGCTAGACACACAGCATTACATCATCACATACTGATTACATAAATGTATGATTACATTTACATGAAGTTCTAGACTAGGAAAGACTAATTTAAGTCAACAGAACTAAGAACACGGCTTGCCTCTGAGAGGAGTCAGGACAGACTAGAAAGAAACAAGGGGGAATTTTCTGGGATGATGAACTGTTTCTCACCAACAGAAGGACAGTAACTTGGATGTATACATGTATCAAAACACTGAACGTATACCTCAGATGTGTGCCTATCACTGAATGTAAATGTTATCACAATTTTAAAAGTATTTCGAATTTAAATAGTGCAAAGATATTTTTAAACTTCTCACTTGTTCCTCTATACAAGCCAAAACCTTTTTAACCATGTTTGAAGACAAAAGCATCACTGACACTGAAGTGGCTGTATAATTAGAAAGGCTTGAGAGTTAGTCTTCGTAATTGGGTCTTTCTAATTTGTTTCGAGTACAGTGATTCCTTTGTATTAACCAAGCAAGAACATTAGTTAAATAAAAGGAGCCACTGAAAATACTTTTCAACTGAAATTACTTTTTAGTTCCATAATTCAGATTCTAATGTGTACTTAAACGTAACTCCTAGAAAGAAGTCAACTGAAAAACTGCAATATGCCTTCCACCTCCGTCTTAAGCAACCCAGAGCCATGAACGCTGCAACGCAAGGTGGAGTGCAAAGGTTTGGTTCATCAACACACTGCAGTTAATTTAAGAAAATGGGTCAAAAAACTAGCAAGACACCAAAACACAGGTGTATGCGGCAAAATAAAACTGCTGCTCTTCCCTGAGGACTCTGTAACTTATTTATACTTCTAAAAAAGATGGGAGGACAGCCCTCCAAAAGCAAAGCCTACCAAAAGGTACTGAAATAATACCTCCCAGCACCTACAACAGTACCGTGCATACAAGTTCTCAATAATGATCTCTTTGACTGACATTCAGCGATTCCACTACGAGGAAGAAAACAAGCCCAAAACATCCGTTGCCAGGAGAAAAGACCAGCACAACACCTGCCTCCAAGAAGGACTAGTTAAGTCCTGAGAGCAAAGAGCAATACAAAGAATTTTCAGTCAGTACAAAAACAAGCAGCATAAACAAGGTAATAAACAAACCAACAATCAAGGACAGAGGATAAGGAAACTGTATGAGTGACTTCTTAAAAATATTTTTAAATACTATATTTAAAATTAAATTATGGAACATACAGCTTAAAAGAAAAAGCAAATAATATACCTCTTAACAGATGGTATAAACTATGTAATCTGGATGAGAGTTTACTTTCTTCTCTATAAAAAGAGTCACATAGAAAACACAAGCATTAAGATGTTTCAAGTGAGAGTTAGCAGCAACTAGAAATCACAGGAGTTAAACAAATGCATTCTACTTCTTTCCCCTCCAAATCACCAAGGATCAAATTTTAACCACTCTGTATTTCTCTGTTCACAAAAGTTATTTTATTCGTGGCAAAAACATTTTAAAATATTTGACACACAAAGTATAAAATAATCCCACCATCCAGAGGTAATCACTATCACCATTTCTGTCTTTATCCATCCAGACACGTGTTTGAGAGTCACACACACACATTTAGACATGCAAAACCATGGAGGAACCTAAGGGGAGGAAATGTTAGCTTGCTCTTTCACTTAACGCATCACGAGCCTCTTTCCATGTCCAACAGAGCAAGGGCATCCTTTGGCAACCTGCAGTTCCCTGACCATCATTCATTCAACCTTTTAGAAAAATCTATTTACATTGGTTCCACTTATTTTCAACACTGCAAACAAATACCCGGTGCATGTATCCTTGAACACATCTTAGATGAACTCTTGGATAACTTCATCAAAGTGGAATTATTGAGCCAAGGACCTTCAGGCTTTTGATACTGTCATGAACAGTGTAGGGTCTGTAATTTTACTCGTCTTGCAAGTTAATAAGGTAGCCTGCCACTGTTTCATGGAGGCTGTGAGAAGGCACGAGACTCTCAGCCACAGACTAGGACAATTCATTACTTTTAACAATAGCAGTAGCATTTGGGCCCAGCTCCCTAAGCCCCAATTCCCATTGGGCCATCTGACAAAGAGGGCCAGGTGACCCTGCGCAAAGGTAGCTGTATTACAGGAGGGGCACTGAGTTTAGGGAACTGTTATAATGTGCAGAAGGCATGGCTGCCCCCTGCTCCAGGGAAAGATGCGTCTTTCCTGGATGCTGCTACAAAAACATCCTTGAAAAGACTGTCGGGAACAAAGGAGGTGCCTTGCTCCCCCGAACATGCAGAGACATGACAGAATTGTGGAAAATTCTTCTGGCAGTCAATACTTCCAAAATAATCCCAACAGAATAAAAAATACCTGACCAATAGTTTTGATTTTTGCCAATATTAAGACAGGTTAGAATTCTCAACTGTTATAATTTTTATTTTATTGAATATATTTTATATACTTAGTGATCATTTGCTTATGTTATTTTTGGATTACTTTCTCACATTATTTGCCCTTCTTTCTACAGGAGTGCTCATCTGTATATACGGAACATAATGAATATGTTAACTCTTCCATACTGAACATATTAACTTTACTACATATATTAATTCTTAGGCTCATGTGTAAATATTTCCTCATATTGTCTAAACTTGTTTATAGTGTTTTGGGGTATTTCTGTATGATCAAATCATTCTTTTCCTTTATGGCTTAAAAAGGCCTAATACCAAGAGTAGTAGAGTAGTGAAACCAAGACAACTTGGTACTCATTTTTACTCATTCTCTATCACGTCCTTAATCATGAAACTCCCAGCTTTAACTGAACACGCTGTCACCTAATAAAACACTATATTCACCAGTCTCCTTTGCTGTGAAGTACAGCCACGTAACTAAGACGTAACTCATGAGATGTTTACACAGTGTTGTTTGAGAACTCTGGGACGTGTCTTCAAAGGGTGGGCATGGTCTCATTCAGTCTTCCTGCAACTCACTGCTTGGATGTGGACCATGGTAAGACCAGCAGCCCTGGAGTTGTACCACGGAAGTCTGGAAGAAGCCTGGGTACGTGATTACCTCGTGAGGCCAATACCAGATCTGAAATGCCTTCTGGAATTTTCTGACATCAGTGAGAAATAAACTTGTACTATTTGGTGAGTTTTCTGTTTTGCAGATAAGCCTAAGGCTAACACACCATTATTAAAACATTAAAACATTTTCTTCTAATACATGTAAAGTTTGGTGTGAATTAATCTGAGATCAATATTGGCATAAGGTACAAGGAAGGGATCTAACTTTTCCCCCAATGATTAAGCCTTCCTAAGTATGTCTGAGATATTGTTATATTAACTCATACATGTTATGAGTTCATTTACTTGAGGGCTGGGTCTGATCATTCATGCTCCTCCAAAGATAACTCTCTCCCTCAATCTCTCTGTTCAGAAGACACTGAAAATGGAAGGTAAGATTACCATTTTTTAAAATAATAATCCACTTTTGCTTCAATATTTTAATGAATACAGTTCAGGAACCAAAGTCGGAAACATCTAGATCTACAAGTCATACCTTATCAGTTCCAGAAGGCACCCAAGCAATAGCATAACACCTACTAGCATTCTTATTCTTTAACTGCTTCACAATAAAATAGTTTATATCTCCAGAGATCATTTAAAGCTTAAAATCTACAAAACCTTTTCTCACTCTAAAATATGCTACAAACACAATACATTATCAGAGTAAGGAGAAGTATTACCTAAAATGCTGAAAGAATAAATTACTGGGGGGAAAAAAAAAAACAATGGAATTAATTTTCCAACTACAAAATACTACAAACTAATGAAGAGGACATGAACTAACTAATGGGCGCTGGATTCCCAGGTTTCCCTTTCAACTACTCACCCCCAGAATGACCTCCACAGCCACTTCCGTCTGTCCCCCCCGCCTTAACAGCTTCTTAGATTTCTCTCTCAGAGATCTTTTGCCAGAACACCCTTTCACAGGTCTGACCTAATCTAGGCTTGTACTGGCTCTGCGCTGGGCACAATGTGGTGCTAAACACGACCCGCATAAATCGGGCCTCCCTGAACCTCGGTTCGGTGGCTCCTCACTCACAACAGAGCAGTCACCAGTAGGAGAACCATTTCTTACTTAACATCTTCTTTAGCTTTGTCTTGGTTCCTTGGGCTAAATATATTTGCCTACAACTGAAGAATCTGGGAAAAGGGAGCGTTCTACTATTCTACCTTTTCTCTAAGTTTCAAATTATTTCAAATAGCAAGAGAGACAGAGAGAAAGCACAAAAAGAGAAGTTAAATTTAGCTCGTTGGGGAAAAGCAAGGATGTGTCCCAGAAAGTGTCTGTAAGTGTTCATATACTCTGCCGTAGCATTATATTAGGGAAAAGAAAGGCTAAATGTTTTGTATACTGAGTTTCTAAAGCACTGGTGTAAAACCTAAAGGAAATGACCTAAGCCAGTGAAATACCACTTTTCATGATCTCTTGGGAAAAAGAGGGAAAAAAGTATTAAGGAAAATAAGTGAGAAAAAGCATTAATAAGGAAAAAAAAAATTTTAACCCACAAGTTCTAAGACTATAGAATGATTTTGTGGCTCACACGCTTGACCCATGGGACAAGTTCTAAGGTTGGAAAACAGAATCTATAAGCCTCCATCTCAGAGCACACCTCTATTCGTCCAATGACATCTATTTTTCCAGACCTACTTCACAGGCTACCTCTTCCATAAAGCCTCAACACATCCCACCCCGGTTCCCCAATCCATCCTCAAGACACACACCCGACCACAGAGGTCCCCTGTGTGAGCTGCTAAAGCATGTACCTGAGCCTCTCTTCCGGGAGGTTTACGTCTATGTTTACATCACTGGAATTTGCCCACGTCTTCTCTCCCTTTTATGAGGCTGCAAGTACCTTGAGCACAAGAACCAAGCTTCTCAATCATCCTTGTTTCTTCAATACCTAACACAGCACCTAAATCCAGGGAACTCTGCAGTATTTTTTGAATAATGGTCAAAATTAACTAACATTAACTAACTTGAAATAATTACAGCACTCCTTTCAAAGCACTAACATATACTGCGCATTTCAAAACATTTCTACCCACACTCCCATAAAACATTTAAAACATTCTAACACTCAAAGGGCAAACAGCTAGCTATCTGGAAGCCACAGCTAACCAGAACTCACTGTCCAAAGATTCTAGAAAGCTCAGGGTTTTGTTTTTGTGGGTTTTTTTAAACTACACTCATACTTCAAAGAAGAGATGTATCAACTTTTCGCTAATATTAAAAGGATGCTCATTTTAAATCTAGAAGAAAAAAAAAACTCCAGCAAACTTTTGGACTCTTTTTAAAAGATGAACAAATACCTCTTCAGTTTCAGGAGCAACCTGGGAATCAGTAATCTCATCTAATTCCTCTTCAGCAACACAGTCTTCCTGCTCTTTCATCCCTTGTTGCCCACAAGCCTGCAAGTATTCTTCATCCTAACAGCCATTAAAGAGAAAGTAAGTTTTTCTCATATAGCTTTGGGGTTTTTAAGCACTTTTCACCTTCATGACTCATGCTTAGTTATGTTAGCAAATTTTACTATGGCAATTATCAGACTGAGCAGAAAAGCACTAAGCACAAAACCAGAATGGGGCCTCCCCTGGGTGTTCATGAGAGCAAGAGAGCAGTACGCCAACCCAGTCGCTACAGGGAGTGACACGGACCCTGCTTCAACCTCCAAGGGCCCTGACAAGTAGCTCCTCTTCAAAGCAACACTAAGGAAATATAATCTTAAAAGAAAGTGTGTATGTGCTTGCACTGAGCAGCTCAGCAGCAGTATGCCGGCTGGAATCATGCCCAACTCGAACCGTTTTTATAGCAACAGAAGACAACAAAAGTATGGGCAATTCAATTCAACTCAGGAGCTGTATTAAAATTACATGTTAGAATTAGTTGCTCCATCAGCCGCTCCCTTGAATTAGAAGGATGATTCCAGGTTTGCATGAAATGTAAGGGCATGGCAGCAGGCAGGCATCTCTTGAGGGCATAGAGAAGGAAGCAGGCAAGCTGGCTAGAAACAACAACTGCAAGGAAAGAAGGGCTCCTACAGGTATCACTACAAGTAACATGATCTGATCCCCTCCAGGGGAGCTGAACTCCCCAGTGCCCCTGGCCACCAGTTCAAGTGAACAATAGGCAGGAAGGAAGAGCGGACCAGCTGCGGGACCTGCACAGCCCTACTGCCCAGAATCCAATAGTCTCTCTACAAAGAACAGCAGCTGTACCCAAGGTGACAGACCACCTTAGTCCCCACAACTGTCTCTCAAGACTGTCCAAACACACTGCATTTTACTTCCCAAAAGAAACTGTTACCATCCTACCTAAAAGAGCAACTACCACTACCCATGATTCACGGAGAGCAGAACTGTCGGATACGATGCTAATCAAAATTTTCAGCCAACGTACAATGGAGAACAGTCTACACCACTGAACTCTCACTGGGAAACAAAAATCTGCTATCCATTACATAAATTACCAATCTGAAATTGTTTTTACAGAACAATGTTTTATGAAATCTCAATCTATGTTAACTTCAAAGGCACTAAGTAAATCTGGTTGTGCTCAAAAGTATAAATCAGATGACAGTGTTCTAATATTCTGTTGAATAATAAATAATATACATCTCTTCCTAATACAAGAACACAAGTTTTTACATCAAATCCCAATTCACTCTCAAGATCAGGACAGCAAAATTCAAAAAAATTTTTTTCAGTATGAAAGGAAAGAACACCACAATTTACTACCAACTTTTTATGGGAAAACGCAGTTTCTTCATATGTAAGACTGTTCCTTCCAATTGTAAAATTCTGCGATTTTATGATTCCACTCCCAGTTATACACAAAATTCCTCCCTGTGACGTTACGTGTGAGCTCAAATAGAACATACTCGTGATGAGTACAGTTAATTCTAGCTTTAGAGTACGAGTTAACAAGTCCTAACTAGGACATGAACCACAGTTAAATAAACCATTTAATAAACTAAAATACCACTGGGACACACAGGACTGCAATCTACTCATATGTTCGTTACTCTAATAATGAATAATTAATTAATCTGTGCACCAGTGACAGCCTAAGAAGACAGTAAGAGGCCCGCACTGCAGAGCTGGAGAAAAGTATTTCACAGCTTAAGTCCATTTTTCTCTTCCCATGCAAAGAAGAGGCAGTGCCAGATTCTACCACTGTGATAACTATAAAGAAACCAATAATCTTCAAAAAACCGGGAAGAAGGGAAGGAACGAGTGTGGCTATAAAGCTGGATATACTGAGGTGAGCCGATACTGCTCACAGCAAGACGTCTAACTTCGCCTTACCTTTAAACTTCACAGCTCTCTGTGAAAATATTTGGACACGTTCAGTTAAGTAAATTTATTTACTTTAAGATTTTTTTTTTAATTCTGAAAAAATTTATTTTAATGTGGAGAAGTACTGTGAGTATATTGCATTTGCATTTTTTTCTTTTCAATACCTGAATCTTAGGCACAAGATGCTGGATAGTTAAGTTGGATTTTATACAACGAGGGGCCTAAATGTAGCCTCAAGTTTGGAAAATAAGAGAGGGAAAGTCCTCACTTACTAAAAATTCTCTTTACAACAAACTGTGCAAGAACACCAAAGTGAGAGATACCTCTTACGTGACCAGGTATAAGTGCTATCAAGCACTTTCCACACTGTGATTTGTTCCACTAAAGTCTAAGTTGACAGAAGGCAGAGGCCATGCTTCATGCTTCATATTTCAGCAATACTTACATTCCCACTGCTTGGACACTCGTAAATATCTGTTGCGCTTTTGAATTTACAAGGGATGTGACTGACTGACCATCTTATTTTAGGGATGAGCAGTAGAAATACTAAAACGCTCTAACCAGGGAATAACGGGGCACATTTTTAAAAGATCTTGGCTTAATTTTTAAGAATCATTTTAAATCACAGTGTCTCACTTTAACATAGTATGTGGACACACCAGTAAACCAGAGAGCACCTGTCCACACTACTGAAGGGTTTATTACCAAAACAAACCATTACAGAGTTATCGAAAAAACAAGGACCCATGATGCCTTTTAAAGGATTCTGTTTACCAAACCCAGAAACATTTTTTCATTACTGTATCTACTAAAGAGAAAGCATTCAAAAAGAATAAATCTTAAAAACAACACTGTGATATATAAACGCAACTGTGTTTGGAACTAAATATTCTAAGGCTCCACATAAACAATTAGTGTCTTTCAAAACTACACACACACACACACACATTTTTTCTCAAATGAAAAACTACCTACTCTGAATGGAAACATTAGGAGATAAAGGCAGAACTCTAGCCCTAACGCTGCCTGCCTCCACCCCATGCCAGCAGCCCCACTCACACTGCACCTCGGGGGACCCCATGCCAGCAGCCCCACTCACACTGCGCCTCGGGGGACCCCACGCCAGCAGCCCCACTCACACTGCGCCTCGGCGGAGACTAGCACCCTGAAAACCCTAAGATTCGATTGCACCCATGGAGGTCATGTCCTTCCAACATAAATTTCGTTAAGTGCTTATTTCAAAAACAAATCTTTTTTAATGATAAATCATGAAGACAGATGAGCCATCTTTCACTAATACCTTTTTCTTTCTTGACAGTTCAACCTAAAAAAAAAAAAAAAAAAAAAAAGCTACCAACCAAAACCACCTTTCTGAAATAAAAATCAGTGCAATCTTTGCTTCCTGATTACAGATAACAAATTGTGTGTGACATTTCCTAAACTAACCTCCAATCTCTTTATTCATGTTTAGACAGTTCTCGGTTACAAAAAAGGATGAATGAACAGGACATCAATCACTCTGGAATATTAGCACCTTAAAGATGTCTTTAGCAGGTCAATAATCTTTTCACCTTAGAAGGACTTTATCAGATCTTGTCTAAAGCCTGGATAAAAGCCCTGCATTAAGTACTTCTAACAATTGACAGTGTATCTCCACCACACAAAGCTGTTTTCTTCCTCAAGGTCATGATTCTCTGCAGCCTTCCAGGATGACAAAGGAGCATTACCTCTGGCCAAACAAGCTGTCAACACAAACTTTGTCATAGCGCAGATAAAGAAACTGGCAGACAGTGATAATACGGTCTAATTTCCCGCCCTCCCAGGGGAGGGAAACAGATTTCAAATCAGTCTAGAAACCTATACCCAGGCAGCCATGCTATCTTCAGCCATACAAAGGAGAAAGACTCACTGTGAACTCATCTAAAGGCTCATTGATCTCGATGTCTAACACCTCGTCACTGTACAGCTGCTCCTCCTCCGGCTCCCCCACGTACTGGATGTGGTCTTCTGTCAGCTCAGCACCGTGGCCTTCATACTGTCCTTCTTCCGGGTACTCAGGAGCATACAGTTCAGATCCATCAGACTTGTGATAAACGAGTTCATCCTCTCCTTGTTCATACTCGGATTCCTGTTCTCCAGACTGGTCATTAGTGTTGTCAGACAGTTCAAATGATGTGACCATGCCAGATGTGGTATTCAGACTAATTGTGACACCCTGAGAACTAGAGGGGACAAAAATACAAAGAAAGGCAGGCAACTGGAGTGAAGCTCAAAACTAAATCATTGCATAAGTTAACTGTTAGAAAGACCGGTGAAAAGTTACTCCAGTGACTGATCAAGGCACACTGACAACAACAATGACTGAAAGCAAAACTCAACGTGCTACCTACTAAGCCAGCACTACAAACTCCGCCTGCACACCGCAGAGCTCAGTGCGCTATACGTACACAGGGCCAGCACCAGACTCCTACTGCATAAGGTGCCCCCTCTATCATCAGCTGCAGCTTATTTGACCGGGAGAATCAGACCAACCATGAGAAACAGGTCTACCTGGCAAAAGTCCAGGACTGAAAGCAAATGGACTACGCTTCATTCTAACTTCCAAAATGAAACGGGTGGTATCTATTTTCTAAAACATCCAGGTAAAACTAGGAGTATTACTCTATAAAGAGAAAATCACAGATGGAATTTTAAGAACAACTTGTTTTCTTTTTTAAATCTATGACGCAAACTATAAACTCCTATTTAAAAAATCAAAATATTAAAAATCTGCATGAAAATACATTTCAATGTTCAACTAAAGTTTATACTAGCCACAAATTTAAAAAAAACAGTTAATTTCTGAGTAAAATAAACGAAGGCAGTTTTAAAACTGCAAAAAAAGAAATCATATTCCACCTGTTAAATCACAACAGATAAATGTCAAACAATTAAAAATGCATAATAACACTTAAAATGCAAGGTTTTGTAGCTAGATCTAAGTTTACACTTATTAAGTATCCAATCCTAACAAAAAATTGAACATGCCACATACACTTGAAGACATATGGCTAAAAAAATTCCAAAGGTTTATTTCAAGGGCAACTTAACTAACTCAAAAGATCAAAATATAATAATGATGTCACAGAATGGAATTGGGAAACAAATAACTGACAGAATAGATTAATTTAAAACTTGTTACCCATAAAAATTACTTTATGTTAGAAAAACTATTACAAATCTATAGCTCAACAATGAATGGAACATATTTGTTAACTACATTTATAAGCAAGAAGTGTCTCTATATTTTCACAATAAATGTTTCCTCATAAAACTGAAAAAATTATTCCACCTAACAGAGTATACTAAATGCCTCTTCCTCTTCTTATAATTGCATTACTATGTCAGCAACAGAAAGATATTCTTTATTGCCATGCACTGAATATTTGTGCCCCACCCCCCCCAAATTCATGTGTTGAATCCTAACACCCAACGTGATGGTGTCTGGAGGTGAAGCCTCTGGGAGATGCCTAGGTCATGAGGGTGGAACCTCATGAATGCGATCAGTGCCCTTACAAAAGGGACCCGAGAGAGCTCCCTCCCACCTTCCAACCATGTGAGTACACAGTGAGAGGGCTGGGGGTCCTCACTAGAACCCAACCAGGCCAGCACCTTGACCTTGGACTTCCCGGCTCCCATAACTGTGAGAAATAAATTTCTGTTCTTTGTAAGCTACCCATTTTATGATATTTTGTTATGGCAGCCCAAACAGACTAAAACAACTATATTCAGATAGTCAACTAGAGTCGAAGTACAGTCCAAAGGAGTTTTCAAAATGGCAACTCAGTTACTACATATGTATAAATAAAAACTGTCTAAAGTGAAAACCAAAGCAGTAACATCAAACTGTGACCAACAGCATTAGGAGTCGGAGGCCGCTGCCCCCGTCCAAATAAAGGAAGTCTTTAAAAGAGCAGTGCATACACCTGTACTGAACTTCTATAACCAGCACTCAACAGAGCTCTCAGAGGCCGTTAAATGCAAGACCAACACTGACTTTAAACGGTTGATGTATTTATAGAAAAATATATATGGCTTCCACATCAAAGAGTTATATTAATATCCTGTTTACAATATAATCATATGTTAAAGATACAGTACATTATCATTTATATCCCACTATAATTATAAATTAGTTACTAGAAATTTAGTTACATAAAGAACATTTTTAATGAGCTAATATTGAGTACCTGAAATTTTCTTCGTCTTCGTTATCACTCTGTAGAAGATCATCATTTAGCTCCTCATCTGACAAATCCGATTGATTCTAATTAAAGTAAGAAATCTAATTAATGCATGTCACTTCCACAAAAAAGACTTGTTACAAAAGTGCAAAATTACATTGACTGGATTGTTTCTAACCTTGTTATTAAAACATCTGCCATTCAGAAAGTTTTCTCAGTTTGATATAACCATTTGACAGTCTAGATTCTACATATGGCCTACTGGCTAACTACCCCAGACTAATTTTTATTTATTTATTTTTTAATTAATTTATTTATTTATGGCTGTGTTGGGTCTTCATTGCTGTGCGCAGGCTTCCTCTAGCTGCAGCGAGCAGGGGATATTCTTCGTTGCCGTGCACGGGCTTCCCACCGCAGTGGCTTCTCTTGTTGTGGAGCACGGGCTCTAGGGCGCGTGGGCTTCAGTAGTTGTGGCGCACGGGCTTAGTCGCTCCGTGGCATGTGGGATCTTCCCGGACCAGGGCTCGAACCCGTGTCCCCTGTACTGACAGGCGAATTCCTAATCACTGTGCCACCAGGGAAGCCCCAGACTAATTTTTAGATGCACAGTCAAATAAGTATAGAAGCAGCAAGCATAATGATCATATTTACTATAACTCTTAACGAAAGAAAAAAAAAGGAACGAGTCCTTTGTCAGTACCCTATAAACAAGTAATTTTTTCTTATCATAAAAAAAAAATGGTATCCTTAATATTTGACTATATTTAGCACAACAAAAGAAAAAAATAGTGGAATTTTAGAAATAAGCAGATTTTAGATAACTAGAGTGCCCAACTGAAATGGTAATGGACTAAAAGAAAACTCTGGTTTGTCCAGTACGGATGAACACATGAAAATAAACACAACTTAGGCCCTCTCTCCTGTTCTTGACAGGCTTGTCTACTCATCAGATCAGTAAGTAGAAGCAGCCTAGTGATTCTGCCAACTGGTCAAATTTCTACAGTTCCAGGCTTTGTTAGGCTGCATGCGTGCGTGCCGGTCTCTTAGATCCCAGGGCACCTCACACTTCCCTACCCTATTAAAATGATTTCTGTGGTGTGTGTGCGTTACTACTCCCTGACAACATGCACACAAGGGAAGAAAGAGGAGGAAAAAAGGACTTGAGTTTCTACTTAAAGATGAACTGGAGTGAAGTGTTTCCTCAGGCAAGAGTGGAATAGCTAGGGAGGACTCTGGTCAGCGTGGTCTGCAGGAAAGCAGGGCAGAACAGAGTACGAGAGAGTGGCCAAGAGTGCCTGTGCAGTCATCAGGGCCGGGCGGGCTCCCTGACCGAAACCCAGGGCAAACTACGATACATCAGCCTTGCCCAAGGGTAGAACTCCAACTTCACGTCCAAATCCTTTACTACATTTAAACATTGTAACATGTAACTGGTATTCCTCACTAAAGCATTTTAAATAATTACAAAGGAAAAAAATGTGTCTACGTTAGGGTAGTGGAGCCCCACGTACAGTGAGTGCAGTTCAAGGATGTGCAAACTAATTCACTGAGTCAGAAAGGACGCAGTCCTCCCCTCCCCTCTACGACCATGACACAAGAAGGACTGGCCCTGGCCCCCCAAATCACACTACACATGCGGCATCCTGAGGCCAGAGCACAAGCTCAACATGGGCAGGCTGAGGGGCACCCTCCCTGGTTTTTCACTTTCAGTCACTATGATCAAGTGGGTTTACAGATAACGGGAACTAATCCTCACTTAGAGTTACAGGTGATGACAGAGCCACTTTTTAAAGGAGAAAATGTTGGGGGAGGCCAAAGCCAAGACACCTGCAGGCCTATGGTGCAATACGAAACAGAAAAGAGAGCGGCTACAGCAAATTCATGTATTAGAGAAGATGTTAATGCAACATAGTAAGTTACAGGAAAATGGCAAAGCTGGTACTTCTAGTACTGGACCTTCATCAACTAAATTATAAAAGGAAAAGGAAAATGTAATCAGATCTGATAGATCAGACAACTGATGTGGCCCAATCGCCTAAGAGTACAATGAGCTTGAAAACAACTGACAGTAAGGAGCCATCACAATCTGAAGACTTAAAAAAACTAAGCATGAAAAGCTATCTTGATATTTAGTGAGAATAACAAGTGTCTTTAAACTGTTAATAAGTAAAATAAAAATTCAGTATTTCACTTTAATTTTTGGCTTTTTATTTTTAATGTTTCATACTGTTCAAAATATATTGGCAGGGGACTTCCCTGGTGGTGCGGTGCTTAAGAATCCGCCTGCGAACGCAGGGGACACGGGTTCGAGCCCTGGTCCGGGAAGTTCCCACATGCTGCAGAGCAACTAAGCCCACACGCCACAACTACTGAAGCCCGCGCACCTAGAGCCCATGCTCCACAACAAGAGAAGCCACCACAACGAGAAGCCCGTGCACCGCAACGAAGAGCAGCCCCCATTCACCACAACTAGAGAAAGCCCACACGCAGCAACAAAGACCCAACGCAGCCAAAAAAAAAATAAATATATATATATATGTAGAGTTACATATATACATATACACACACGATATATAAATAGATATACACATCAACGATAACTGCTTCCAAGATTTTACTTGATCAAGAGTTTAGAAAAACCTACATCAGGTTTTAGACTTTTATTCTTATTTATCTGAATATTTATCATATTTGAGTATGTTTATTTTTATGCTTATCTCTGAATATTCCCAAAAAGTAAATCCCAGCTCCAGTATGCAAATACTAACCACTGAATGTTAAGGAAGGAGCTGCCACTTCCTTCGGGCAAGTGGCAGCTTTGCTGCCACCTTCATAGATTCAGTGCCTGCTAGAGTGCCTTGGCGTAGCAGGAGCTAGAGTACTTGCTTCAAAGGGTTTAGGGCTTGAATTCTAAGTTATCAAAGAACTTACAAATTAAACACTCGACTCTTTGTGCATTTAAAAAGTAATTCGATTCACAAAATTTTAATCTATACCCAACTTTCCAGTAACACATCCCATGCATAAGATGTACTCCTATATTTTAAATGCAATTAAATAACTATCATTTAATTTCAGGAAGATCTGTATTTCTTACCTTTTTGCCAGAGAGCAAATCTTCTCCAAGTAAGTCATCTTCAAGTTCACTGTGGAAAAAAAGAGACATGACAATGTATTATTCCTATTACACACTGCGAAGTTTGTAGACCACTGGGAAATTTATCCAGGACTTCAGGGTTTGGGTACTTTCACATTAAGTTTGCTACATTTTCCTTTATTAATAATGAAAACATATTTTCAAATATATAGGGAACATCTGGTCCTTTAAGTATGGGAAGCTTTGCTATAACTAGCGGCTCTCACTAGACTTCTAATCTTAGTTTTTTCACCTCAATATGAGATCTTAATTTCTCTGGACTTGTTCATTAATGAGCAAAAGAAGAAACTATAATACAATATCTATGCTTTCTCTTACCTACGATGAAATAGGAAAAGATAGATGCCCAACGTCATTAACTAGGAAAATTAAAAACCAAAATCATTGAAAGACCATTTAACACTCAAACTGCGAAAACTGAAAAAGTTTAAAAATGAAAAGTCAATGCTGATAAGGACATTCAAGTAAATCATAACTAAGAGAATTATCTTTATAACATGGGAGTCATGTCAGCTGTCTGCCATTTTTTTGTCAGCATGTTTATGTTTTGAAGCAATCAGAAGTTTTTCTCACAATTAAAATAGAAACCCTTACCAGATGAAAAATCTGAAGACATTTCCCACTGTATGTTCCTCTAACTGATGAAGATGGCTACCACTAAATTACGTCTTTTAAAAGCAAATGACTAAGGACCAACATCTAGAAGGAGGAAACGCAATTAGACTATGATTCTAGGTACAAATGCCAATGGAGATTTAACTGCACCAATGTTCTTATTATGATTTGCTACTTTTTAAATAACGGCTCTGGTTACAAATATCTATAAGTTCTATACGCTTTGAGTGCTATTTTACCCAAAACCCATGTTTACTGTGCAGAATGCCAGAATATCCTGGAATGCACATATGAAGTTACAACAGAAATTCTATTTACTACCTTTTAGAACCAGAAACAACTCAACAAGTCATTTCATTCATGCACTGAATACCTCTTTCATTATCTTATGTTACCCTACATAAATCGTATACCATCATTTTATAGATACAGAAAATAAGGACAAGATTAAATGATTTGCCCAAGGTCACACAGCAGAGACAGATTCAGGACAAGAACTTAGCTCATGGAAAAAAATCTTTCATGGAACTGTACAAGTAAAACGGTTACTAGAGACTAATGTATAACTTCTTCCAACATTTTCAATTCACAAATCATCTAATCATCTTTCAGATACAATTTTTGTATCTTCAGTGTTAACAATCATTTTCCATGGACGAGGAAAAAACGCTTTCTAGTCACAATATTTACAATAAGCGCATTTGAGAATGTGATTCTAGATTACCCCCCAAAAATACAAGCATCCCTTTGGGGACAAGCACCCCTCTGGAGCATCCCTCTAAGTAACTGAAAAGGGAAGGTAATACCATTTGCCCAGGGGAAACTAACTGAGGAGAGCTCTTAAAACCATAATATGAACAGGTGCTGGTAATCATACAGGCAAAAATCTAGAAAGTATTTGTTGCTGACAAATATATGGAAATAAGAAATCAGTCTTGGACTGCCACCTATTTTTTCTAAACAAAAGCATTTTTTAAAAGAAGATAAATGAAAACTTTACCAGTTGTAAATGAGTGGAGTGTACAGAGGTGGAGAACAGTTGTTTCCATGACTAACAAAGGCAATAATAGCATGAAATAAGAAAGCAAGACGGGAGACAGAAGGATTAAGTGCACGCGACTACAATATGCATAAATTATAGCTCAAGAAATCACTAACGCCCATTCAGTGTGCGACATGCCAAGAATCACTCCACGCGTTTCACACATACTCGCTCTTTTGTTGACATAACACAACCCCAGCAACCAGACACCTACATCATTCTCCATTTTTTTCAACGTGAAAACAAAGAGGCCGAGATGTTAAAGAACTGGCCCAAGGTCACCCTGCCTCCAAGTCAGAAACCAGTAGATGAGTTGAGAAGTCTGGCTCCAGAGTCCAAATACTAACTACGATGCACACACCCCACAAAAGTTAAATGTAGTTAGTTCTCTATTGTTATCATAAAGTTGGATCCTTACAAAGAGGTACACAAAAGGGAAGAAACTTGTAAAATACAAAACACTACCGAAATTACAGCAAGGGTCACCAAAAACAACAATGAATGAATGGGACTGAATGGTCCAAATCGAGTCCTTTCAAAGGGGTGAGCAGTAATGCTCGTGGACAATACGGTAACTGTTAGGAAGTGACAGGAGTACCAAAAGGATGAGGAGGCTTCCTGCATTCAACGGCAGAGCTCCCACAAGATTTCACCAGTAAACACTACTGGAGGAAGAACAACCTCTTGGGCAGGTATTTCTTATCAAAGATGAGAGACAACCAGCTCTTAGGGAGCAAGTACATTTTTACTAACAAACAGAATTATACTAAAAGACTTTTTCGGGAAACAGGTATTTTGCAGGCAGTCACCTGGCTGCAGCCTTTCAAAATGAGAAATCTAAGTGACAACAAAGACTGCACGTGAGTTCATCGTCTCTGTGCCTCCCCACTCCAGGCCACCCTCGTCTGGTCCCTGCCGGCTCCAGGCCCTGGAGAGGGTCGCCGGGAACGGCTCCCACGGGCTCTCCGGTTCCCCCGGCCTTTCTTCTGGATGGGCTCGGCCATGGGAGCTCCCAACGGAATGTCACAAAGCAGGAGGAGAGATGCCCCCCCCACCTGCTCAGCTCCAGTTCCACCCCCCACACAAGCGCAGCCCTGGCTGGGCCCTTGGACACCCCTCCCCCGCGGGCCTGCTGCTGCTCCCCCAGTGCCACAGCTGCTTCTTTAGCCCGGCCCTGTCAACGTCCCCATCATCAAATGACCTTCAGTGGAGACCTCCTCAACATGCTCTTTCCTACCGGGACGTACACTGATACGTTTTGACTCACTCTTCTCCTAAACTTTCAAACTTCTCCTCTACCATCCAGTACATGGAAGAGGTGAAGAGAGGACACTGGGACAAATGCTAGTCACACTGGAAAGAACAAGAAAAACTAGAGCCCTGTCTCACTGCAAACAAAACCCAATTCCATCATAGCAGAAGACCAACAAATGTCACAACAACCAAAATAAATTCCCACTGAACAAATACTGGGACAATTCAAACATTAATAAGAATAGTAACTACAATGGATTAAAAAAACACATGCAGTATTTAAATCTATGCATTTGAAATGATTCAAAAATAGAACTCACCTCTGGAGGATGCTAAGGAACTGACCCATTATTTTGAAAACTGGTAAATAAAAGTAAAGAATCAAGCACTTATTCTGTACCTCAGAAGAACCAAGTACTTTACAGAATTACCACAACTAACAGAAAAAGAAGGAATGACAGAATGAGAATATCACCACTTACATCATCTAATGGCTGGTAACCCCACAAAAAGTTAACAAGACATTGTGAAGCTCCTGACGGAGGAACATACCACCAACTGAGACACTGCAGAGCCCCTACTCCTGCCCAAATTCAAACCTGGATCTGATCAACCTCCAGATCTAACTATGAATTTACAGAAAATGCAAGAGATGAAGGAACATACTAAAAACACTCCAGGAGATTCAATCACCAAAAGTAGAAATTCTCCAAGATAAACCCCTTGTTTCTTCAACAAAAACTTCAGGGAACTAACAAAAACTGTGGAGAGAACTTACAGAGGAAACAATACTTAAAAGACCTACCACTCAATTATGATACATGGATCTTATCTGGACTCCACGTCAAACTATAAAAGAACACACAGACACATATCCACACTGCATGTGTGTGTATTTGTGATATACTTACATATACATGAGACAATCAGGAAAACGTGAACATTAATAAGACATTCCTATTAAGGGACTCCTTTTTAGATATAACTCTATTATGCCTATATGTATAAATCCTTTATTTTTTAGAGAGATACAATCTGATATATTTTCAGATGAAATTATGTCTGTGATGTGAGGAGGGTTACAGAGATCACAGATAAAACAAGAGTGCTTCCTACTGACACCGTTGAAGCTGAAGGATGGTATATTGCCTGCACTGTACTATTCTCATATACACTTGAAATTCTCAATAAGTTAAAAAAAAAAAATCAATCAATTTAATCAATTTCAGGAGGAAGGAAGGAACGAAGGAAGAAAAGGAGGGAGGGAGGGAGGGACGGAGACCAAAAAACACTTTAAAACTTTCATAGGAACATACAGAATACAGGGTAGGGAAGAATTTCTTGAGGACAAAAGGCAGAAAGCAGCTTGACTGACATCACATGTCTCCTGGAGAGGTGCCCTCAGGAAGGCCACGGTGTCACCAAAGAGTGCTCCTTACCAAATGCACAACCTGAATCTAGGCTTGAGGAGACACTAGCAAAGCCACACTTGAGGGCTGCTACAAGATAAACAGTGTGTCCTCTTCAAAAATGTCAAAAGTCATTAAAGACAGAGGCTTTACAGAAGCCTTTACAGAAGTCTTTAAAGACAGAATTCTTCCAGATGAAGAAACAAAGAGGAGGAAAAGAAACTCATTTTTGGCTAGAAAGCACATTACTGGGACAACTGACAAACCTTGGATAACCAATGTAGATTCAGAAGAAAATGGCATGATACAAACTACTGCAAACTACTGTCAAATGGTACAGGAAAGAAAAATGTTCTATGTGTGTGTATGTGAGCGTGTAAAGAGGGAGAGAATAACATGAATATGACAAAAAGCAACCGTGAGTCTGAGAGAAGGGCTTGTAAGAATTTTGGGGTTATTCTTGCAACTTTCCCGTAAGTCTGAAAATGATTTCCAAACACATTTTTCATATTTTAATTTAAAAAAATAAACAAAAACCATACAGGAAAAGATTATAATGATATTATTTATAAAAATCTACTTGAAGACTATTAAGTTTAAGACAATACATGCCACAGACTGGAAGGAGATATCTCTAAGCGCAAAAAACAAATTTCAAAAAGTATAAAGAATCCCTAAAATCCACAAGGAAAAGACAAGCAACCCAAACGAAAAACAGACATAAATACTACCAGATGACTAACAGAACAGAAAGTCCAAATGATGAGTAAACTATGAAAATACACAAGACTTTACTCAGCTCCCCAGCATAGTCTTTTAAATAAAACTAGTTATCAGTACTTCCCAATAGGACCACTGCTTATATAGAAAACTTTGCTCTAAGCTCTCACTTTTTTATGGACTACCTTAAGAGTCATTGAGGGTAATCAACTTTATGTAGACTAAAAGAATTACATAGTTTTTAATGTAGATTTTTCAGTAAAACTTCTGGGACATCACAGTTTTCAAACGGCAACCAGGTATTCTTTTCACAGCAGTATATATCATTGTTGTTCCTTATTCAGGTCTATTGACCTTCATTATCAAACTTTCTGACTGCAACTCCAAGGTAATGTTCACATTTTCAACACAGTATTTAAGATGGTAAGAAATACGTAACGCGTAGTCATCATTTGAGAACTCCCCCAACTCAAATGAAGGCCTCTGTGCGCTTCTCCAGTGCACATCCCTCTAACCCCTACTAGAGCGCCTTCCCAGAAGTAATCACTACACGGAACTGACATCTATCATAACTGTCGACATTTTTAATAGAGTGTGTGTGTGTGTGTGTGTGTGTGTGTGTGTGTGTGTATTCCTAAAGGGAGATTTCCATCTTCACTAGTTATCAGAGCAATACAAATTTAAACTACGAGATACCATTTTACACAAATTAAAATAGCAAAAATGTTAACGTCTAGCCAAATATTATGTAGGATGTGGAGGAATTCTGTTGCTATTGTTGTTGTAGGCGTACAATTACGCCAACAATAGCTCTGGGTGCCCACCAAGTCAGTACCATCACTGTATAAAAACAGAGAGATAAGACCCCCAGTGCTCCACTGGCAGCCCTGAGACAGCACAGGCCTGGGGTAGAAGCCCACTACAAAGCCTTCCACCTGGAGTGCTCGCCCCTGCCCTACTTTCGCCCAGTAAGGACCAGCCTACCCAGGAAAGAGCATCAGCAGCTAACACGCTGCTTTCAGTAAAGACCTCCGTGTGCCCTAGCGACAGGAGATAAATCAGCATGGACCCTGCACATAACAAGGGGTTTCCGCACCTGTCCCAGTCCTCGTCTGCAGCTCTTCTCCGCCAGGACCGCTCTGCACCAGGCTTATCAAACTGGTCAAAGTCATCATCTGTGAGCGAGAGGCCACGAAAGTCAGTCTTACTAAATTAAAACAGACACACATTCAAATACTGAAACAACTTGTTTCATTTAAGGATTCCTGACACGACATTTTAAAATACTAAAATTTCATATACACCAATTATAAATGCTTTAGCGTTTTCAACAATTAAAAAATTTTAAAGCACATATCTACCTAAAGAAAATCAACTTACTAAACACTATTAGGCATGAAAACTGACAGAATAGTTTTTTTTAAATCATAAATTTAAGTAAAACTTTTCTTTATAAAACAATGGTTTTTGAGTACATATTTTTTACTACAACTATATAAAAGGGGAAAATAGCTGACTTTGCAAAAATTAAAGAGACTTTTCTAATACTTTTTGAAATTTTTACATTCTTCCAAATTAATCATGGAAAACACCCTATTTAAGGGCAGTAGAGATAATGTAGAGAATTAACAAACAATAGAAATACAATACAAGCTACATACATAATTTTAAATTTTACTAGTGTTCACATTTTAAAAAGTAAAAAGAATCAGACATAGAAAACAAACTTATGATTACCAAAGGGGACAGCGACGGAGGGAGGGAGGGACAAATTAAGAGTACAGGATTAATAAACACAAACTACCATAGATAAGCAAAAAGGATTTACTGTACAGCACAGGGAATTATATTCAACACCTTATAATAATCTATAATGGAATATAACCTGAAAAAAAAATAACTAAATCACTTTGTTGTACACCTGAAACTAACAGAATATTGTAAATCAACTATACTTCAATTTTTAAAAAAAGAACTTAAAAAAATTTTTAAATAAAGACGAAATTTAAACAGGTTAAATGTTGACAACATTTTAACCTAGTGTATCAAAAACATCATTATAACATGTACTCGATACAGAAAAGATTAAGATATTTTACATTTTTTTCCATACTGAGTGTATATTTCGCATATACACCACATCTCCTACCTCATTTTCAAATTTATTTTTATTATTAGGAAAATAAAAGAATTGGAATTTAAGTTTTTCATCTGAGAACACATGCAAGCAAAGAGGCTTGAGAAGCAGCAGCATATGTCTCCCCAGAGAGTCTACCTAGGAGAGCCAGATGATATAAACATAAAACCCCAGGAATTTTTCCAGCCTGGGGCTAGAAATTAACCAATAAAGTTCTAGCAAAGTAATACATCAATTCCTACCATACACTACCAAACAGAATAGGTGCTTTTAAAAAAAAAAAGAAGAAGAATGAGAGATATTAAAGAATTAGCATCCTTGGGGAATTCTGCTTCCAGTATGACATCAGGAGGAGCTCCACCAACCCACTCTCTGTGAAACTGGTGAAAATTATTTTTAATGAAATGACTATTTAATGTCTCTGGAATTGATTCTAAATGCATACATTAAATGGAAAACACTCATCCAAGAAACCTACTCAAATCTGGTAAGAACGGCTACAGGATTCTGTGGTTTCTGAACCAGAACGCACTCACTCCTCCCCCTCGCAGCTCAGTGAGGCACCAACTCCATCCACTCTAGACCAGTGCAGCCAAGAACACAGACCTCCGCATTCCTCCCCCTACGCAACCTGCCTGGCGCTGAGTTTAACTCCCGGGCGTGAGCAGGAGGGGGGGGGTCCCTTCTTTCACCCAGGCCCCAAGTGTGGTACAGACACCACCGGCGCCCAGATCACCCCTGCCCCAGCTCACGAGGTGGGGGTTTCATACCGAGAGGTAAGCAAGCAGATCCAGGGCTACTGCCAGCTCCCGCCCCCCACCCTGCTGCCACCAGGCACTCAGCTCCTAGAGCAAGGGTGTCACCCAAGAGACAAGTGCATCACTGTCCCCACCCACAGCACAAGAACTGGGGCTCAGAGGCAGCCCAAGGGGCAAAGCAAACCTTGTAACAACAGAGCTCCAAAACTCTCTCAGAGGAGCTAACTTCCTTATGAACAGAGTACAAAAAAAGTCCTAAGCGAAAGGTGCTCTCACAAACAGTGAAGGTTTTGGAGAGAGATTATTAGAAAGATAAGAGTCACTGGAGATAAGGACTGAACTGCAGGATGCCTAGTGGACCAGAGAGAAATGAGGAGACAGGGGCCAGTGTCCTCACTTACTTATAACAGATCTCAGTCACTGACCTCAGACACTATCCAATCAAAGGAGCCTGAATTTGACTGGCCAGTCTGTGAAGGAAATTATGGCCCAGGGCACTGTGGAAGGTGTGGTCAGAGAAAAAGACAGAAGGAGCCCAGCCAAAGCACCACCATCCCAGGGTGACTGTGGGCATGCCCAAGGCTGTGGCCCCCTTGAGGAGTGACATCAGAAGCTTCACACTGCCCAGAGTGGGGTGTCGGGTGGGAACAGACTTCACTTAAAACCTAGCTGGTCACCAAACAAGTAAACAAGCAAGTAAAAACAGGCCTGGGTTGGAGAAGTGGGAAGACCAGCATTCAGCCATGACACAAAATATTATCTAAAATGTCCAATTTCCAACAAGAAATTACAAGACATGCAAAGAAACAGGAAAGTACAACCCATAACCCATCAGAAAAAAGGCAGGCAACAGAAACTGCCTGTGAGGGACTTCCCAGGCAGTCCAGAGGTCAAGAATCTGCACTTCCAATGCAGGGGGCACGGGTCTGATCCCTGGTCAGGGGACTAAGATCCCCACACCATGAATGTCAGCTTTAACAGACAAATAGGCCATTATAAGTATGCTCAAATAACTAAATGAAACCACGATTAAAGAACTAAAGGAAGGTATGATGACAATGTTGCACCAAATAAACAGTATGAATAAACAGTAATTATAAAAAAGAAACAAAAAAATTCTATAATTGAAAAATAACTAAAATGAAAAATTCACTAGAGGGGCTCAACAACGGATTTGAACTGGCAAAAAAAAAGAACTGGTAAACTCGAAAACAGATCAACAGAGATTATCCAATCCAAAAAACAGAAAGGAAAAATGAACATAGCTTCAGAGAAACGTGAGATACCATTAAGCACACCAATATATGTGTAATAGGAGAAAAAGAGAAATAGAAGCAGGGAGAAATATCTGAAAAAATAATAGCTGAAAACTTCTCAAATTTATTTGTAAATATTAATCTACGCATTCAAAAAGTTCAACAAACTCAAAGTAAACTAAACACAGAGATCTACAAATACACACATCATAGTCAAAATGTTTCAGAGACAAGGAGAAAACCTCAGCAGCAGCAAGAGAAAAACAACTCAGCACTTACAAATGCGATAAGATTAACAACTAATTCTCATCAGAAACAATGGAGGTCAGAGGCATATACCAAGTGCTCAAAGAATTCTATATCCAGCAAAACTATCAAAATAAAGGTGAAAAAAAGACATTCACAGCTAAACAAAAACAGAAGAAATTCGTTGCTAACTGACTCTGTAGTTGATTGAACTGTGTGCCCCAAAATGACACGTTTAAGTCCTACCTCCCCATTCCCCCACCTATGAATGTGACCTTATTTAGAAACAGGGTCTCTGCAGACATAATCAAGTTAAGATGAGAGTATTTGGAAGTAAAATAGAAATTTAAGACTTTGCAAAGCTCGTTTTAAAAATAAATGGTACAGTACTATCGTTTTTTAAAAAAGATGAAATTATACTGGATATTAGACCTAACAGATAAATACAGGACACTCAACTCAGCAGTAGAATATACATTCTTCTCAGGTGTACATGGAACATTCTCTGGGATATATGTTAGGCCATAAAACAATTCTTAATTAATAGTTTCAGAAGGTCAAAATCATACAAAGCATACAAACCTGACTAAAAAATGGTTGACCCTTGAACAACACTGGATTGAACTGCATAGGTTTCACTTATGTGTGTATTTTTTTTTTAATAAATATGTACTACAGTACTACACAATCCGTGATTGGTTGAATCCACAGATGCAGAACCATGGATATGGAGAGCCGGCTGCAAAGTTATGCGTGGATTTTCAACTGCATAGAGTGTTGCAGTTGACCCCTGCATTGTTCAAGGGTCAACTGTATAATAAAACTAGAAATAAATAGAAGGAAAACTGAAATATTCACAAATACATGAAAATTAACCAATACACTTCATCAACCAACAGATCAAAGAAGAAATAAGAAACAGGGAAATAAGAACGTACTTTGAGAAAAATGAACACAAAAATACAACATACCAAAGTTTATGGGATGCAGCAAAAGCAGTACTTGGAGAAAAATTTTTGGCTATAATTGTCTACACTAACAAAGAAGAAAGATCCCAAATCAACAACCTTAATTTAAATCTTGAGGAACTGGAGAAAGAAAAGGAAATTAAACCAAAACATAGCAAAAGGAAGTAAATGACAAAGATTAGAGCAGAGGGACTTCCCTTGTGATCCAGTGGGTAAGACTCCACGCTCCCAACGCAGGAGGCCCTGGTTCGATCCCTGGTCTGGGGACCAGATCCCACATGCATGCCACAACTAAGAGTCCGCATGCCACAACTAAGAAGTCCAAGTGTGGCAACTAAGAAGCCCACATGTGGATTTCCCTGGTGGCACGGTGGTTAAGAATCCGCCTGCCAATGCAGGGGACACGGGTTCAAGACCTGGTCTGGGAAGATCCCACACTCCACGGAGCAACTAAGCCTGCGCACCACAACTAATGAGCCCACGAGCCACAACTACTGAGCCCACGTGCCACAACTACTGAAGCCCCTGCACCTAGAGCCCGTGCTCCGCACCAAGAGAAGCCACCGCAATGAGAAGCCCGTGGGCTGCGATGAAGAGTAGCCCACGCTCACTGCAACTAGAGAAAGCCTGCGCGCAGCAACGAAGACCCAACACAGCAATCAATCAATCAATCAATTTATTTATTAAAAAAAAAAGAGGCCCGCATGCCACAACTAAGACCCGGTGCAGCAAAAATAAACAAATAATAAAAAATAAAACAAGTATTTAAAAGAGAAAACTGGGCTTTCCTGGTGGCGCAGTGGTTGGGAATCTGCCTGCCAATTCAGGGGACACGGGTTCGAGCCCTGGTCTGGGAAGATCCCACATGCCGTGGAGCAACTAGGCCTGTGAGCCACAACTACTGAGCCTGCGCGTCTGGAGCCTGTGCTCTGAAACAGGAGAGGCCGCGATGGTGGGGGGGCCCGCGCACCGCGATGAAGAGTGGCCCCCGCTTGCCACAGCTAGAGAAAGCCCTCGCACAGGAAGGAAGACCCAACACAGCCATAAATAAATAAATAAATAAACAAACATCTGATTGTCTTAAAAAAAAAATCCTTAACCTCATTTAATTTAAAAAAAAAAAAAGAGAAAACTGTGTCCATTAAAAAAAAAAGATTACAGCAGAGATACATGAAACACTAGTAAAACACTATCAAATTCATTATGAGGCCACTATAAAACTAGACAAAGATATTAAAAGAAAAAAAATTTGATGATTATTCCTCATGAACATACATGCAAAAATTATTTTTAAAAAATTAGCATATAGGACTCAATAATACATTAAAAGGATAATACACATCATGACCACATGGGTTTATCCCTGGAATGAACGGTTCGTTTAACATCCAAAAATCAATACTTTTTTTTTTTTTTTTTTAAAGCACTTTTCTTTTTTATAGCTACTTTATTTATTTATTTTATTTTATTTTTGGTTGTGTTGGGTCTTCGGTTCATGCGAGGGCTTTCTCTAGTTGAGGCAAGTGGGGGCCACTCTTCATCGCGGTGCGGGGACCGCTCTTCATCGCGGTGCGCGGGCCTTTCACCATCGCGGCCTCTCTTGTTGCGGGGCACAGGCTCCAGACGCGCAGGCTCAGTAGTTGTGGCTCACGGGCCCAGCTGCTCCGTGGCATGTGGGATCTTCCCAGACCAGGGCTCGAACCCGTGTCCCCTGCATTAGCAGGCAGATTCTCAACCACTGCGCCACCAGGGAAGCCCCAAAAATCAATACTTTTTAAAAATCAATGTAATGTGTCATAATAACACACTAAAAGTAGAAAACCAAATTATCATCTCAATATAAGGAGAAAAAGCATTAATCAAAACCCAATACCCAGGATTTCCCTGGTGGCACAGTGGTTAAGAATCCGTCTGCCAATGCAGGGGACATGGGTTCAAGACCTGGTCCGAGAAGATCCCACATGCCGCGGAGCAACTAAGCCCGTGAGCCACAACTACTGAGCCTGCGCTCTAGAGACCACGTGCCACAATTACTGAAGCCCGAGCGCCTAGAGCCTGCACTCTACAACAAGAGAAGCCACCGCAATGAGAAGCCTGCACACTGCAAGGAAGAGTAGCCCCCGCTCACCGCAACCAGAGAAAGCCCGCGTGCAGCATCCAAGACCCAACGCAGCCAAAAATAAATACATAAATTTATTTTTTTTACAAAACCCAATATCCACATTCCTTATACAAACTCTCATCAAATTTAAGTATAGAATAGTATTTCCCTAACCTGATCAAAGGGCATCTGTAAGAATAACCTATAACAAACATCACAGGTAAAGGCAAAGACTCAGTGCTTTCATCTGGAATCAGGAACAAGACTGGGATTGTGGCTTCCATTACACTGCAATTCGGCACTGTAATGGAAGTTCTACCTAGTGCAACCAGACAAGAAAAAGAAATAAAAGGAATTCAGATAGAAAAGGAAGAAGTAAAACTATCATTATTCACAGCAAACATGATCAACTATGTAGAAAATCATATGGAATCTATGAAAAAAAAGGTACTGAAACTATTCAGTGAATGAAATAAGGTCGCAGAATGTAAGAACAATATTTTAAAAATCAATAGTTTTTCTACATACAAGGCATGAGCAGTTGGAAATTAAAAAACAAATCTTTGCACTAGCATAAAAATATGAAATACATACTAGGGATAACCATAATAAAATCTGTGAAAGACCTATTAATTAAGAACTGTGAAACACTGCCGAGAGAAACTAAATACCTAAAGGAAGTGGAAAATAACTAGAATTCCCAAAAGGAGACACGAAAGGTTGTAAATGTGGGTAACCTTGTGCTTGGACAAAACCATATTAAGCAAAGGAAAAACCACACCTGATAAAGCAGAAAACAAAAACATACTTTCTTGCCACCTGGAATATGGAATGTAAAAATGGATATGAAAAGAACTCTAACTCAAAATCCTAAGAAACAAACTAAGACAAGAACTCTGTATGCCTATTTTTATTCTTCTTACATTTTCTGCATCACTCCCCTTCTGTTCTCCTTTAGAATATAAACAAATCCTTTTTTTTTAAAGTTCTAGTTTATATCTGTCATACTGAGCAGAACCAAGAGAACAAAACATGTCCACACTAATCCAGAGTTTTAAACGAAAAAGAGCGCATCCCTGAAGACCAAGGGGAAGATTAACTCAGCAGGACAAGAGTGGTCAATGCCTTTACCTAGAAACTCTCCTTCTAAGGCTAAACATTATACCAGACATGCTATGTTATTAAGGGAATCAACTTTCCTCATCAGCAAGACTTAAAAACAGCTACTGGAATTTTTACAATATTCAATTACACAGCAATTAGATATCTATAACGAACACAACTCTTTTACTTATTCTTATTTCCTCATCCTTTCCAGGAACCTGCAGCTTAGATTAGAAATTTTATAGAATATTAGCTTGGAACAGGGTTCTAGCAACTGTCTAGTCCAAGGGTCAGCAAACTACAGTCCACAGGCCACGTAGGGTCTGCCACCTCTTTTTGTCCAAATTTGGCTACTGCCTGATGTATAGAAATAAGCTTTTATTGGAACACTGTATGCTAATTCAGTTACATATTCTCTATAGGTCTTTCAAGCTACAAGGCACAGCAGAAGATTGCAAGAGAAGCCCTGTGATCTGCAGAGCCTAAAATATTTACCATTTGGCCCTTTACGAAGTTTGCCAATCTTTGCTCTAGTCCAAAGGTTCTAACCTTCTTTCTTTCGCCTCAACACCATTCTCATGTATACATGCTCATATTCTAAATCACTAACAGAGTCAAAATTCCATATTTTATAAGTGAGGAAATCCAGACCCTTTATTTAAACAGCAACTAGAGAAAGGAACTGGAATAATATTTAAGAACATTCAAAGTGAGCATCTTCGCCCTACAGTGTAACTATCAAATTTTGAGTAACCAAGCAAAATTTTCAGAAAGCACCCCTACATCATGTACTTGAAGAACTATTTGTAGTCTTGTTCTAAAACTCTCTTACTTTCATGGGACCCTGGAGAGGTTTCCCTGAAGTGAACTTTGTATTTCGCTTATGAAGTGCAGTGCACACTGACAATTTGTTTGCAGGTCTTACAACTGAATTTCCTCTTCCTGTGTTGGAAATTAATCACAGTATGAGTCCTGAAGGAAGACAGGGCAGGGCTCTGCCTCCCAGTTACAGAAGCCATAAAAGCTAGGCCCTTGAGTTCTCTGCTGGCCCGGGCAGGCTGGGAGGGGACAAGTAGTCTGAGCTCAGCCAACTGAATGTTCCCATCATGACTTAGAATCTAGAGGAAATGACACCCCATTTCTTTTCCCAAGAATCCACACCTTCTTTTTAAAAAGGGAAACCTTCTCAATTGCTAAAGATTAGTTGCTAAATTGGTGAAGTGTCCGGGAAGAAATGTCAAAGAAAGGGAGAAAGTCCTTCCACCCATCTGTCTTTCCTTCCACAAACAGAAGTAACAGCTCTGCTGAGACTGTGGTCCCCTCCGCTCTACGCAATGGTGCAGAGAATGGGAGGAATAGACTTCCCAGAGCCTCCTTCCCTGTGTGGTTTTGAGTTAGAGTATGCAAGGTAAGGCAGTCACAGGAGCTTCGAGTCACAATTATCATCAGTTACTCTGATGAGGCAGAGGCAGGACAGATGACAGACGGACACACACACTGCAGATATGAGGTTCTCAGAGGTCAGAATGTGCTCTTGAAAACCATGTGTGGCATCCGGGCTTGCAGGAGCTGTGACGGTCAGTGGGGGCTTCTTGAGACTCAATACCATCAGAAGTCAACACCTCCAGTGCTGCAGACTTGAGACAGTCCACTGGAGCTTCCGCAATAGTCTTCAGTTACAAGGGCTTCTGGGCAAGCTCTCGACCATCAGTATCAGATAACCAGACTAAGTTTTCCTGAC
This sequence comes from Balaenoptera musculus, assembly GCF_009873245.2. Classification (NCBI taxonomy): domain Eukaryota; kingdom Metazoa; phylum Chordata; class Mammalia; order Artiodactyla; family Balaenopteridae; genus Balaenoptera; species Balaenoptera musculus. The sequence goes on from NC_045793.1 coordinate 2,625,926, forward strand.
CATCACACCCCCAGCCTTTCCAAGGATTGTACAAGCCTCTAAATCCTGTGTTAAAATCCTTCACACTTGGAAGGCAAAGCATGGCCTCTGTCCTAACTAAAACAAGACTGATAAAGCTCAAATAAGCCTAGCACTACTGAAGAGCTGAAGAGAGGCTTCATTTTACTTCAGCAAGCTAGCATTTTTATATTTGTCTTCTCATTTAATCCATCCCCAAATTCTCCTCCTACAGATGTGAAAAGTAAGACTAATCAAAGTTAGTAAAGAGCAAAATCAGATTTAAACCCTGGTCTACCAAACACGAAGTACAACGCTCTTGAATTTATTCAGGAAGCAACTGCAGTAACAAACCCTCTGATTTCCTATGTAAAAATATTAAAGGGTAACCATAACTTCCTCAATGTTTAGGTAGGAAGATCACTAATTCATGGAACCTACAAAATCACGAAGGCAGAATCACTCTAAAGCACAGGTTGCAATCTGGTGGCCTAGAAGACACACACTCTCTTTGAATTATGTTGTCTTTTTTTAATCAACTTGGTTGCCAACATTTTAAAAATATAATTATATTTAAGTACCAGAGTTACAGCTTCTTTCAAAAAACATAAAAATATCAAAAGATGTAGAACAGTGGACCCACATTTTGCTGTAGCTAAATCAGCTAAAGATGAACAGCACCTGGCCAAACAGGAACAAAATTCCCGTGTCTATAAGAAAAGTAACTGACGAGGAAGTGGCAGCCACAGAGCCGAGCTGGAGCAAGCCCCATCAGCAGCTGCAAGCCCGCCCAAGGCCCACAGCACCCTGACTGCTGTTGTTCTGCAGTCTTAGTTGTCCAGCTACTTTATCTGACTCTCTGAACTACCAAAGTATCTATCCTTCCAAAAGAATCCTAATGAACTGCCTCATCATGCTTATCTTGTGTATATAAATGAAGCATCAAAATCCAATAATAAGAATTTCAGAAAGTGAGAACAGAGGAAATGAAAGGAGAAAAACAGTACTGTAAGAAAATTTCCCAGAACTGAAGGATGCATATTTCCAGACTAAAGTATCCACCAAATGCAGCACAAGAAACAGAAAAAGACCTATGCTAATGAATGTTATAACAGTAAGGAGGAACTGTTAAAACCTTCCAGGAAGAAAAAAAAGGTCACACACAAATGATAGGGAATCAGGATGTCATCAGACTTCTCAAGAGCAGAACTGGAAGCCAGAGAACAACACAGCAGTACCACCAAAAATCTAAGGAAAATGAATCTAAGTCAAATCTAGAGTTCGAGACCCTACCAAATCATCAATCAAGTATGAAAATAAAGTAAGAATTTATTCAGACATGCATGGGTCTCAAAAAGTTACCTACCTTCAACACACCCACTCCTAAGAAACTGAAGCCTTTATATTTGTTCATTTGAAAATATAAACATAAAGAATAATTTTCCCAGAAAAATTTATCAAAATTGACCCATGGATTTAAAAAAGCTAAATAGACCAATAATATCAGAAGAAACCGAAAAATAAACAGGCAACAGATCCAAATGGCTTTGCAGACAAGAGCTCTTCTGACATTTAATAAAGAGATTTTTACAATGTCCAGAAAATCTCACAACTCATTCTAGGAAGTCAGCCTATCTTAAAAAAAATTAGGATAGCACCATGTGCACACACAAATACAAAGGAAGAAAACTATAAGCCTATCTCTCTTATGATCACAGATAAATCCTAAAATGAAAAGCAACAAAACACTGAAAAGGACCTACAGAACCAGAAGGTTTTGAACCCAAGATTGCATGATTGATTCAGCACTGGAAATCTATCAATACATCACAGTAAGATATTAAAGAAGGGGCCTCATGATCACCTCAATGATGCAGAAAAGGCTTTGATAAAATTAAAACCCCAACTCAAAAAATAAACTTTCTTAGCTAAACAAACAATAACTATCAGAAAACTACAGCAAACACCATACTCACTGGTAAAACATTAAAAGAACATTCATTAAACTCATCACAAGATGACAAGACAAAGATGCCTGTCATCACCCCTATTACCCAACATTATACTGGAGGACTTGACAAGGAATGGTTCTAGAACGAGAAGTACAAGAAATGAGACATAAATACTGAAATAGAAGAGACTGCAGATATGACAGTCTGACTAGAAAATCTAAAGCACCAAACTCTTAAAACAAGATCCCAATAAGCCAGTTATACACAATAACCAAAAAAAAAGTTTTTCTATAGTAGATCAGCAACAAATTTCAGAATATAATAGGATGAAAAACTATACCATCCACAACAACAACAAATACAAAATATCTAGGAATAAAACTAACAAGAAATGTAAGAAAACTATATAAAGAAAATTTTACTAAGGTACGTTCCATAGAAGACAGAGATCCCTTCTCCTATGGAACTTACCTTAAGTAAAATTTTCTTCGTATCTGCAATCTCTTCTATTCCAATATTTATGTATCCCAACCTCTTAGATCAGTGCCCAGCACAGAGCAGGTACTCAGAAATGTGGCAGATGACTGACAGGCAAAAAAGAGCTTGACAGTGAGACATTCTTGCTGCTGAACGAAAGAACCCATATTGTAAAAGTATCCATCATCCCAAAGTTATATTAATAAACTCAATGCAATCCCAGTAAGAACTTCAGCAGAATTCTTTATAAAGTGTGATGATTCTGAAGTTTATTTTTTTTAAATGCAGAGCTAATCGAAATTACTGAAAAACATGCTATAATATATATAGTCACACACCATGAAGCAGTAATTTTTTAAAACTATGAATGAGAATTTAATGTTATAAAGTTGGAAAAGATAGAGAATTCAATAAATCATATTAGAACTGTTAGAAGCCCCAAATTCACACCACACCCAAAATAAAATTCCATATGCAATAAAAGCTAAACATAAAAAAGCACAGAAGCATAAAGTATTAAAAGCACAGAGGAACTCTTGGCATGGAGACACCATTATGAAAAAAATTTATGAAAAACAAGTGACCAAAAAAAATCTGAAAAAGGAAATATATATATGTGTAAACATATATAAATGAATCACTCTGCTGTACACTTGAAACTAACACAACTTTGTAAATCAGCTACACTTCAATTAAAAAAAACTTGGGTGGAGGGGTAGTTCCCTGGTGGCCTAGTGGTTAGGATTCTGGGCCTTCACTGACTGGTGTGGCCCCGGGTTCAATCCCTGATGGGTTCAATCCCTGATCGGGGAACTAAGATCCCACGTACAAGGCTGGAAAACAAAGAAACACACACACAAAATAAGTTTTTAATATATGTAGCCTACAACACCGTATTTCCACTTCTAGAGTTATCAATCCTCCAGAAATATTTGCTTAAGCACACCAAGATGTGTCTGTAGACGTTTAGTGCAGAATTTTCCACAGCAGTGGAAAAGGACATATAACTGAAATGCCCATCAATACAAAAATGGTTAATCAATAAACGGTGGATCCATGTAACTCTCACCCACTAACAACACAGGAGAGATCGCCAAGACCTACTACTAAGTGAACAAGCTGGGGCGCACTACGTGATTCCATTCATACCATAAAAAGCCACACAGCTGTAAATGTGCAACTTACATATGCACAGAAAAGGGTGCAAAGGGATTCATAAAGAAAATATTTTATTGTTTAATCATTAATCTGTCAAATGTTTGTTGAACATACACTACATGCCGGGAACTTGGAATACACGGCAGGTAAAACAGGCAGCATTCCTGTCCTCAAGGGGCTTACAGGCTACTGGGGAAGGGAGATTTTACAAAAGTAAATAAATAACCAAATAAAATCACAAACTCAGATAAGTGCTCTGAAGAAAGAGGAGTGCCACAGAATTTAGGTGAGGGAGGCACACAAGCAAGAGATGGGCATATCTGAGACAGAAAGAAGAATGCTCAAGGAAGGCCTCCCAAGGAGCCTGAGACCTGGGGGATGAGGAGCCAGAGGGAGGGCAGGAGCAGTCCTCCTAGAGGGAAGCAGGTTGACCCAAGAGCTTGGGGAGGCTGGGGGACCGAGTCATGCAGAACTCGCAAATCTTGGTAAGGAGTTTGGCTTTAGTCTAAGAGCAATGGGAAACCAGGCACCTGTGACAAAATGGAAAGAAAAACTCCAAATCATCAAGGACAAAACCTACTTAATCCTCTAAAATAACCATTCTCAAAAACTTTCTGGACTCAAATTTATTAAGGACACCAAAAAGCTTTTGTTTATGTGAATTACGTTCACTGACATTTGCTATTTTCGAAATTAAAAATGAGAAACGCAAAAAGCTATGCAAGCACACATTCTATTGGCCACCTGTACAACGATGCCTTCACGTGTCACGCAGCCTTTGGAAAACTCCACTATGCTCTAGTGAAAGAGCGAAACATGCAAGTGACACTAGTACTATTAATGGAAACAGTTCTGACCCAGGAGTTCCCAGACTACACTTTGAAAATGATACAGAACCATGATTTTGAACCCCAGAAAGTAACCAAGTAAGGAAAGTAAACCAAGTATTTTCAAAATTTAACTAGAAAGCCTCAGAAAAAAAATCACGTGACAGAAAAATGGCATACACCAAATCATACTGCCAGAAGTGACATTTCTTGCATTTAGTCTCTGTGGGTTTTTCCATTGCGCCATATGAGCGCTTCAATACTTAGACCAAAATACCTAGACCTAGACAAGATTATTGCAATGTACTCATAAATAGGCATTCCTAAAGAACACGCAGTAGGATGGTTTGACCTTTCAATAATGAGAACTAAGCCCAAACACTGCTGTTGTTCATACTTTACCAGTTAAGGGACTCCTTTACCAAAGTTTTCGAACAATCGTAAAAGTCACTTCCAAGTGTTTTTCTCACGTTAAAAAAAAAAACCTCAATCAACAAAATGTGATTGCAACCAGAAAGTGACTTGACCTGAAATCTGTTTTGAGTTAGGTCCCCTATCAAACTCATCTACGCTCGGAAAACAAGAGAAACTACCCAGAGGAACTGCATCAGTACCTGACCCTTTTCGGCCCCGTTTCCATCTCTGTAAGATGCTGATCACGAAGTCCTAATGGGTCGGTATCAGACCACTAAGGAGTTCATGGAAAATGAGACCAGCCCGGGGAGATTATTTTTTCAGACTCCTTGCTCTCCGAAACGCCGCACAAACACATCCCCTCACGTAGGTGAGTCTTAGCCGGGTCTACTGCGGGGCTGCTAACCACCCCGAGCCCGACAGGACAACCCCCCCCTGGGCCGCGACCCTCCCCCAAAGGGCCCGGGGGCGGGCGCTGTCCCCCCCCCGCGCAGGCCGCCCTCCGCCTCAGGTGAGCCTGACGCCTCACCGCCGCGAAGGCAGGGACACTAGGGCACAACGACGGCCGGGAGCGGCCCGCTGCCCCCCACCGCCGCCTCCCTCGCGGGGCCGCTCACTTACCTCCAGCGCCGGTTCCTCCGCCCGCTCCCAGGGCGGCCGCCATAGTGCTCGCTGGGCCCGGCCTTCAGCCTCGCCCCACCAAGCCAGCTGGGGGGGCTGCCGGGCCAGCCGGGGCCCGGAGACGCGCGGCGGGGGACGAGACGCGGGGGGCAGCAGGCCGTGCCTGGGGGCGGAGCGCTGCGCAGCCGACGGGTATCTGGCCCTCCAGCCTGCTTCTCCTCAGGAAGAAAACAACAAACTATCGCAACATGGCGGCCAGCTCGGCCCGCCGCCGCGGTGCACGCCGGGATGATGGCGGCCGGGAGGCGCCGGCGCGGGCCCTCCCCTCCTGGCCGCGGCGGCTCCGAGCCACCTCCGAGGGACGCAGGCCGAGTGCGGAAGTCAAACACGCGAGCGGCCGCCTTCCTCGGCTCCGGACAGCCTAACGTTTTAACACGGGGGCGGCTGCCGGCTGTAGTTCGGCCCCGGGCTCTGTCGCAAAGCGCTTTGCAGCAGTTGGCGCCGCGCTTTACGGCCGGCGAAAGTCTCGCTGGAAGTGGGAGGGGGCGGACCCGCGCCCCGCGATGGGACCTGAACCTGGTTTCTGTGTTCGGACTGTGCGGGGCGGGGTGGGGGCGGAGTAACTGAGCGGTGGACCGACGCGGGGAGCGAGCGCGCCTGGGGCGGGCCGGGAGGTGCCGGGCATGCGCACTGCGGACTGCGGGCAGAGGCGGGTGCGCTGAGCTGGTGCGGCCCTGAGACAGACGGAGCGGAACGAGTGCGCGAGAGTTTGCGTTCGAGCAGCGACAAAGGTGGAGAGCAAGATGCCAATGAGTGACAGAAAGGGGACCAGACAGTGATACGGAGAAGAGTGAGGGCTACTCAGGATAAGGCGTCCGAAGACGACTTATGACTTGTTGGCCTTTGCGGGGGAGGGGGAGTGAATGTAGTTAGGCCTTTACGTACTCACAAGCTGCAGACGGTTCCAAAACAACGAATGTGGGGATTATGGGGAGAGAAAAGGGTCGTTTTAGGTAGAAAGAGAAGGCTGAGCAAAGGCGCAGAGATGTCCAATGACTTCATATGATTCCAGATTTGCAAGCAGTACACGTGGGCGCTGGCATATTAGTAGAAAAGAATAATTTCTGGTGGAAGAGCCTAGAAAACTCCACCTAAACTGATGATAGTAAACATTTTCAGTAATGGGATAAATCAAAATTGTGTGCCACCTGAAAGGATGCAATAGGAAGAAACAGCATCACTTATGTGGTAATCCTGTCGCAGATACGTAACTGAACCTAATCCTGAAGAAGTAAGGACAAAAAAAGTGAGGGACATACTACAAAACAATTGTCCTTTAGTCTTCAAAAGTGTTAAAGTTATGAAAGTCAAGGAAAGACTGAGGAACTGTTTCAGACTGAAGGAAAAAAAAGACATGACAGCTGAATGCAATGCATGATCCTGAACTGGATCATTTCACTGTAATGAATATTATTGGAACAAGTTGCAAAAATTGATGAAGTCTGAAGATAAGATGGGAGTTATATAGCAAAATTAACTTCCTTATTTTGATGATTGTAGGTGATATGCAGGAAGAAAGTCTTTGTAGAAAATAGTAAGTGTTACGGAGTCCAAGTTCATACTGCTCACTGCAGGACAGGCCAATAAATTGAGAGATGAGGTGTTGGGACAAGGAATAGCAACTTTATTCAGAAAGCCAGCGGACCAAGAAGATGATGGACTAGCGTCCCAAAGAGCCATCTTACCTGAGTTAGAATTCAGGCTTCTTATATACCATGTTCTTGGATTGGAAGAATCAACATTGTGAAAATGACTCTACTACCCAAAGCAATCTCACAATTTGTATGGAAACACAAAAGACCCCGAATAGCCAAAGCAATCTTGAGAACGAAAAATGGAGCTGGAGGAATCAGGCTCCCTGACTTCAGACTATACTACAAAGCTTCAGTAATCAAGACAGTTTGGTACTGGCACAAAAACAGAAACATAGATCAATGGAACAGGATAGAAAGCCCAGAGATAAACCCATGCACATATGGTCACCTTATCTTTGATAAAGGAGGCAGGAATATACAGTGGAGAAAAGACAGCCTCTTCAATAAATGGTGCTGGGAAAACTGGACAGCTACATGTAAAAGTATGAAATTAGAACACTCCCTAACACCATACACAAAAATAAACTCAAAATGGATTAAAGACCTAAATGTAAGGCCAGACACTATCAAACTCTTAGAGGAAAACATAGGCAGAACACTCTGACATAAATCACAGCAAGATCCTTTTTGACCCACCTCCTAGAGAAATGGAAATAAGAACAAAAATAAACAAATGGGACCTAATGAAACTTAAAAGCTTTTGCACAGCAAAGCAAACCATAAACAAGACCAAAAGACAACCCTCAGAATGGGAGAAAATATTTGCAAATAAAGCAACTGACAAAGGATTAATTTCCAAAATTTACAAGCAGCTCATGCAGCTCAATAACAAAAAAACAAACAACCCAATCCAAAAATGGGCAGAATACCTAAATAGACATTTCTCCAAAGAAGATATAGATTGCCAACAAACACATGAAAGAATGCTCAACATCATTAATCATTAGAGAAATGCAAATCAAAACTACAATGACATATCATCTCAAACCGGTCAGAATGGCCATCATCAAAAAATCTAGAAACAATAAATGCTGGAGAGGGTGTGGAGAAAAGGGAATACTCTTGCACTGTTGGTGGGAATGTAAATTGATACAGCCACTATGGAGAACAGTATGGAGGTTCCTTAAAAAACTACAAATAGAACTACCATATGACCCAGCAATCCCACTACTGGGCATATACCCTGAGAAAACCATAATTCAAAACGAGTCATGTACCAAAATGTTAATTGCAGCTCTATTTACAATAGCCAGGACATGGAAGCAACCTAAGTGTACATCATCGGATGAATGGATAAAGAAGATGTGGCACATATATACAATGGAATATTACTCAGCTATAAAAAGAAACGAAATTGAGTTATTTGTAGTGAGGTGGATGGAGTTAGAGTCTGTCATACAGAGTGAAGTAAGTCAGAGAAAAACAAATACAGTATGCTAACACATATATATGGAATCTAAGGGGAAAAAAAAGTCATGAAGAACCTAGTGGCAAGGTGGGAATAAAGACACAGACCTACTAGAGAATGGACTTGAGGATATGGGGAGGGGGAAGGGTAAGATGTGACAAAGAGAGAGAGTGGCATGGACATATATACACTGCCAAACGTAAAATAGATAGCTAGTGGGAAGCAACCACATAGCACAGGGAGATCAGCTCTGTGCTTTGTGACCACCTAGAGGGGTGGGATAGGGAGTGTGGGAGGGAGGGAGATGCAAAAGGGAAGAGATATGGGAACATATGTATATGTATAACTGATTCACTTTGTTATAAAGCAGAAACTAACACACCATTGTAAAGCAAATATACTCCAATAAAGATGTTATGAAAAAAAAAAATTCAGGCTTCTTTTATATTAGAGGGGTGGGGGTGTGGTTGATTACTGCAAAGTTCTTGGGCCAGAATCCTTTTTTCTTGCAGCTGTCCACAGAGGTCTGGTCACAATGTCCTTATAAACATCCAACAAGACAAATGTTATTCTCTCTTCTGCAACTTTTTATCTCTACATGAATGGAAAAGTGTTATACCTTTAAAGGTCAGAGCCCTGAGAATGGGCTACCCTATATAGTTCAGGCTATAGGCAACGTTCTTAAAGTGTAGCAAAAGCAATAGAATACAAAGGTTAAAGTAAAAGAAACAGATCCAATATGGAGTCAGATTTGTTCTTCCCTCTTACAAAGGTACTTGGGGGTGATGGGGCTTCAAGTCAGGAACTTATTCTCAAATGGATCGCAGTAAAAGGGTTTTAATTTTACTCTATATTAAATTTTTCTATAAAATTAAATATTGTTTTCTATTGCTTCACAACAAAAAAGAACCAAAGAGAACATTGTTTAAAAATGCCACTGTTTAATTGTGGTGATAGCATCACGGGTATATACCCATATCCAAACACATCAAATTGTGTACATTGAATATGTGCAGTTTTTTGTACATCAATTATGCCTCAATAAAACTAAAAAAATTCATTGTTGAAGTAAAATGCAAAAGAAAAGTTAAACAGATAAGAGACAGTTGAGAGAATTTTAGAATTACGGACAGGCAGGAAAAGATTTCCCAGAATATGCCACAAAGAAAAGTGGGGGAGCAGAGGGACAATATGACGGAGAGTTTTCAAAATTGGGAGGTTGGAATGAGAATGTCAAATGGGAGTTCCAAAAAGTAGAGAAAAAAGAGGATGGAAAAGAGGCAATGTTTGAAAAGATGATTCCTGAGAACTTTTAAGAACTGGTGAAAGATATAAACCCACAAATACAGGAGACATAACAAACATCAAGCAAGAAAAATAAGTTCACACCTATACATATGTGGTGAAACTGAACAGCACCCACAAAGGAGATCTTAAAACAACCATAAAGAAACTGCCACCTCTGGTCATGATGAAGATGCTGGGACAGACTGCCCTTATATCGTAACTTGAAAAGTAGACAAATTTGAGAAAACAAAACTGCTTTCCAACATTGGGCCACAGGCAGTACAGGCCTGGGGTCACTGAGAGAAAGAAAACCAATGAAGTGGGCCTTAATGATCATCCAGCTTTCTGCCTGGAAACACTTTCTGGACCATGAGGCAGGAGGGGAAACACGCGTGAAACGCAGTTGTCTTAAAGACTTGAGGAGACAGACCAGAATTTAGAGGGCCTAACATGGGGCATTGTGGGGAGGTGGTAGTGGAAATGATGGAGCTATGCTGAGGAAGAACTCCAGAAATCCACACGGGGACACCTTGAATGTGCTGCTGCAGGGCAGGATCCCATGAGGATAAACAGAGGACCAGAACAACCAGACAGCTGTAAGTGGAACCATTCCCGGAGCTCACACAGAGCCTGGGAGATGTTTGAACTTCAACCACCCAGAGTGGATGATCCTGGCTGACCACCCAGGACATTCAGGAGAGACCCAAGAAGGGCCAGTGCATTAGGACTAGGACAAACCAGTGCTAGAATCTCCTAACAAAGCTTTAAAACAACTCTCGAAATAGTTTATGCTAATCAGCAAGTAATTTAATGGCCTACCAGAACAAACTTCATTTTTCTTTAAAGAAAAACAAACCCAGCACTCAATAAAGTAAAATTCACATAGTCTAGCATTTAATTTAAAAAAGCTACTAGTGAAGGGAAGAAGCAGGAATATATGACCAATACCAGGAGAAAAATTAATCAATAGAAACAGAGATGACAGAATTAGCAGGCCAGGGATTTCTAACAATTATAAATGTGCTCAGGGTTTTAAGGAAAAGTGGGCCCATAATGAGGAAGGAAATAGAAGATATAAGTGGAACTTCTAGAGCTGAAAAATGCAATATTTGAAATTCAATATTCAGTGGATAGGAATAAAAGCAGGTTAGAAATTTCCAGTTTCATCTGAGAGACATAGCTGGAAAGAGCATCGCTCCCAAGCTCACAACAGGAAAAAATTACAACCACCTTCAATTTTCTTGAGCCTTTAATCAGAGAATTAAAAGATTTCAGAGCAACCAAGTGGAAATCGAGAGAAAGACAGACATCTGCAAAGAAAAGCAGGACCTGAGCCTTTGCTTACCCGGGGCAGGCGAGGCCGGATGCCATAGAAGCTGGAACTAAGATTCAGCTAAAAATGTTCAGTGACGTCTAAAGGCCACATGTGGGCTAGCATGAGAGCGTGAAGCCCCTCAGGGCTGCAGAGGCAGAGAGACCTGCACCGTCTTGCAAGCTTCTTCTCCATGAACCCCACCAGGCACTGACCGGGAAGATGGGCAGAGTCCCGAGCACAGCCCTCGTTGTGTAGGGTGAGGAAGGGAGCAGCTACCACTTGAGAACACCTTCCACACACATACACACCCCTCCTCATCTTCCCTCTAAAAATAAGCTGTAATCTTCAGGGGGAAAAGCAACAAAAACGGTGGCCTTGGGACAATGGGGAACCCATTTCTACTGTGAGAAGGGGACAGCTCGTAGGGGAGCCCGGGCAACAGGTGGAAGCAGGGATACTGGAGTCCACACTCTGAGACCCGGGACAGGACGCTGTGCCGGCCCAAAGAGGCTGGCAGAGAACATCGGATCTCCCCTCTTGCACCTCCTGCCACCAGCCCAACAGACGTCAAATAAAACTAACAGCAGAATACAGTTGGGAGAGCTGCAAAGACTGATTCTCCAGGGAGCGCAGTGCAAAGAGAAGACCCCAACCCAGGGGACAAACAGACAATCTCTGCAACCCAGCCCTCATTCCAGCACGAGGCATCACTGGAGGACTTGGGAGCTTTGGGTACAAAGAAGGTAGCTGTGGCTACAACAGATACCTGCTGTATGATCCTTTCGAGGGATACATTACTGTTACTAACAAAGAAAGAAACTTCATAATCATATATCCTATATTTTACTTCTCAGCTATTACTTTCAACATAGTTAATTTTCTTTTTATGGTGTTTTTTTTTCTTAACCTATTTTTTTCTTTTGTTATTAAGAACATTTTCTTTATAAAGATGTTAAAGGGATATCACCCTAATGCATATTGATAAGACTAAAATATCCCATATAAATTGAGTGATTTTCAATTTAAGATGTCAAATAATGCATTTAGTAATGGCAACTGGGATATGAAGAGATGTTAAATACACACCTGAACAAGCAACTGTGCAGTAGTATGCAAATCCAAGCTCTTGAGTTTCACTGTTTGCTTGAATTTCAGTTGCATTTAAGTATAAGCCTAAGATGGTAACTGATAATTGATTACAGAGCAGCGGTAAGCCTGATTCTCAATTCTAGCATAAGGTCCTCACCAAAAAGTATCCCACTTCTTAAGTATAAATCTGGTAATGAAACTACACTCGCACCAGCATGGTTTCTGAAACACGATTTCATCCTTTTTGCTAATGGTGACTTGTGTGACACACACACATCATCGGTGTTTTCTATCGTGTTTCAGAAGCATGTTTAAAGTGTTAATCTGGACAGTGTTCACGGGAGTCACAGATGGCAGTGGCTGGTCCCCCAACCTTGTTACCGTCTTCCTTCACTGTTTTAACAGAGAATAAGACCAAGCTCACAAGATTTCCTCACTACCTCAGCGGTCCACCCAGGAGAGATTCCAGCCTAATCCTTCCCCGTGTTGTGGAGAGCTGTGTGAAATCACTGCATACTGTGAATAACGAAATTGAGAGTTGTGTAAAAACAAAAAGAAAAACAGTGCCCCTGAAAGTGGGAATGTTCACTTTCTAAATTAATTCTTCCAGCCACGTACGAATATAGCTCATCTTCACCACTTGTCCATGCTACACATTTTGCTTCCAACGTGAGTTCAGGCTCCCATCTTTTTCTTGCTAACATTGTTTTATCCTTCCAAGTCCAAATGATTTGTCTTGTCCGAATACTCATCATTCTTCCATTCCCTCCCCCATTATACCAATTGATAAGTAGTTGCTTGGGTGCGCCCTTCTCACCTTCGGGGTTACCTTCCAGAGGGTGAAGGACCCAAGTTTCTGGTTTATTCATTTCCCATTAACATTAGCTACCCACCCAGCCACCACGTGCGCAGGTGTGCCCGGCTGGGGCTGGGCAGTGGAGGCGCCAAAATGACCAAGATCCTGCCCTGCCCCAGGGTGGCCCCGTCTGGCATGAGCCAACAGCTCTGTGTGGTTGACACAAGGACAGCCCAGTCCCGGAGTGAAGCTGCAAGACCAAATCATTAAAACACGTTCTTACTGAAGGAAATCAGAGATCCCCACGTTCCATAGCTGGCACTGTCATTCTAATACCCATAAATTTAGTTCCTCGAGTACTGACTGTAGATTGGAAAAAGAAATATAGTTATTGATTATTGCAACTAAAAATTAAAACTGCTGTTTATCATTTTGACTAGTGAGAAATCTCATGAAGCCACACCTCCATGGGAGCCCTGAGCATTTTGGGGTGTCTTTTATGGTGTTTAACCTGACGGCAGCCACTTACATGTCTGCACCTTCATTTCCTCATTTATGCATAAAAGGCACTTAATGCTGTACCATGAGCACAGAAAGTGCGCTATGAAGTTCCTGTAGCTTCTGTATAATAGAACAGAAGTCACCCTCCCCCTCCCACCACCTTCGAGACTGTCCGCAGGGGTGGGTATGTAACCCAAGCCGGGGCCCTCAGGACACTGCACACAGCGGCTGGGGGGTGGGGGGGATAGCCTTTCATGCAATGAGGTTGGGACAATGTGGCCAGTGGCCATGTCCTTCCCACGGCAGGAGCCCCGGGCTCAGAAGAGGGGAGGGAAGAGGCAGGAATGACAGAGTCCAGAAATAATTTCTCGTGACTTCAAAGTCAGGCTAACATATTGTACAACGCAAAGGATGGAATCTTCACCAGCAGAAAATGAAGCGAATGTGGATCGCTGCTTTCTGAGCTGTAGATAAATATTTACCAGCTGTATGAAATCTAAACAATCCTGTCCAAGTGGCGTACACCAAATGTTTGTTCAATTTTTCATTTACCACCTTCCATTTATAAGCTACTACACTAAGTGCTGGGAGTGAAAACAGCGGTTTAAGCTACATCTGGTCAGAAGAAGTTTTTAATGTGGCTAAAGAGACCAGGGAGAAATCAATGTGAAGCAACAGCAAGCAATTGGAGGAGTAGCTGGAAGAAAGGGAGGCGTTCAGGGAATAGCAGCCTGGGCGGATCTAGGGGAGCAGGGTCCGGATTTATGGGGTAATCCATATCCAAGAGCATATGCTAAGCCATTGTTACTTTTCAGGTCCTCAGTATTGAATTAGATACCTAAGCACTTCAAAGATCTTCTTTTTAAAAAAGATCACTTACAGATAGGATATCTTGTTTGAACTGAAAAACGCTTATAAAAAGGTTTTGCTGCTAGAAAGTGTTAGTGTTAACATTTAGACAATTATAGGACTGATTATGAAGGTAATCTAAGTGCAACCATTGGAAAAGGCACTAATAAATCTCTCATTGACCAGGACTTCACTGGTGGTGTAGCGGTTAAGAATCCGCCTGCCAATGCAGGGGACACGGGTTCGAGCCCTGGTCCGGGAAGATCCCACATGCCGCGGAGCAACTAAGACTGTGAGCCACAACTACTGAGCCTGCGCTCTAGAGCCTGCGAGCCACAACTACTGAAGCCCGCGCGCCTAGAGCCTGTGCTCCGCAACAAGAGAAGCCACCTCAATGAGAAGCCTGCGCACCACAACGAAGAGTAGCCCCCGCTCTCCACAACTAGAGAAAGCCCACGCACAGCAACAAAGACCCAATGCAGCCAAAAACAAAAACCAAAAAACTCTCATTGACCTACATTGGAACTTAGGGGAAAATAATAATAATGCTTTGATAAATGTTTGCCTCGTAGAATTATATCGATTCAGTGGGTAAATGAGGATATTTTTTTTAAAGGATTTAAAAAAACATAACATAACAAAACAAAAACAGGCAGAGACTGGTAAATTGGAGCTCATTAAAATTTGAAACTGCTCCGTTATCTAAAAATGTCACTTAAATGTGAAAAGACACACCATAAACTAGGAAAAAATATTTGCAACATGTATGACTAGCAAAGTATTAGTACCCAGAATACACACATATACACACTAATTGGTAACAATAATAAAAACAAATAGCCCAATAGAAAAATAGGCAAAGGATATAAACACACAGATGACAGATGAGGACTCTCAAATGGCTAATGACAATACGAGAAGCTGGGAAGCCTCACTCTGTGTAAGGGAGTATAAAAATTGAAACAAATTCACACCCATCAGATTGGTAGAAATTTAAAAGCTGGACAATACCAAGTGCTGGTGAGTCCGCGGGTGCCGATAGGAGCATAAAGTAGAACAACCATTCTGCAGAGTGACTGGTAATATCTAGTAAAGTTATTAATTAGTGAAGAACAGAGCATGCTCTCCTATCCAGCAATCTCCCTGCTGGTACACACCCTAAAGAAATGCTCACACGTGTGCATTAAGAACCAGAACATGCTTGCAGCATTGTTGATTATAGCAAAAACAAAGCTCCCAAACGAATAAAAACACAAAACAAACACAGTATCCAAACACACATTTTGAAAAAGAATAGAAAAATAGATTGTGATACACTCATGAAGTGAAAATGGTGAACCAGAGCTATGCATGCCAAAATGGAAAGACCTCAGATCAGAGTGTTGAACAAAAAAGGAATAAATATGAAAATACGTATACAGAGAAAACTTTCATATAAAGCCAAGGCATAAAGATGTGCCCACGCATGATAACTATTCCTGGTAGGGCACAGGGGGAAGGGCTGCACAGTCACAGGGTCCATGTATTTTATGCTAGGTATGTCTCAAACTTCAGTCGCCACAAGGTATTGTATGTCTGAAAGATTACATCATGATAAATCAGGCTTTTGTTCAATATCTGTATGGTAGTAGAATCCTCTGAATTCTGTGACTTCTTTCCTATCACAATATTTTATTTTCCATTGCACAGTTTTATTTGTAAGCATTTGTCATTATAAATATCAAAAAGCATCAGATTTATTAGTCTGAAATTTTTAACACTTGAAAATCAAAAAGTAATATTCTATTAGAAATTGTTTTTTGAGTTAAATATAGAAAGAGAATGAAGACAACTCATCACACTGTTGATTTATCAACTGGTTGCTGATTTTTAAGGCTAGTTTGAGATGTAACTGATCAAAAAAGAGAGATTTTATTGAATCAAAACTGCCTAAGAACATTCTCTAGGTTGGTTTCAGTTTTGCAGGAAAGTTGTATTGTTCCATCTTACTTTTTAAACTAAAGATTTGTTAAATCTCCTTCCAACTCAAAAGCAATCCCAAAATAGGGCATTCAGGTTTTTCTCTGGGTAAAATTGATCAAAAAAATTAAGGTCCAAATTTTGTCCATCAGAAGAAAAAAAAAAAAAAGAGTTTGCGCACCTGCATATCTGCTAAGCACGTGCTTATGTGCCAAGCACCTGGATAGGTGTGAAAATGGGAAGTCAACTAAGAACTTGTCCTGCTGTCAAGAAGCTCCATATGCATATATTCTTTTTCACTGTCTTTTTCATTATAGGTTATTACAAGATATTGAATATAGTTCCCTGTGCTGTACAGTAGGTGTGACCAAATATTTTTAATGCTTAAAAATAATGTATTGAAAGAAGGAACAGAGGTGTGCACGGTGGAGATGTGAGGGCAGCCACTCGGCTTCTCCTCTGGTGTTTAGAGCTACCCCTGCCTCCCTTCCCGTCAGGGGCTGCCTTTCTTAGTCTTCCGGGTTGGGGAGGGAGTGGCTTGGAGTATACTTCTATCCACAAATAGTATTCTTCTTCAGTGGAATTCTAGTAAACATAATTTTTGCCACCCTTCTACATTTCTAGTGGGTCTCTCTGTGTGTAGATTGACACCTCAGGAAACTGCCCAGCTGGTCCACCCCTACAGGTGTCTACCAGTTTTCTCCACTGTACCATTCTTCTTCCCTTTGCAATTGATAAGTGTCTCATAAGGAGTTACTTTGAGACTATGTAAATATTCTGTTTCTATTCAAACATCACCCACTAGTTTACATTCATTGATTATTCTTGCCTGAATTGATTCTGATGATGTTGGGTGGCAACTGATGCTTTTCTAAGTCCACAATTCTGCATTCATCACTTGTAATACTGCTGTAAGAAGAGCTTTCACTATTTCCTATTCATTTATTTATTCAATTATTTATTTAAATCAGTATGGACTCATGAATTTCTATTCTATTCTACGGATTATAATCTATTATTATCATTACTTATTATGTTCAAATTGTCACAGATTTGGCCATAAGAAAACCCTTCAAGTTGGATCCATATCCTTTTGCCTTTAGCTTTAGAGTATGTTATAGAGCTAATGTTTGTGTCTGCCCCCAAATTCCTATGTCGAACCCCTACCCCCCAGCGTGATGGTGTTAGGAGATGGAATTTTAGGGGGTGATCAGGTTTAGATGAGGTCATGAATGTGGATCCCTCATGACGGATCAGCGCCCTTACAAGAAGAGACAGCAGAGCACATGCCATGTGTTCTCTGCCATGTGAACACACAGCCAGAAGGCGGCCGTTTGAAAGGCGGAAGAGGGTCCTCACCAAGAACCCATTCTGCTGACATTTTGATCTCGGACATCCAGCCTCCAGAACTGAGAGAAATAAATGTCTGTTGTTCAAGATGCCCAGGTTGGAGGTTCTTTATTATAGCAGCCAGATCTGACCAGACAGAGAGATGAGAGAAAGAATGTAGTTGTAGTTCTTTCCCTGCCCACCCTCTTCTGTGCTGCTATGTTATTTATGTGTAACACACTTTTTGGTTCTTCTGTTTCTGTGTGTATCTCATTGGAGGTCTCCCTCCCTCCTTACTGAGCAAATAATGTGAAACATTAACTTGGTTCTAACCCGTCAGAACCATACAAAGGGTATATTCAGAGAGGTGTCCCTCCGCATCCCTGACACCCCCTTCCCATTCCCCCATCTTTTGCACTCCATGCTCACCATCCTCTCTAATGTTTCCTGATTCCCCTTTTCTGGGTTTCTTTTTTGCAACAGACAACTCGTATGTTTTCCTATTCTCCTTACTTCTTAGATGAGAGAAGCTCCCTGTGTAGACACACACATGGTTTCCCTCTTTCTCGTGCACTGGTGCCCTGTGTTATTTAGTGTCTGGGACCTGTGAGCGATGCCATCCCTCCTCCTTGGGTAGGTGATGGTCTGGGGTCTGCTCCTTCGGCTGTTTCCACTGGAAACTCACCCCTACCTTTGTCGCTGTCAGCTCACGTTGGGAGCACAAAGAACTCTCTGAGACGTGAAAGCTGTAGTGGGCAGCGCCCTGGCTGGACCATTTACGTATCACTGTCCCAAACAGTGGAGTGAACACTCCAGAATAAATGCCATTATCTTCGAAACTCTCCTGCAGAATGGTAGAAACAGATGGCAATTAGGCCGTGCCAGGGATGCCCTCATTCTCTGCCCGATCTGGACACACGCTTTCGCAATTCCATGCTGTTAACACAGCACTCAGCCCACAGGCCATGTGCCCTATTTAAACATAAAACCGCAAGCGTGGATATGAAGACTTCAAAGGGATGTTGAAGGAAGATGTTTACTGCAATTGTCCTGAGCACTTTTAAGGTGTCCCTCAGCGAAGTCCAAGGCCCCAGGGGTGGGGTCTGGAGAGCAGGGGGAGACAGGAAGCACACACGCAGCAGGGGGTGATCCTCTGTCACCCCAGATGGAGAGCTTGCACTTGGGAAGTTTAAAACAGTTGCGCCTGAGGGGCCGAGCCAGTGCCGGCCTGGGCTCCCAGGTGACCCTGAGGTGTGAAGATGAGCAGGGGTGTCCGGGTAGGGTCTGTTCAGGCTTGAGGCCCAGGTGTCGACTCACCTAGTGGCGGGGAGCTGAAGCAACCTGCGGTCTCCCTGGAAAGGCACAGGCGGCCTGGCCGCAGGGCTCCTCCCCAGGCCCCGAGGATGGCCCAGCAGGGCCCAGAGCGTGCAAGGCATCTTTCCTGCCTGCCTGCAGTGCCGCAGACAAGGGGAGGGAGGCCCAGGAGGCCCAGGCCACCTCTTGTGGGTTCAGTGGGAATTTATAAAAACTGACCTTCTTTGAGTAATTCCTACTTGATTTTATTTGACCTACTTGTAGATGTTTTCTTTTTGGCCTACTAGATGAGAAAAATAAGATTTCTTTATTTTTATTTTAAAGAAATAGCAGTTTGAACCACACTGTAGGCAGTGAAATAGTACAGTCAGGAAACCAGACCAGCTACAACTGGGTTTCCTTTCACCAGCCCATAACCCCAAACAAATTACCTACGTCCCTCCGCTCTGCATCCCTGTCCTCAGATTTATGGTGGGTGATAATGGTGCTGACCTCTGGGTTATGGACAGGATTAAGTGAGCTAATGCACTTAGGTGGTGCTTGACATTGGGTAGGTATTGACGAGCCTGCAGCCTGATTATTCCCACCTCTGCCAACACCACCACCACCAGCCCCACTGCCACCATCACCATCACCACCACCAGCAGCACCACCACCAGCACCATCACCACCACCACCATCAACATCACCACCATCACCATCACCAGCACCAGCACCACCACCAACAACAACAACAACACCATCACCAACACCAACACCAACACCACCATCACCACCATCACCACTACCAACACCACCATCACCATCACCAGCACCACCACCACCACCATCACCACCACCACCAGCACCATCACCACCATCGCCACCACCATCACCACCACCACCATCACCACCATCACCAGCACCATCACCACCACCAACACCACCATCACCATCACCAGCACCACCACCACCACCATCACCACCACCACCAGCACCATCACCACCATCACCGCCAGCAGCACCACCACCACCAGCACCAACACCACCAGCACCATCACCAGCACCATCACCACCACCACCAGCAGCACCACCACCATCACCATCACCACCACCACCAGCACCATCACCAGCACCAGCACCAGCACCACCACCACCACCACCATCACCACCACCACCAGCACCACCAGCACCATCACCAGCACCATCACCAGCACCAACTTCACCACCAGCACCATCACCACCACTACCATTGCCATCATCATCTAGCGATTGCTAGCAGAGTGTACACAGTCTGGATTAGTCTGGCAGCATGCTGATAACCTCAAAGTCCAAACAGCTAGCTAGTGGGGGTTGGGGCTTATTTAAAATACAAACTGCTGGTCCTGCCATCAGATAGTCTAAGTCAGTAGGTCTGGTTGGGGTCCAGGAATCTGCATTTTTAGTAAGCATGATGACTGATTCTGCTGCAGGTGTCTCTGGGGCTTACACTCCGGGAATCATCATATCAGCCTGGGTCTGCGGGTGGGGGGGTATGGTTGAGACCCAGAACCATGTGCCCAGCTCCTCTTCACCAGACCAGATACAATGAAAAGCTTGCCATCAATTCATTCTAATTTGTAGAAAATATTTAAGAAATTCCATCAGCCGGTGTTAAATATCGGCCAGATGCTGCTCCATTCCAGGTGAAATGTGTTCATGAAGAAAAGGCAAAGATCCCTGCCCTTCTGGAGTTAGAGTCTAACTGGGAGAAACAGACAATAAACAATACATAAATTTACTAAATAATGAAGGTGAAAATGCCATGAATAGGACAAAAACAGCAAGGCAAGGCTAACTGAGAATGTGGCTGCTGTTTTAAACTGGTGGTCAGGGAGGGACTTACTGAGAAGGTGACTTGGAGGAGGTGAGGGCCTAGTCATGGGATATCTGGGGGAAGATGCTACAGGCAGAAGGAAGAGCCAGTGCAAAGGCCCTGAGGCAGGACGGCGCGTGGAGACGTGAGAAACAGCAAGGTCATTATATGGTTGGAGTAGCCGCGGTGCTGGTCACAGGAGTAGGAAACGAGGATCTAAAAGGTAAGGACTTTTTTTCAATAGTTTTTAACTTTTAAAGTATATTCAGTTCACAAATAGATGAACAGGCTCCTTCGTGTAAACATCAGTCTTTCCCCTACAAAAGTTGTTAATGAGACACTAAAGTGTGTGTCACCAGGCTCACTACAGGTGTTTTTCAAACCATGGTCACTACTCACTAGTGGATGATAAAGTCAATTTAGTGGGTCATGACCAGCACCTAAAAAAAAAACCAAATAGTATAGAACAGAATACACACCATCAGGGTCATTGCACCTAGCTAAAGCGTTAGGTCATGAAACTTTTGTTTCCTGTGTAACAGAAAACCAAGGGAACAGAGGCATTTATTAAAAGTGAGCTTTGAATCTTGTGGACTCAAATCTCTGCTCGGGCTACTGAATAAAATTAATTAGTAACCGAATTGGCCTTCTTTCCAAAAATCCGCATGGAGCTTCAGGAAACACCTCTGCTGTCACTCAGCTAAGGAAAAGCAAGGAACACTTATCTTTCTGGAGGTGAAATGGCCAGATGGATGCCGATAACACGGGGGCAAGGGTGCCACCGCAGGCTGCTCGCCTTACATCATCGGACCACCTACATGGACCTGTTTCCTGACTTTAAAAATGGGGTCGTTTGAAGCCCAGTGGGCTTCATTGGGATGGTGTAGGATTGGTAATGTGACGGAGATGAATGTGCTTCAAATACTGTCACCTACAAATTGGCACTTGCCATCTGCCTTTACGAGGATTAAATCATGTGCTGCTGCAGCTGCTAACCTTCAACACCCCCTGAAAGGAGTTCAGGTGGAGATCAGGAATGAGGTGCTCTGTGCTCTGGGAAAAACTGTCAGGACAGGTCTTCAGATGGTTAGATATTTTCAGGAGAAGATTTTATGAGCCCAATTCTTGCATCTCCTCGTATCTAGAAAAGCACAAAATACTTCATGGTGACATCTGCTCCTCGTGACTAGCAGTAATCTTCTGCAAAAAAATATGTGCTTGATTGCATGTACTCCCCCTTCACCAAAATCACATCTATACTGACCTTCCCCCCTACCTCTTTGGAGCAGTTTCTCAGAGCTATCTGAAAGGCTGTCTCCCGGGCTATAGTCCTCATTTTGCTCCAAATAAAACTTAACTCAGGACTCTCATGTTGTGTATTTTTTTCAGTCGACAATACAATTGCTACCAAAAGGTAAAATAGGATATTAAAAAATCAATGACTAGCAATTATGAAACTTTTTAAAATTTTATTTATTTTTATGTTACTTTTGGCGGCATTGGGTCTTTGTTGCTGCGTGTGGGCTTTCTCTAGTTGCAGCTAGCAGGGGCTACTCTTCATTGGTGCGCGGGCTTCTCATTGCGGTGGCTTCTCTTGTTGGGGAGCACGGGTTCTAGGCGCACGGGCTTCAGTAGTTGTGGCATGTGGGCTCAGTAGTTGTGGCTCGCGGGCTCTAGAGCACAAGCTCAGTAGTTGTGGTGCACAGGCTTAGTTGCTCTGCAGCAGGTGGGATCTTCCCGGACCAGGGTTCGAACCCATGTCCCCTGCATTGGCAGGTGGATTCTTAACACTGCGCCACCAGGGAAGTCCTCTCATGAGATTTTTATTTACTTTTTTTTATTGAGGTACAGTTGATTCACAATATTTTATGTTTCAGGTGTACAACATAGTGATTCATGATTTTTAAAAATTATATTCCATTTATAGCTATTATAAAATATTCCCTGTGCTGTACAGTATATCCTTGTAGCTTATTTAATTTATACATAGTAGTTTGTACCTCTTATTCTGATGTTTATCTCTGAAAGTGTGTATAGACATTACATTATTGACTAAATCTATATAATCATACGGCTATTTTATAACCTAGTTATCTGTTCTGTTGGTGATATTTAGAATGTGTCCTGTGTTCTTCTATTATGTATACTGCTGGAATGAACAACTTCGTTCATGTATCTTTGGATTTGAGATTCTTTTCTTGGGTCAGATTCCCAGAAAGATTTGATCAGTTTATCCTCTCTCATATAGTACTTGTGATTAATACATTTTTTGTGTGTGATAATTTGATTGGTGAATCATGACATCTCAGGTTGGGCTTTCATTTGTATTTGATTGCTGTTGAGGTTAAACGTGTTTTCCAATGTTCACGTTCCTTCGTATGACCTCTTTCATGATTTGTCTGTTAGTCTTTTTACCTATAAGGCAGTATCTCTATTAGTAGGCATTCTAAGACATATTCACCGTTAGATGGGAAACATCACAAAGTCCTGACAGCCTGACACCTTTTTCCACTTAGTATAACGTGTGAAAGAGACAAGGAAAATGTATTTCTATCAATCTTTGTGTTGTTGCCTTCCTGATTTCTTGAAAAACAAGAAAAACACAGTAGCATTTTTGACCTTTGAATTTTCAATTACTATGCCAAGCTTTCAAGACAATTAAGACATAAATATTCTTTATACAGGACCTTGTCCTTAATCCATGATTGATACCTTGTGCTGAAATAGCATAGGTGGTGTACAAAAGAATCATCTCAGAGAACACAAATGTTAATACAAGATCGGTTGTCAAATATGTTTAGAAAGAAAACAACAAAGAGAGAACATAATTTGCTTTTCTCAGATGTCCTGACAATATCACAGTAGGCACCTAACACCACCCGGATTTCCCTCTCCGTGACTCGACTGTTGTGTGTGAGCCTTGG
This sequence comes from Balaenoptera musculus, assembly GCF_009873245.2. NCBI lineage: Eukaryota > Metazoa > Chordata > Mammalia > Artiodactyla > Balaenopteridae > Balaenoptera > Balaenoptera musculus. Next base: position 2,649,632 of record NC_045793.1, read on the forward strand.
GGATGGCACCCACTGGTGGCTGTCAGCACTGCACGTGGACAGCTTCCCGAGAAAGGACCTGTTTTTAGAATATGGGCTGAATTATGTTTGAAGATTTAAGCCTGTTTCATATGTCTGGGTAATATGTAATGCATTTTATAAATATAAGTTGTTAAAGATGGCCAGTTAATTGGATTGACGATTGAATAAATTCTCCAAAACCAGCCAGATCCACAATTTGCTTCTCTTCTCTCATTTCTAAACATTGTAACCACTTTGATGATGATGATGAGGAGGAGGAGGAGGAGGAGAAGATCTACAGATCTTGTTGATGTTTTATAGAGGGTCCTTGAATAGTCCTTTAGGGAATGTTGAGAAATTTGAACTCCTAAAGGAGTCATCGCATTAAATGCTGCGTACTTTCTCTTTTCCACTTAATTCAAAGGGAAAATGGGTGAGGAGTAGGTGAGTTCAAACCAGGCCGTGTAGGATACTCTGCTTTAAGAAAACAAGGTTTCCAAAACTCCAAATGCATGAAGTGGATAGTTTAAAATTAGAACTTGATTGACTGCATTACAAAGGAATTTTTTCAGTTGGGAAAAATATGCTTTGTAATTTTTGTTTTAAGTATCAGTTCTGTTTGTTCATTTAAAATAACTAAGGGGGCTTCCCTGGTGGCGCAGTGGTTGAGAATCTGCCTGCCAATGCAGGGGACATGGGTTCGAGCCCTGGTCTGGGAAGATCCCACATGACGCGGAGCAACTGGGCCCGTGAGCCACAATTACTGAGCCTGCGCGTCTGGAGCCTGTGCTCCGCAACAAGAGAGGCCGCGATAGTGAGAGGCCCGCGCACCGCGATGAAGAGTGGCCCCCACTTGCCATAACTAGAAGAAAGCCCTCGCACAGAAACGAAGACCCAACACAGCCATAAATAAATTAATTAAAAAAAAAAAAAAAACTAAGGGATTCCCTGGCAGTCCAGTGGTTAAGGCCCCTGTGATTCCACTGCAGGGGGCAGGGGTTTGGACCGTGGTCAGGGAACTAAGATCCCGCATGCCACACGGTGCAGCCAAAAAAATAAAAATAAAATAAAATAACCGAGTTGACACATTTTTCATATCATTCATATTTTTCCAGTGCACCCACACCAGTGTCTTAAAAGTACTTAGAAATACAAAATTGTATCAACCCCGTATTCTCTTTCATTCTCACACAAGCTTTGCGTAGGTGTCCTAGTGAGGACGCTAGAGCAAACGCAGACACAGTTTGCATTCGCTTGCAACCGGAAATGTGACTTCTCAGATATTTATCTTTTAGTATATGGTGAAAGATGCACATTTTTCTTTTCCTCTCCAGTCAGAAAGATGTTTTTTTTCTTTTGGCAATAAATTTCCTGCTGGGAGAGCATTGAGGCTAATCTATGAGAGCAAAACAAACCCATTTAGGTCACTTAAACAATGCATTATGCTTGTCACAGTTAAAGTCTGTGAACCAGCTAATAATTTGCAATTTAGAAAGATATGCCTGTTTGGACACCGAAGTTCTCAACGTAATAGTTTATTTCGTCTAAGGCTGCCTTTCTCATTAGGAGCTCCCAGTCTATCAGATGGGTGTTAAAACAAAACAGAAATGAGTCCTGGGACTCAACGTAAGTCTGAGCATTGCAATGTTGATGTGTTTTCAGTGCATGAGGAGCCCCTGTCCTAGGACCCGGCCACCAGTTAAGTCGGTGGGACCCCGAGGTCCAAGTGTTCCCACCATCTCAGTGGTGACGGGCATTCGCGGGTTTGCCATCATGGTTCTGAAGAAGTCCCAAAGCTAGACGTGTCTCTGTGACTATTCTGTGACATACCTACCCGGGTGGGGACTGAGAGACTAAGGTGACACCAGTGGACTTTAAGGGACAGCTTTGCCATAGAGGAGTGCTCACGACAGACGAGTCAGTCTCAGGACTCTTGCCTGCAATGTGCAGCGGCGAGAGAGTCTCCCACCTTCTGGAGAGAGGCGCTGACTGGCATCTCGACAAAGAGGAACCGTGATCACTTCAGACGCCATCGCTTCAGGACTTCGAGGGTAGAATGTGTACATGTTCCTACTTGCAAAGCGTGTCTCAGTGATTCCAGAAGAGTCTCGCATCTCCCTTGCTTTTTGAGGCTCCCACAGATACAGAATGCAGTTGCTTTCCCAGGCAGCCGGTTTGCTTATTGATCTCATTGGACAAAAGAGCAGAACTATGAAAACTTACTCCAAGTGCTGCTTTCATCTTCAGGCAGTAAAGCATCTTTACAATCTGATTAAAACACTTGGAGACAAATAAAATCACTTTTGGTTTAACAGTAGCGCTGGATGTGGGAATCCCGCCGGAACTGCCCCCCGACCACGGGTTCCCTCCCCGTCGCCCCCCGCACCGTGTTTCTCAGATCCTGAACTCAGGTTTGAAAGTCAGAAGACTGGGGTTTTAAAATCTCAAGCCTGAATTCTTGACGATGTTTCCTTCATTACCCTTTTGCAACCCTCGTCTTAATGTATGTGATTTATTTCTGGTGACTAACTGTCTCTCCCGTCTCTCTTAGGTTCTATGCAGTTTGGAATCCAGGCACAGGTTGTTCCAAAGGTCCCAGCCTCCCTGCAGTCAAGGAAAGGGACTCAGATTGCGTGCTTGACCAGGGCAGAGGGGGCAGGGACTACGTGAGGGGGAAAGGGTGAGGGAAGGCAGAGCACAGAGGGGGTCCCAGCCATGTGAAGGGAACCAGGAGCTGGTGCCAATGGTAACCAGGCAAATCCAGCGGCTCACCGCTTTCCTCCTGCCCCTCCTGCCTCTGTGTGACTTCTGCCCCCTTTGAGGCCACCCCGGGTACTAATTAACCTGATGTCACTTATTGAGGGGCATGCCCTGTGACTCATTCCAGTGGTTAGAAGGCAGAGAAACAGCCAGTGGTCCTGCCCATACTTGCCGCTGGGGACTGAGTCCGAATATCTTTGAAGAGCTCTCTGCTCCAAGTTGCCTGGCCTGCCCCACTTTGGGGAGGGAAGGGAGGCTCAGGCTTCCGGATTCTGCAAAGGCTGCAACAGTGTTCAGGGTCCCGACCTGAGAACCAGCGATGTCGTTCTTTGAAATTACAAAGCTGTTTGCAGACATCTGTGGTCTCTAGCTCTTTTCATTGCATGGGGAGAAGGGGCATGCCACGGCCACCAGTTTAGAACCCCAGGCTCTTGGGGAAACGTGTGCTCAAGTCCCATGTACAGCAGGAGAGAAACACTCCCCGTGCCCAGCTTCCCGATAAGGGCAGTAAATGAGTTAGAAAAGATCATTTGTGAGGAAAGGCCAAATAATTGGTCGAAATAAAAATGAATAGTCATGTCTTTTACTTCCCATAGTTGAGATTTATGGAGCATTTATAATAAAATGGCAAATCCTGGAGCACGGGAACTCTCACAAATCAGGAATAATTTGTTTCTAGCAAAATTAACACTTTTTCTCATTAGATGTTGGGATTTTGTACTTTTTAAAAATCCCTCTGAGGTTGTTCACTGAAATATTTGATTTTAGGAGGCGTTTGAATTTAGCATTGTGAATAATACTATTTCCTTAAAACTTTTTAAATGGGATACATTGTAGACCTAGTGAAATTTTACTGTAAAAATGATGTCAGGTTTCTAAATCAATCTGACCTGATAGGGTGTGAACTGCATTTTAAATTGTCATTGCGCACAGTGACTGAAAAAATATTCAAACGAGCTACCACTTGTTTGAATATAAATTAAGGCCTTCTCACACCTGAGGGCACCCAACCAGGACACAAAAATATGCCCTAGAGACCTGAGCCTCTACTAGGGATCGGGCCACCCCCAGTGATGGGCGTGGGGGGAGGGAAAGGGCCCGTCAGCTTCAGAGAAGCACTGCAAAGTAACCTGTGCCCCCAGGGGAGAGATGTGACCCCCAAATACAAACACGGGTGAATATGACTTACTTGCAGTCTGGAAATGCCAAAATCATTAAAAAAATAATTCTCAAAAAGTTTAATTGTTATACCAGCAATGAACTAGTGGAATTAAAAATTAAGACACAATATAATTTACATTAGTAACCTCAAAATGAAATATTTAGACATAAATCTAACAAAATATGCGTAAGATCTATATGACAAAAACTATGAAACTCTGATGAAAGATATCAAGGCAGAACTAAATAAATGGAAGGATACTTCATGTTCATAGATAGGAAGACTCAATAGTGTCAAGATATCAGTTCTTCCCAACTTGATCTATGAATTCAAAATAATCCCAATAAAAACTCCAGCAAATTATTTTGTGGATATTAACAAACAGATTCTAAAGTTTATATGGAGAGACAAAAGACCCAGAACAGCCAACACAATACTGAAGGACAAGAACAAAGTCAGCAGACTGACACTAACGGACTTTAAAATTTACTATAAAGCTACAGTAACCAAAGGAATGTGGTATTGGTGAAAGAAAAGGCCAATAGGTCAATGGAACAAAATAGAGAGCCCCAAAATAGACCCCCATATATACAATCAATTGATCTTTGAAAAAGTAGCAAAGTAAATACAATGGAGCAAAGAAAATCTTTAACAAATGGTGCTGGAACAACTGGACATACACAAGAAAAAATATGAATCTAGACACACACTTATACCTTTCAGGAAAATTAACTCAAAAGGGATAATAGACCTAAACATAAAATGCAAAACTATAAAACTCTTAGAAGATAACATAAGAGAAAATCTAGATGACCTTAGATAGGGAGATGACTTTTTACTTATTTTTTAACACTTTTTCTTCCAGTTTTATTGAGATATAATTGACATACAGCATTGTATAAGTTTAAGGTGTACAGAATAATTATTTGACTTATATCATGAAGTGATTATCACAATAAGTTTAATGAATGTCTATCATCTCTTATAGATACAAAATTAAAGAAATAGAAAAAAAATAAAAATAAAAATAAATAAAAATAAAAAGTTTAATTGTAAGTTGATTGTTTGGAGCTTAGAATGAATGCTCCCAGGGAAAACAATTTGAAATGCTGGTCGGGCTCCCAGCACCCCTGGGAAGGCTCACTAACCTTACGGTAGCTGGCAACCAGTGGCCAAGACTTACTTGGGAAAACCCACTCATGTTTTGCTTCTGGACAGTGAGACTCCGGGGGGAGAGCTCGGGGAAGGACCTGGAGGCCCGGCAGCTAAGTCCAGTCCTCTGCTGTGGAATTAATGAAGGGGCCAAATGAGAGCAAGCAGAGGCTGCTTCCTCAGAGCTGGGGCAGTTTCATCGTGGGAAAGGGGGCTCAGGGGTGCCCTGGTGGAGGCTGGGGGCACGGGGAGCGGGGCAGGGTTGGAAGCAGGGCTCTAACGTGGCCGCCTCGGGGAACATATCAGGCTTTCCCCAACTGGCCCTACGTTGGAAGTGGGGACAGAAATTAGGGATCGAGATATTGATGTCAGATAATTGATCGTGGCCCAGCTGTGTTACGGGGGCTCCTGAGCTAGTTGCTAGGGACAGAGGCTGACTTCCTGGAAGCCGGGCTGGCTTCCCAGGCTGGTCACCGAGGAGAAGGAGCTGGTTTCCGGGCATGAGTCCTGCACGTGTGGTCAGGGTTCTGTGTTTGTACGCGGTCTGGCTGTTGTCCGTGTGTCTATCCAGTCTCACCACTAACTACTTCTCTGGCCTTTTACAAGCCACGTGGCTGACTTTCATATATAAAAACCAAGCGTTTAGAATGCATGATCCCTGAGATATTTGCCATTTCTCACGTCCTATAAAAAAATAAAATCGCAAGGATAGCAACTTCATATCCATTTAGGGCCTGGGCGGACTCCTGCCCGGAAGCAAACCGTAGCAGACTTTCCTTGTGACTTTAGAGCCTCCTTCGATAAATCACAGACGGCCAGGGGCAAAGAAAGTAGCTCGGAGCACATCAGCCAGGTACAGTGCCCCTACCCCCGGCCTCCCAAGGCAGGAAACCAAGGTCCAGGGCAGGAGGGGCTTTGCCAGCCGCACGACTCCAGGCCCAGTGTCCCCAGAACCCGCCGTGAGGCCGTCCCAGCACTTCCCAGGCTGGCGTGCCTGTGCAGAAGCACTTCCAGGAGGCACTTGGCGCCAAGCCGCCCGGGCTCCACTGCCCCGAGCAGCTGAGGCTTCTGGGCTGTGCTCTTGGGATGAGCGCGGTGCTTATCACCCACAGCCAGCGGGAGACACGGGGTCTGCGGCCGCGAGGAGCGGGTCTGATCTTCAGGGAGACAAACACCTGAAGTAAATAGACCACCTGCCCGACTAGAAAGTGTTGGGGGCCCATCAGGTCCTGTGCGAGGATTATAAGCACAGGGTCCTCCTGCGGGAAGCGCCCAGGGCTGCTCCCACTTCCTGTGACAAGGACACCTCAGGAATAAGAAGCGGAAAGGCCACTGGCCTGAGTCCGCAGCACAGGCCTGTGTTTCCCTGCGGGGGCTTGACTCCCCGTCCCGTTCCTGCTTTGAGGCCCCCTCTTCCTAGTGTCCTTCATCCCCAGGTGCCAGGCGCTGGCCAGGCTGCAGACATCCCCCTTCCCACGGCCCCCCCAACCCCGCTACAGCACCCAGAATTTTCAGTCCCTCATCTTTCCCTCGCCCCACTAAAGTGTTTCTGTTGTGCGCCCACCACTTCGGGGTCTTCTGCCCCTGTAGCGCGTTCCTGCTTTATTTCTGAAGCCCCCAGTCCAGCAGCAGCTGTGGCTAGTACCACTCCCGTGAGCTCTGCTTCACGCCCTGGGGACCCTGATGCACAGGAGCTGCTTCCAAAGCAATGAAATCAGACTCCAGCAGGTAGGGTCAATGGCAAACGTTCTTTATTTTGAAAATGTTATTAACTCATCTCTAATGACTGGCAACCGACCCACTGAGCAGCGTTGTCTCCTTGGCATCGTTGCATTCGGGGTGATGTGCCCACATCCTGACCCACTGCAGACCCTGGCCCCCCGCCCCCTTTCTATTCTCACTTGTGGGAGCAGCCCTGGGTCTCCCCACTAGGCCAATTTTATTCATGGGGTCAAACTAACGCTGCGATTACAGGGTTTCCAGTAAACGGGGTTGATGGCAGGAGTTATCTCCACTCCTACTCAAAATGCCACTAGAACAATGGAGTGAGAATTTGAAAAAGGTATAAACACATAAAGACGGAGAGAAGAGGAAGAGAAAGGAACAATGGTGGCTGCAGACAGACCTACAGCACAAGGATTTCACAGGGGAGTCGCCGGGTGAGCTAGAGCTGGGGCAGCCAGAGAGGCTGGGCTGCAGGCAGAGGAGGGCGGAGGGAGGGCGGCCAAGGACAGTTCCCAGGGTCGGGGGTCCTCCCAGCAGCCGGCCATCGGAGGGGCCCGTGTCTCCCACGGACTATCGTGCCTTAGCTGCCCTCTCCCGCTCAGCCCCGGGGCGGGGAGCAGCCCCTGGGAGGCCCAGCTGCACAAGTGTGGTCGTGGATCTCCGGGCAGAGTAGCTGGGACCCGGGTCAGCTGCGCTCCCTGTGGATGAGGCATGGGGGGTGATGGGAGGTGTGAGGGCGGGTGGAGGCGGGGGGTTGGAGGCCGGGGGGACAGGTGAGGGTGCATTCCCGTGACCCCACGATTCTCAACAACAAAGATGAAGGCGAAACTCAGTGGGAAAGCCTTAGGAAGCCAGAGGGAAAATGACTTCCCACCTGGAGCCCCGGTCAAATCATCAGTTGGATATGAGGGTGGAATAAAGGTATTTTTAGTTTTACGTGGTCTCAAAAAGCGTCTCCATGGCACGCTCTCTCGGGAGCTACTGGGGCATGTGTTACGTGTAAAGTAGGACGTCGACAGGGAAGAGAGCCCTGAGCCCAGGACCCCACGGACAGGTTCCCTGGCGGTGGTGTGACCGTGTCGGGGAGTGAAGTTCCATCGGGGACTCTGGGTGTGAGTTCCAGATGGGCATAGAAAACGGAGTGAATGGAAAGCAAGTCAGCTGTCGACAAGGTAGGAGAACCGTGCAGGAAAGGGAACGTGATGTCACAAGCTGGGGCTCGGCCGCGAGGAGGGTCTCCACAGTCACAACGTGAGCACTGAACACAGACTTAACAAAAATGCCTTCCACCTGCCCATCACCGCGCCAGGAGGGCGCGTGCAGCCGTGGGGTCCCCATCTTCCAGAACAGCCGATCCGGAGAGCCTCACACTGACACTTCAAGCGATAGTGGTACCAGCTGTTGTGTAGAAGCGTGGCATCAATTTAAACTCTCTACATGGGCTGCTTTGATCAGCATTAAAAGAACATGTAATATCCAACCCCACACTCACACACACAGAATAATGCAATATGAGCTCACACACCTGGGTGCAGTCTGAAAAATCAAAGACTGAACCAGGGAAGGTGGCCCCTGCAGCGGATGTTGTGGGTCCCGGGGAAAGAGGACACAGGCTGCTCCCTGCTGGCGCGTGGTGGCGAATCTCAACGATGCTCCTATTAACACCACCCCTGCTTTTCCGCATGTGCTCCAGCGACACTGTGTTTCTGGAAAGGACCATCCCAAGGCATGCAGCTTTGATTGTTTCCAGAGGAAACAGGGAAAACATGCAAAATGCAAATACAACGTTGTGTACGATGGGTTCGCACGTTATTTCCCTAGTGTGAGCCGGTTACACACGCCCTCGGTGCCTCAGGCCACGAGCCGCATATGGTCCCCGACTCCTGTTACAGCTGAGACCAGAACTGAGGTCTGAGGGTCACGGCCTGCTGCAGGGGTGGGGTGGTGATGGTGGGTGAGATGCCTAGTGGGTCGCTGGTGCGGTCGGCCTTGCCTTCCCCGGGTCACAGATCCTGCGGTCCCGCGGCACACAGGACGGTGATGAATGCTGAGAGTGGCCAGCAGTCCGTGGAAAGGGGACCTTTTATGCCAAGCTTTGTTTTCGTGGCTCTTAGTTCAAGGGCAATTGATGGAATGTGGGAGCTGGAAATGCTCTCGGAGTCCCTTTAATAATATCCCCTCCTCCTTTGGTGGGGAAGTTGGGTCCCTCAGACTTGTGAACTGCTCCGGATATCCGTTACTTCTCTGTTCAGAAACTCTCTTTCCTGCGCAAGTGCTTGGTGCCGGCGTTCAGTCCTGGGACACGCAGCGCGGGGCCAGCCTGGCCCTGGGGGCTCCACTGTCATAGCACGAGGAGGGAGGGGTGCCGCTCTGGGGGCACCAAAGCTGGGCTCAGACTCAGACCAGAGGGCATGCATATGCTCAGGGAAGACTTCCTGGAGGAGGTGATGCCTGAATCAAGTCCTGAAGGACCAGGAGCAGCTGGGAAGGACGATCAGCCTCTCTGACCGAGGGGCAGAGGTGCATAGGTCTGAAGAAACACGAAGCATCTGGGAGACTCGAGGTAAGGCACCTGGATGAAACGGCACAGAGAGAGGCAGGTGGGTCTTGTCCTGTAGGAGACTGGGTTTTATCCTCAAGGAAATTCAGGCGTCACTGGTGCTATTGGGGTATTTGGTCTTTGAGTCACCATTAGTTTGGTGGTGTTGACTGCAAAAAAAACCCCACACAGTGTGAGAGCCGTGAGTTCAGTTTTATCTGGGGACCCACTGAGGACCATAGCCTGGGAGACAGCCTCTCAGAGAGCTCTGAGGAACTGCTCTGATGGGGGGGTGTCCATATATATGCGATTTTGGAGAAGGGGTGCATGCAATCAAGCGCACATCTCTGTAGAAGGTTACTGTTAGTCACAAGGAACAGAAACCTCAGTTAATGATTTTAGTGCTTTTCTAAGTATGGGAAGATGCCAGAATCTTGGTTCATGAAATTTTCTTCTGAAAGTGCCCAACTATCTGAGGGCCTGATCTGCCGGTTTTCCCAGAGCACAGAGGACCTCATCCTGATCTCCGCCCTGAACTCCTTTCAGGGTGTTCTGCAGGTCAACCCCTGCAGTGGCTAATGACTTGATTTTTGTGGAACTGGATGGCAGACCGCATTGCTTAGTCGGCAGTATCTTTAGAAAGATCAAGCTGGAGCACTTTGGAGACAGACTGGAGCGGGGGAGGAGGAGCCTGGCGGATGTACGGTAACAGAGGAGGGAGAGCAAGAGGGGGGCTGGGAAGGGCGTGGCCTGTGTCCCCCAAGGAGGACATCTCATCCCTCCCCACTCTCTCCATCCCTCCCCGAGCCTCGGAGGCTCAGTGCTGGTGAACGGCGTGCGATGGGTGTTTGTACAGCCCACTGCTCACGGGCTGGTACCCACTCCTCGCGGGCCCTCCACTGAAGATCAAGTTCAACTGTGTTGAAGGTCGCTTTCAACAGCTGTGTTCCCTGCGGCTGTCCTCTCCGAGTTCCAGCTGCCCCTCTGGGCTCAGGGCTGGTCGCTCTGCTTTGCTTAAGCCTGGCCAGCCCTTTAATAAGCCCTCCTTGAGTCACCCAGTTGACACCTGCTGTTTGTTTACTGTAGGGATGCTGAGTTACCTGGGTCCAGCTCTGGTGCGGGAGAGACAGGAGCTCAGCAGTGGGGTGACTGCCCGCACTCTCCGCTCCCCTGCGACCTCCTCGCTCAGCCCGCGGGCACTGCCCCCCGAGGCCCGAGTTTCCAGTTGCATCTCCAGTTTCTAGTCTACTCCTGGCCCCGTCTGCACAGGTTCCAGAGTCAACAGGGTTTCACCCAGAAAGTGCAGCCTCAGATTCTCAGTCTCTGGGGTGAATGCGTTTCGGAAAGAAAGGAGATGGGGAAGGAGGGGCGGGGGAGAGAGGAGCTGGAGGCAAAGCCCCTTCCTGCCCGCCTCTCCTGCCCAGAGGGGGAGCTTACTCCTTGGCTTCTCAGCTGAGTTCATTTTCCAGAACTGTTGCTCCCCGGGGTCCTGCCGAAGTTAAGGACCGTGCTTTCTAGTGGCCAAAGCTTGTGCGGGGGCGGGTGCAGAGGAGGGGTCCCCAGGACACCCCGAGGGGGCTCCCTTCCTGTCCGCACAGGGAGGGGGTCCTGCAGGGGAGCTGCACGCACGGCCCTGCGGCGCGTGGGCAGGGGGTCGAGCAGGCCCGCCCAGAAGGTTTCCAGTCTAAGTAAAAGAGACAAAACCATTCAGCGAAGGAGAAATATCTGTCCCAGGAAATGAGATGGTGCCTTAAACCTCAGAGCGGGGAGGCCGTTAGCTTTTTCTCTTACTCATTCTTTCTTGCCTTGAGGGTCAACTCTCAACACTATCTCGCCACAAAACGGCCAGGTAAATGTGAAATGCTATCTTGATACAAGTTGACAGGTTCCAGTTAAGATGGAATGTATTGATTTTAAATGGAAATGGCCGCTTGGCCTTGACCCCGGTTTGGACACAGCGTGGTGTGGGCTCACAGCGGCTTTCAGGGCGGCGAGGGGGAGTGGGGCAGACCCGGCGTTTCGGGCATCAGCCATTGCCCTTGCTGCCCAGAGCGCATGCCCTGTGCCTCAGAAAACTCCCACACTCCCTCTGTGTTGCCTACGCCAGAAGCGCTTAGGGCAGCGCAAGGAGGTTTTAGCCCCAGCAAAGGTGACACCTACAGGGTAACACAGGAGGCCCTCTTCCCGGCAGGTGTTACGTGAGAGGGCAGGGGGAGGACAGCCTCTCCAGCTCCAGACACGTCCAGGCAGCGCAAGTCCATCCCCTTCCAGCACACACCGCAGCCCAGGGTAACAAGGCAACCTTCTCTTCCCATCACCTGTTCATCTGCAGGGCGGTGTGAGTACGTCCCACTCAGCAGGTGGCAGTGGGCAAGACAGGGACTGAGGTCTCAAGGAGAGGTCGGTGGATGGGCGGCCTGTGAGCTGTGCCTTTTCATCCAGGCATCCCCAGCACGCAGACGGGGTCCATCACTCCCTGTTGAAAGGTTGAAAGGGGGAAGCACCTTGGATAGACACCCCATCTTGGAAAGCTAGGACGGGGTCGCTGTTCTGGAGGCTCCGGTTAACGCCATGGCATCCTCGAAAGCCATTTATTAAGTTCAGAAGAAGGGACTCACCTCACATCTAACCCAAACACTGTGATGCTGTTCAAACACAACCAGGACCCTCCAGCCTCACAGCGGCCATGGCAGCAGATCCAAGTCGGGGCTCAGGCTCTTCTGGCTCCTGGGGCAGATTGAGGGGGCAGGACAGTGTTTCCCCCAGGCCTTGGTCCCCACCTAGTGCCACGAACTGAGTCCTCAGGCCCCTACTTTGGAAACAGAAGGGGCAACGGCTGTTTAAATGCTAGGGTATCCCTGGCACAAATGATGCTCTGATGTCCAGGTAAATAGTCTGAGATGAAGAGGAGAAGAGGGCAGCCCGCTCAGGACACCGGCCTCTCCACCCGTCCTCCGAACTGTCCCTCGCCTGCAGCGGGGGAAGCAGTGGCAACACGCGGAGGAGGGCAGCTCTGGGGACGCTGGGACAGGTCTGTGCTCGTGTGGAGGCTGCCCGTGGCCTTCCTGCTGCTCTTCCGGGAACTTGCCCAGGCGGCTGAAGCAGGATACAACCACAGCGGACTCTGCACAGGACGGCGGGCAAGCCACTCTCCGAGAAGGACAACCGACCGGGGGATGGGGAGGGGGCGGCAGGCGGGGGCGGAAGTGTGTCAGCAGGTGGGCAAAGTCGGCCACGAGTCTCACCTGCAGACAGGACGACTATGACGCCCGTTTGACACAGGTGACGGACTCAGAACACACCAGTTTTCAGCTGGTGAGTCAGGAACTGAAACGCAAGACCAGCCCAGCACGATCATCTCTACACTGCTCTGCGGTCAGCCCCAGCCAGCTGAATGGCCCCAAGCTCCGTCCAGCTTTGACACCCTGTGATTCCCTGCGGTCACAGAAAAACAACCTGCTAAGTGCTTTCCTTCTCTTTTTCTGTTTTGTGCGGCAGAAACGCCCAGAGGAGAAATGAGGATGCAAAGAGAAGAAGAAGCCCCGTGAGCAGAAGAATCCAGCAAGAGGGCCGCCCAGGGACCGAGCGGGGAGGCTTTTCCGAAGGGCCTGCTTCTCGCCCGCCTGCCCGGCTGTGCTGCTGTTTCCCCAGCTCCTGTGTTGCACGAGGCTTTTCTTTCTGTGGTGAAATCAAACACGCCCAAGGCTGGAGTCTCCAGGGTGGGAAATGCAGCTTCTAAAACGTGGAAACCCCCTCCCAACCTGAGCAGCTCTGCCCGCACACCCGTGTCTCGCCAGGTGGATGCAGTGTTTCTGACTTGGAGGGTTGGAGGTCTGTGTGCTCCAGGCTAGTCAGTGAGATCAGACAGAGGATGAAAGAAAAAGGCTGCCAAGGAGAGCAGCGAAAGTATCAGCCTCTGTCCTCTCCGAGGGGACCAGTCCTCCACGAAGCAACGGTAAAAGATCTTTTCTCTTAAGGTCCATCAGGTGCTCAAAATTCTGCCTCATTTCGGTTTGCTTCAGGTTTAGACCATGCTTTCATGTACAACTATTTTTTTTTCTCCCAGAGTTAAAAATATCTTTCTTTTAATTTCACGTATTTAGCTGTAAATAGGAAGCATACTTTTAAAAAAGAGACAAATGGTTACAGCAAGAACTCATCCCCCTTTTTTGTCCCTATTATGACACCAACTTCAGTTCTGACACCAGCCGCAGGGGGTTAGGTTCAGACCCCACAGGTTAAGGGCTCCATCCCCCCAAAAGACTGCCCCACTTCAGACACCAGCCACCAGTGGGGTCCCCAGGCCGCCCACACTTCTGACAAACTGTCTACAAATCTGGAGGTTCCCATGATGCCCTTCAGGTTTGATAATTCACCAGAATGATCCACAGAACTCAGGAAAGTGCCGTGCTTGTGATTACAGTTTTATCATAAAGGACACAAACTCAGGACCAGCCACGTAGAGAGACAAACAGGGTGAGGTCTGGATGGGTCCCAAACACAGAGCTCCGGGCCCTTTCTGGGTGGAAACGGGGGGCATCAACCCCCCCGCACATCAGGGTCCATCAGCCAGGAAGCACCACTGAGCTTCAGTGTCCAGAGTTCTTATTGGCGTTTCATTACATAGCAGGACTGAGGGCTCACTGGCTACGTCCCTGAGCTCCATCTCCAGCCCCCTCCCCTCCCTGAGGGTCAGAGGAGGGGCTGAGAGCACCTGGCCCCAACCCCCACCCTCCAATCAATCTAATCAATCTAATGGTTGGTTTTCCAATGATCAACTCCATCTTGAAGCTCCAGGTCACCTGATTGGCATAAACTCTCAGGGCCCACCTCGAGTCACAATCACACTCCTGTCACTTGGGAAGTCCCAGGGATGTAGAGGTTGCGTTCTTTATTATTTGAGTCTCCAGCCACCAGTTTTCCTATCCAGAGGAGACGGATATTAAGAATATCTTAGGGCTTCCCTGGTGGCACAGTGGTTAAGAGTCCGCCTGCCAAGGCAGGGGACACGGGTTCGAGCCCTGGTCTGGGAAGATCCCACATGCCGCAGAGCAACTAATCCCATGTGTCACAGCTATTGAGCCTGCGCTGTAGAGCCCGCGAGCCACAACTACTGAGCCCACGTGCTGCAACTACTGAAGCCCACGCGCCTAGAGCCCGTGCTCCGCACCAAGAGAAGCCACCGCAATGAGAACCCCGCGCACCGCAACGAAGAGTAGCCCCTGCTTGCTGCAACTAGAGAAAGCCCACGTGCAGCAACAAAGACCCAACACAGCCAAAAATAAATAAATAACGTAAATAAATTTATAAAAAAAAGAATATCTTAGTACCCTTCCAGAAATATTGTATTTTTCCCAAGGGTAACATTCTATGTTATACACATGGTTTGGAACTTTTTTTTAAACTTAAATGTATATTTTGATTATCCCATAGTTATACTTGAGGAGTTTCTCTTTTGCCTGACATAGCAGTTCATTGCACCTGTGCTATAACTGCATCCTATTGATGGATAAATTGTTTCCAGCCGTGGCTGCTACAATAATGCTGCAATGGATGACTTTATACATGAGTCATTTTGCACCTGTACACGTGTATGTGTGGTCCAAACTCCTGGACTTGGAGTCACTGGGTCACCCCCTGTGTGTACTTGTGATTTAAGTGACTATTCGGACATTAGCAGATGCCCTCCGTTGAGTCCTGTCTGTTTCCACTCCCACCAGTGATGTACGAGGCTGAGGTTTCATCACACCATTACCAACCCAGCCTTTTTATTTTGCTAGCCTTTTTGTTCAAATACTTACTCAGTTTTTTAAAATTTATTTATTTATTCATTTATTTAATTTTTGGCTGCATTGGGTCTTCGCTGTTGCACGTGGGTTTTCTCTAGTTCCTGAGAGTGTGGGCTACTCTTTGTTGCGGTGTGCAGGCTTCTCGTTGTGGTGGCTTCTCTTGTTGTGGAGCAAGGGCTCTAGGCTCATGGGCTTCAGTAGTTGTGGCACATGGGCTCAGTAGTTGTGGCTCGCAGGCTCTAGAGTGCAGGCTCAGTAGTTGTGGCGCACGGGCTGAGTTGCTCCGCGGCATGTGGGGTCTTCCGGGACCAGGGATCGAACCCGTGTCCCCTGCATTGGCAGGCAGATTCCCAACCACTGCGCCACCAGGGAAGCCCTCTTACTCAGTTTTCAATGAGGTTGTTAGATTTAATTTTTTGGTTTCATTTTTAGCAGGCTTTCTTTTTTAGAGCAGTTTTAGGTTCACAGCAATACTGAGAGAATTACATGGATTTCCTGTGTCTCCTCTGCCCCTACAAATGCACAGGCTCCCCCTTATCAACATCCCCACATTTGCTACCTTTGTGTGTTTAGGATATTGTTACAGCTGATGAAAACACATCACACGTCACCATCACCCAAAGTCCACAGTTTACATCAAGGTTCACTCCTGCTGTTGTACATTCCATGGGTTTGGACAAATGTGTAATGACGTCATTATAGTATCATCCAGAGTGGTTTTATGGCCTTAAAAATCCTCTGCTTTCTGCCAATTGATTTTATTTTTTAAAATGATTATAAGGGTGCTTTCTCTCTTGTTTTATGATTTTTTTTTTGGTAATAATTAGAAAGGCCTGTCCCATTCTGTAATTATATAATAAATAGTCTCCCATAACTTATTCTAGTATTTTTATGGTTTTGTTTTTTAATCCATCTGGAGCTTCCCCTGGTGTGACATACATCCCGAGAGCATTTACTGAACAGTCCCTTATTGGAAACATCACCTTCATCATATCCTAAGGCTGGTTTGTGAAAAGCTCTCTCTGGCCACATGCAAAGAACAGGTGGATTGTCCGAAGGGTGCAGGCATACCTGTCAGGACTTTCGGTAGCTGGGTGGCTGGAAGGATGTTGCTTGGAGCAGCATGACTTTAAAAATAAAGTCAGGGTCCTAAGCATGCAGACAAGTGCACACGAGCAAATGGCTATAAATCTCCCTTAGGCTCAGTTTCGTATCTATAGAATGGCGATACCATGTGAGTGAAAGGGGAATATAATACTAGGCTATTATTTATCAAAACCAAGCCTCATTCCTTGAGCCTAGAGTGCATGACACAGCTGGGGGCCAGGTGATGGGCAGCAAGGTCATGGACGCTTAGGGAGACATGCAGGGGATTGAGCAGCAAAGAAACACTTCAAGGGAACCAGGAGCCAAGTTTCTTGCTGTCAGAGGAGGGATTTACTAATACCGGAAAGGGAGAAGGTTAGGAAGAACCTGAGGGGCTGGACTGGGTTGAAGGTATCAGTGTCAACTCACCCATCTAGACACAGCCACGGAGACGTGTGTGCGTCAGGGTGGGTGTGTCTGCAGAGCGCTGTGTACATAGATTTCCTGGTCTTTCTCCCAGAGAACCAGGGAGCAGTGATACCCCAGCAGCAATAAACAGTGAGTACCCCAAACTTGGTTTCCAAATTGTCTTCTCCACTAAAGGGTCCCAGGGCTCCCTAGAGGGAGGGTGAAGAAGTTCTGACCAAAAGAGAGAAGGTCTGGGACGTTCTAGAACTGAGTTTCGAACTTCTTTTTGGCAACAGATTCTTCTCTGCAAATGAAAATTGTGTACCCAGAAGCACAATACGAAGAGCGGGTAACGCGGGGCTAGCTGGCCTCTCCAGGGTCTCTGGACCCAGGTGTGTGCCCTGCAGGGCGTGCCCGGGAAGAAGGAGAGGAGCCCCCGAGGTCTGGCCTGCAGATGTTAGTGCTTCTGTTTGGATGTGTTTTATCTCAAGACTATACATGGTGTATAAATGTGTTTTAGAACACATGTACGACATTTTAAATAGACATATATGGGGAGTATTCAACATTTTTAACTTACTGATGCGTTTCGAACACACTAGCCATGAGGCTTGGGTGCCAGATGGGTGCAAAAGCGAAAGGACAGAGAACGGACACACCAGGATGGTGAGGGACCCTCCCACCAGGCCAGCGCAGCTCCCCTGGGGGGGGAACCCCTCCTCTCTCAGGGTTTTGTCCCTTTTCTCTCTCTTTCTGTGTTGCTCTTTTAAAATCTCTTTCAGTGTTTCCTTCCATTTGAAGCCAACTCATTCAGGGAAACCTGGGAGGGAGGGGAGGCCCCCTGCATTTGGTTGAATCTCCGTCTCTCTCACACAGACGGCCCTGAACCCTGACACTGGATGTGACGGGGCTGCTCGCGTCCAGAAGGAATTCTCCCAATTCCGTCTCCCAAAGACTAGAATCCAGGACACTTTATGCCAGGGCGGGGGGCGGGGGGGTTGGCAAGCTGCTGCCTTCCCTCTAAGGAGTCAGATCAGCAGTAAAATGCCCGAAAGCCGCCGCCTTGGCTACCTTCCCAGTCGTCATTGTCATCTCTGCCGAGGAGAGGCTGTTTTCAGAGCAGAGACTCTTCCCCTTCTCGGGGAGAGACCAACAGGATGGACATGGGAGGTCACAGCTGACTTCCGTGTCTGGCATCCATCGCACATGTGAGGGGTCTTGCACAGATGGCCTCACTCAGGCCTCTGCAGCCCTCTGAGGGGGTGGGACCACCCACCTGTGGGTGCCCTGTCCATCCCTGCGACCTCACCTGGCCCCCGCGACATAGAGAACAAGCAAACAATCTAACATGTCTGTGTTCCAATAAAGCTTTATTTATAACACCAGGCGGAGGGCCGGGTTTGGTCCGTACACTGCAGTTGCCCAGCCCTACTCAGCATAGGCGCCACAGCCCTCAAACGACTGAACCGCACCTGCCGCTTCCGTGCAACTTCTTTGCTCACCTCTCCATGCTCCTTCCCACTCCTTTGTTTTGGGGGAACTCAACCTATGACTGGTAGATAGAATTATTACCATCATTTGACAGATGAGGAAACTGATGCAAAATTGTAGTTTTTCACCTGGGGTTGTTCAGCCAGTGAGCAGCAGTTCCAGGCCCATCCCCGCAGCCCGGCTCTGCAGTCTGGATTCCCGCCCTGCTGTCTTGCATCTCTAAATGATTCCGGCAGCCAATGAACATCTGTATCTTTGAACACCTCTAGGGGCCATGGGGAGAGATATTGTGCATTGTTGGGGAAGAAGCTGTAGAGAAAACAAGGTGCGCTAACAGCACCGAGTGTCAGAAGAGGGGAGGGGATGCCCACAATGGAATTCAGAGGAGGGATGAATCCATGCCCACCCCCGACTTCCACAGCAGAGTGGGCCCTCCTGACCTCTGCCCTCCTGGCTTTCTCAGCAGCACTTCTTCACCTCCTTTGCTGCCCCCCCTCCACGTCTGGATGCTGGGGGCTCAAGCTTACCCCGTGGTGAGCCTCTTGGTTCCCCTGTCCTGGTCCAAAGCCCTGGTTACATCGTTCCCCTCCTGGTGCCTCTGGAAGCAGAAGCCTGACCCCTCTTTACCAGCCAGCCAGCCCCCTGGAGCAGTCGAAGCCTTTGAAACGAGCTGATGCAATTTTACTGCAATAGGACAGCGTGAGGCTCGCGCGTGTAGTTTTAAATAATTGCTGCTTAACTTTTGGCTGCGATGCCCTAACCCCTGAATGTCGGGCCACCGTCCATGAGCTTGGGGAGCCTGACCCAAAACATCTGTTCACCCTGGATGGGTAGGCTGTCAGTTCTGTTGTCTGGCCACTCAGGACAAAAGGCAGACACCCAGCTGGCCCCATGGTGGGTGGGCGTCGGTGGTGCCGATGGCTTCTGTCTGGCACAGCCTGAGGCCACAGGACCTGCGGTCAGCCCTGCTGAGCTGACCCTGCCAGGAAGGTGCCGCCTCTCCATTCGCCTTTCTGAGGCTGTCAGTACAACTCCTCCCAGCCTCCCTCATCACCAGCAAGGCTGGACCCTGCTTAGAGTAGCAAGAAACTCTAATCCTTAATCCCCTTCCTCCCCGAGGGGTCAGCCCGCACTTCCCTGCCAGGCCCAGGCAGGAACAGAGGCCGCAGAATGTTTGCCATGTCTTACCCATCCTCCACAAGCATGTGTCTACAGGTAAAGGGCCCTCAGCTGGAGGACAAAGACCTGCTCTGCTCTTTTAGGAATCAAGAAGCCCGTTTTTCATTGGAGAAATCCATCACGGGACTTCCCTGGTGGTCCAGTGGTTAAGACTTCCACTGCAGGGGACCCGGGTTCCATCCCTTGTTGGGGAACTAAGATCCCACACGCTGTGGGGCAGCTAAGCCCACGCACCCTAGAGCCTGTACGCCACAACTAGAGAGCCTGCACACTGCAGCTACTGAGCCCGCGTGCTCTGGAGCCTGTGCCCCACAACTAGAGATCCCGCATGCTGTGTGGCTTGGCCAAAATAAGAAAAAAAAAGCCTCTACTTATTCACTCTGGGTGATCCAGGCAGGCTCTTGCGTTACTCATCACTTACATCCAACCGAGTCCTAGAGTCCTGTGTGCACCTGCCCACGGTACCCACCGGAAGTCTACGAGCATCTCAACCTTCGTGCGTCCGAAACGGACCTTGCCCCATGCTGCTGCCCAGGCTTCCCACCCCGCTGCGTGGCTCCACCTTCCACTCAGCGGCAGGAGCAAAGCCCTGGGCTCTGTCTTTGAGTCCTTCCTCTCCTTCCCTTCCAAGGCCGCCCCATCACCAAGTCCTGATGGTTCCACTCCAAGGCTACCTGAAGCCATCCACTCCTCGCTGCCACCCAAGCAGTGCAGCCGCAGTCACCTCGTGCCTGGTTTGTTCCTAAGGGGCCCCATGTCCCTCTCTGCACCCTCCAACCCGTTCTCGATGCAAAGCCAGTGTCTGTTTTATTTTAGTCCCTTTCTTAAAGTCTTCAGGGTCTCGCTATTGCTCTTGGAATAAAATCCAAGTCCTTGCTATGGCCTGTAAGACCCTTGGTGACCTCGCCCCTCTGCCGTTTCGACCCCACCCCCCAGACCTCTGCTCCAAGGCCCTGCCCTGGCTGGCTGCTGCCCAGCTCATGCCCGTAGCTGCCTTTGCTCCGGTCCTCTTCTAGAATGTTCTCTTGGGGCCCACTCTCATCCTTTGGGTCTTTGTTCAGACATCACCTCCTCAGACAGGCTTTTGAAGCAGAGGCTCCTGATCGCCGGTCACTCTTCTCGTCAACATTTGAACAACCCAGGTGCTCCAGGATGCGTGGCCGTCCCGCTGAAGGCTGCTCTCCCCAGCCTCCCATGTGTTCGTGCTGTGTGGTTGCCATGGGAAATGATATCTGCTCGCCTTCCTTCCCGGTTCTCCCCCCGCCCCCTGCCCCGGAGCCTCCTTGGACCCGGAAAGGAAAGCCCTGTGTTGAATGGCAGAGCCCCCTGCCAGCCCTGAACCTCTAGCCTCTGAACTCTGACCCCCTGGAACACCCTTCATCTTATCTAAGTCATTCCGTTTGGGGTCTTTTTGTTGCTGCTGCTTAGCAGTACCTTCAGTAATAGAACTGCACCTTCCACCATCTCTAGGAGAGATTTCCCCAGTCACTTCCTATCTCAAAACCTGGTTCGTGCAGAGCAGTGGCTGTGACGTGCGACTTCTTCCTGTGCTTGTCAGCTGTCACCTCCCCACTTGAACAAAAGCTCTGTGTGCGCGTGAACTTTGCTGTGCTCACCTTGAAAGCAGAGCAGGTGGAAGGCTCCAGGTAAGTCCTGCTGGATGGACGAACGAGGGAAGTGACCCAAGGAGGCTGTGAGGCTGGAGCCCCCAACCTGGAGCTTCACAAGGCTCCTTTGTGAGAGTCGAGCAGACCAGAATGGCTCCTCCCATAGGTGTTGCGAATTTTCTTTTAGCTTTTCTTTATCATGAATTTGTCCATGACTTTTTTCCTACAAATTTTAATGTAGTCAAATTGATTAATATTTTTCCTTATGACTTTTTGCTTTCATCCCATGCTTATAAGGTCTTAGCTCACTTGAAGATTATTTTCAAAAATCATGCTGAGGGCTTCCCTGGTGGCACAGTGGTTAAGAATCCGCCTGCCAATGCAGGGGACACGGGTTCAAGCCCTGGTCCGGGAAGATCCCATATGCCGCGGAGCAACTAAGCCCATGCGCCACAACTACTGAGCCTGCGCTCTAGAGCCCGTGAGTCGCAACTACTGAGTCCACGTGCCACAACTACTGAAGCCCGTGTGCCTAGAGTCTGTGCTCCGCAACAAGAGAGGCCACTGCGACAAGAGGCCCGCGCACTGCAGCGAAGAGTAGCCCCCACTCGCCGCAACTGGAGAAAGCCCTCTCGCAACAATGAAGACCCAACGCAGCCAAAAATAAATACATTTTTAAAAATTCATATTGAATCCACTTAAAATTAATTTTGGTGTAAAGAGTTAGTAAAGATCAAGGCTAGTGAGCTGACCTTTGGCCCATAACATGCTCAATAAGTGTTGCTTATTCTCATTATTTTAAATATTATCTTCTAATCAATTCCCATATGTATTAGGGTCTATTTCCAGACTGCTGGGGTTTTTTAAAAATAATTTATCTATTTCTGTACTAGTATCATTTTATTTTACTTATCATAGCTTTATAGTATATTTCAATATCCCATATTACTCATATTTTCTATTAGCTTTTCAATTATTTTAGAAAGGTCAGGGAAAATCCTGTTCTTATTCTGATTGCAATCTCATTGACTATATGTAGATCAGCTTACAGAGAATTTACATCTTTACAACACTAACCTTTAGCCAAGAACAAGCTCCTTTATTCAAGTCTTTTTACTATCTCCCAGTCGAGTTAAAAGTTTTCTTGATATAGATCAGGCACGTTTTGGGGGAATAGATTTTATTTTGTAGAGCGGTTTTCGGTTCACGGCACAATTGTGGGGAAAGCGCAGATCTTTCCCATTTACCCCCAGCCCCCGACGTGCACGGCCTTCCCCACTATCAACCTCCCCACCGGAGAGGGATGTCTGTTACATTGATGAACCTGCACTGCCATGTCACAATCACCAGCGTCCAGAGACGACCTTGGAGCTCACGCTTGGTGTCCTACGTGCTGTGGGTTTTGGGCAAGTGTATGAGGTCATGGATCCACCCCTGTAGACCGTACAGAGTAGTTTCACTGCCTTAAAACACCCTTGCTTTTAGGTTTATTTCTAGCTACTTTGTCTCTTTTATTATTGCCAGTGTTAATGAGAATTTTTCCTCCTTCGTGTTTTCTATTGGTTATATTTGTATATAAGATGTTTATTATTTTTGCATATAAATTTTGTAAGCAAGACTTTGCTGAACTCTGAAGTGTTCTGATATTCTTTCAGTGGATTCGTTTGCATTTTCCAGGCATCATCTACAAATAATGACCAATTTGCCTATGTCTTGCCAATAGTTACACCTTTCTAGTTCATTCTGCTTCTCCAATGGACCTCCTCCCACTCTGTCATGGACCCTAGACTTTCACACCCTTATCTACCCGTTTCTACTGGGCCTGGAGATACTGGCTCCCTGGCTCACCCACAGACACCCTCCTGGTCACGCTCTGGCCCAACAGTGTCGCACAGTGAACTTGTTTCTGCCCAGATACTGCCCATGGAGGTGGGTGCGTGTGCGTGTGCACGCTTTTATGGTATAGTTATGGTTACAACTCTCCCGGATACATCGTTGAACTGAATAACCTATTCTTGTCTTCCTAGACCAATTCCCCTTTCTCTTAGTCACAGACCCCTCTTAGAAAGCTGAAAAATGTGCTGCTTCTGGACCCAGTCTGAGCATTCCTAACCCCGTTCTTCCCGGTGATGTGTTAGCTGTTGCCGGGAGCCCTGGCCCTGGAGAGCAGACCCCACAACCCCCGGCTTTCCATCCATGCTATTCCCAGGGCTTGCCTTGGGCTCCTGCCACAGGATTTATTTCTGCCCTCTCTCTCACTGACCCTTTCTTTGCTCTGTGGGCTCATTTGGAGAAGAGATAAAGGTGGAACGAGACGGGAGATTCCTGCAGGGCGTGCATGCTGCTCTGGTCCAGCTGCACAAGAATCCGTGTGCAGCGCTGGTCCTGACCTCTCTCCACTGCTGCCTGCTGTTCTCGGGGTGCCTGTGGCATCCAGACCGTTGCCTCTTTCCCCTCCTCTTGTGCTTCGACCTGCAGACAGAGCAGAGTTTCCCTCTCCTGCCCCTCCTTCCCCTCTTCACCTTCTTACTACGCGGAGGGCCCTCTGCAGCCCCACGATTGTTCACAGACCTTCACGCGTGTGTGTCAGCCGTCAGTGTGGTACGCCAAACGGGCTATTGATTTAGTGACAAGCATCGCTGCAAGGAATTGATCTAATGTTTTCATTACGCTAAAAATGCTTTAACAAGTTCATTCGGAATTAGGCGATGGCAAAGATCCGCTTGGTTCCCATCATGTTCCCAGGAGGAGGTGACTTGTAGGGGACCTTGAGGGACAAAAGCCACCACTCTACCGGGCGACGCTCAGCCCGGTGCTGTGGGACTGCCTTCCCCAAAGAGACGAGAGCCCTTGGTGTCCCCACCAGGCCTTCAGCTTGGAAATACTCAGTGTGGCTTGCGTGGCTTCCCCGAGTCCCTGTCCTCGGGGCCCGGGCTCTTTCTCCATACGCCCACCCCCCCAGCAAGTGGCCCTGATGGTCCTCGTCCTCCGAAGGCCTCGGCATCCTCTGTCTGCACGGGGGAGGTCAGTATGTTCCGCCTGGCTTCCCCGCCCTTCCGGCCCAGGCTTCTCCTGCGTGCCGACCTCAGTTTGAGCCCTCGCTGCTTCCTGCTCATGGGACCCCGTGCCTCGGGTGTCCACACGTAACTGTGGGTAGCACCACTTGTTCTTAGGGAGGTGGTGGGTCTTCAGTGCAGTGACGGGAGCCCAGCACAGGTGCGGGGGGAGGAGGAGAGTACTCAGGGAAGCAATCTCCCCGCAGGGCCCACTGTCCAGGGTGCTGGGGCCGTCCCCTGGCCGGCGGGGTCCAGCTCTCTGACAGCAGAGCCGTGGCTCCCGCCTCAGCCCGGCCTAGGTGCCCACCTCCTCCTGAGCCCGGGTCCCAGCCTGGCACAGAGGGCTGGCCTTCCGCTCTGACCCCTGTTCTGAGCCGGCAGTCCGCCGTTGGTCACTTAGTTCCCCCCAGGACGTGTTGGTCACTTAGTTCCCCCAGGACCGTCTGTGTAATTTGCGAGGCCCAGCAGAAATGCCGATGCAGAGGCCCTGTTCACAAATCAGGGTTTCAGGACGGTGACGGCAGAGCACAGGTGGCCCTGCCCCATCAGGCTGCGTCCCAGGAACCAGGGTCAGAGATGCAGACGGTCTGCGCGTCTGGACTTGAGGGGGCCGCCTGCCCACAAGCCCGAACAATACGCCGCTTCTTGGGTGCCTTATGGTTCCCACTGGGGTCCCTTCCGGTGGGCAGGCCTGAAGCCAGCCCCGGAGGCCCACGCCTGCTGAACCCATGCGGTTGTCATGGCCGAGGGCAGAGAGCCCTGGAGGGTCCTGGCCAGAGCTCGGATGTGTGGACACAGCCGTGATTCCAGCACTTCTGCCCGCTTGGCTTCACGTGAAGCTGGGGGAGCCCGAGCGCTGCCTCCCGTACGCCTGGGAGATGAGCAGCTGGAGCTGTTTACCTGGCGGCGTTGCTGGTGCCACTTTTCTGAAGCTAAGCCAGGCCTGAGCACAGCTCCGCGACGCCACTGTGATTAATGACGTTGCTGTGGGCAGCACCCTAGAGGCGCCCTCATTTAGTCAAAGCAAATAAAACCATCTTGGGGTTTTTCTGCACGCGCATCTTCCCTGTGTTGTTATATAGGCTACTTGATCTGAAAAAACCAAAAACACCCAAGCTAGCATCTAGCATCCACCCCCAGCCTCTAAGTTCTAAATTCTTAATTGATTTGGACGTGCACTGTCAGCCAGCTACTGCCGCGTAACAAAGCAAGTCTTAGGGGCATTTTCCCTGCAAGTCTGCTGGTTGATGGGTGGCCAGCTGTCTAGACCAGGCCCAGCAGGCAGCTCTACAGGGTAGGATGGGTCCAGGTCTGTCCCTTATGTGATTCCTCCCCCTCTGACCCGGGGGCTGGTTGGGACGTGCTCTTCTCTGGCCAGGTTATGGGCGCAAGAGGGTGAGAGGAACTGTGTGACGCCGCAGGAGGCCTGCGCTCAGAACTGGCCACTTCTACCTCAGTCCCCTGGGGTCGCACAGCTGAGCCCCACGTCCGGGGTGGGCCAGGAAGAACTACAAATTTATGCTGCAGGGCCAGTGTCACCACCAGGGTGGGGTTTTCTCCCTTCTACAGGTGGGTCTGTGTCTGCAGAGGGAACTGAGCTTGTGCCTTCTCAGAGCAGTTTATATCACTGCTCTGGAAATGCCGGCTTCTTAACCAGCCAGGTAACTGTGCTTCCTCACCGCTGAGTGGGATTAGCTGATGAGATGCTCCCCGACTTCCTCGGTGGGAGCCAGGGCCCCCCTGCCACGCACACACCGCAGGCAGGAGAGCCGTGGTCTTGTTGGAACCGACGTGGGCATCTTTGGACACTTTATTGGGAAAGTGTTTTCTTTCTTCCTGGAAGGTGCAGGTGTCTACGTCCACTGTGGGGCAAGCGACCTTTTGGCGGGACTGGAGGGGCCCCTGGTGATGGCAGCACGTAGCAACTCGGGCTGGGCGCACCGTGCTCAGGATGAAGCCAGCCTGGGCTATTTCTTAATCGGCTTGTTAGAATTCGTGAGAGTTTTGCATTTAAGAGTCTTCCTGTGACCAAACCTCTTAGGATGGAGACAACGGGGCCCGTGACAGTCTCTATGGAGCCCGCACAAGATGATTTGGTTGTGTGAGCCGCTCTCCCCACTGTCCTTGACGGCCCTACCTGCCAGCTCTCACCGTCACTGGATTGCTTTAACACCTCTACGTGGAGGGCATTTGGGTGGAACCATGGTGGGTTCTGGAGATGCACCTGCTTTTGAATCTTGGCCCTGCAGCCTTGTGTGCTTGCCTGCTCAAGTCTCAGTGTCCCCATCTGTGAAATGGAATGATGACCACAGCAGCTGCTCCAGAGTCTGTGTTGGTCTTCAGTGTGATGGCATGTAGAGGGCTCAGCACAGAGTCTGCACACAGTGGGCCTCCACGGGTGGAAGCTACCACCCCACGTGTGGGTCCCCAGCTCCCCACGGACAGGCCTAGATTCAGTTCCCAGATGGTCTGTTTTTTAATTGAAGTATAGTTGATTTACAATGTTGTGTTAATTTCTGCTGTACAGCAAAGTGACTCAGTTATCCATATATGTACATTTTTTCATATTCTTTTCCACTGTGGTTTATTCCGGGTCATTGAATATAGTTCCCTGTGCTATACAGTGGGACCTTGTTGTTTACCCGTCCTACATATAATAGTTTGCAACCCTGATGATCTTTAATCACATCAGGGTGGTTTTAACACACAGGGACCTGAGGGCTGGAAGCCCCACTCAAATAGCTCTGACTACACCTTGTGAAAATAGAACATGACAAATAGCCTGTTTTATGCTTTTCCCAGACTTTTCTTAATATTACCAAGTCTCAGAGAAATTTAATACTCAAGACATGCAGAATAAAAACTTTCAAAGGGTAATCAAGTGACGACCTTCCCTGGAGGCACAGTGGCTAAGAATCCACCTGCCAATGCAGGGGACACTGGTTCAAGTCCTGGTCTGGGAAGATCCTATATGCCGCGGAGCAACTAAGCCCGTGCACCACAACTACTGAAGCCCGCGCGCCACAACTGCTGAGCCTGTGCACCTAGAGCCTGTGCTCCACAACAAGGGAAGTCACTGCAGTGAGAAGCCCGCGCACCGCAACAAAGAATAGCCCCCGCTCGCCACAACTAGAGAAAGCCCGTGCACAGCAACGAAGACCCAACGCAGCCAAAAACGAACAAATAAATAAATAAATAAATAAATTTATTAAAAAAAAAAAAAGAGTAATCAAGTGACAATGACCTAAATGAAAGATAGAAATTATAAGTGAGACTTAAGTGGTGTTTTGGTTGGTTGCATTTCTGGTCTCCTGAAGGCCGACAGAGACCCTTGTATTGTTAGAACCGGAAATCTTCCAACTCTGCATCTGCGCACATCCTCCCAGAGTAAACAGCATCTGCTGATGATAATCACCTCTTTCCTTGGTGACTGAAGGCCGTTATCCTGAACATCAGGGATGATTAAGATGGGAGGTAAATAGAATTATAGTGAAACTAGAATGTTCCCTGGAAAACAAACACTACCACCGATGAATCCTAATATCGCTTCTTTTTCTTAAAAGAATGTAGGAGGAAAATGCCTGTCGTTTGTGTTCTGAGTAACCAGGGTTTGCCTGTTTGATTAAAAAATATTGTTTACCAGATTTTCCTTTTCTGCCACCCATCTCTATCTTTGAGCATCTTCAAGTTGTTAAAATGACTTCTCACAGTGCCTCTGTTTTTAGATCTGGAAAATATAATTTGGGTTAAAACTCGATGGGGAGTCGCTCAGGCGGATGGGTTGCCGTGGTGACGTGCGGGGAGGGGAGATGTATGGCCGGAGGTATTTGCAAGAGCCTCTGGGTAGGGCTTTGTCTTTGCACCGGCTGGTGGACCTCCTCTTTCCAGGCCTTGCCTCCACCTGCTGCCTTCCTGAATCACTGCCCGGTACTGAGATGACCATGGGGTCCCAGGGCCGGGCACATTCTTGCTGGCAGAACCCTGATTTTGTTCAGCTACAGAGGGGCCAAGCGCCTCCTAGGACAGGTTGCACCCTTTCTAGCCCCAGAGGGTGGATCTCAGTTGGTCTAAACTAAACATCATAATTTTATTTCCATGCCAGTGACCGGGTTGGGCCAGGTCATAGGACAATTCTGGCCAATGACAGTGAGAGTGTGCCAGGGGTGTCTGGGAACTTTCCTTACAAATAGAAGTTCACAGGTGAGGAAACACCTGTCTAGGACTCTAGATGTCAGGTCTGAGGATTTGACGCTTAGAACCACAGGTGACGTCTCTCACCTGTGCAGGAAAGTCAAGAGGGTTGCAAAAAAGCAGAACCAGAGTTGGGGCGTCACTGAGACGGAGTTAATCAACCTGGGGATGTCCTGATGTCCCAAAATAAACTTTTTATTCCCGAATTGTGTTCCGCCAAATTCATATGTTGAAGCCCTACTCCCCTCGTACCTCTGGATGTAATCGTATTTGTAGGTAAGGTCTTTAAAGAGATAATTAAACTAAAATGAGGTCTTTATAGACCCTAACTCTAGTGAGGCTTCGGGTTATAATCAATAACCAATGAATTATAATCGGTAACTGTTGGAGGATGGAGGGAACGAAAAGTGCCCACTGAACCAGAAAATGAGGTGGGTAACTCTGTTATACTCAGTGGGTCAGTTTATTATAGGGTGGGGTCTGGTGGACATCAGTCTGGAAGCGTTCAAAGCTGTATGCCATGCTGCCAAGGGCAATTTTATAGCTAACTTAGGGTATGGGGGTATGTGTTTGGAAACAGGATGAGCCTTCCTAAGTCAAGATTTATGAATGGGTAACTAGTCTCTTGGGCGCCAGGAAGACGTCAGCGAAGGTCTTTGTGATTGTTCAGAGGCTAACAGTGCATGGAGGCCACCTGGACCTAACAATCATTACACAATACCTCTCAACCACAACAGAGAAGAGAGTCACTGAACAGTACAGGCCTGGGTGGGGTCAGCAGGACAGGTGAGACTATACGGGCCCAAGATGGCACCAGTTATGCTAACGGCCTTACAGTAACTCATAATCCAACTTGACTGGTCTGTTATAAGAAGAGGGATTTTGATGCAGACATATGCACACACGGCGGAAAGACCATGTGAAGACACAGGGAGAAGACAGCTACATACATGCCACGGAGAGAGGCCTCAGGATGAAACCAACATTCCAGCACCTTCATCTTGGACGACTGCCATCCAGAATTGTAAGAAAATAAATCTCTGTTGTTTCATCTCTGTTTGCCCCCTCCGTGGTACTTTGTCATGGCAGCCCTAGGACACTAAAACATCACCGAAGCCAATACGGGCTTTAGAAGCAAGTGGCATCACCCCCAACTCCCAATGGCTTCAGTAATAAGGAGAAAATGGACTAAATCACATCCAAGAAGTCAGGCAGTAAAGCAGCCCATGGTAGTCTCAGCAATGCCATCAGAGACCCGGGCTCCTCCATCTTCCTGCCCACTTGGCATGTTGGCCTGACCCTTAGGCGGGCTTCTCAAGGTGCCAGGATGGCCGCCATGTATCCAGCTGCCTCCTGCAGGTGACGCTGTGCAGGGGCAGGAATGAGGTGCTGGAATGTTCCTACACGTCTGTTTTGTGAAGGGAAGAAAGCCCTCTCCTCCTGTCTCATTGGCCAGAACTACAACCCTTGCCCATGGCTGGCCATGGGCACAGAATTACTGTGGTGGGAATGAACCAGGAAGAAGCCAGTTGTCTGTCACATGTGGCTGCCAGTGACGGGATGTGAGTGGTGCTTTATTAATACATTAGAAGAAAGTGGAACAGAAATGGTGGTTGGGTTGCAACCAGCAGGGTCTTCTCCCCACCTGCGCAAACAGTCATCACCAATCCTGGTGATTTATCTCCCAAAGAGCTCTTGAATTCATTGACTTTTCTGCATCCCCTCTTCCATCACTGTAATCCAAGCTCCAATGATCTCTTACTGGGACTATTGCAGTAGCCTATCAGCCTGCCTGAACACACCCTGATCCCCTCTCGTCTCTTCTAACTGTAGCCTAATGACCTCTGAAAAATGCAGATGTCATCAAGTCTCACCCTACTTGAAATACTGCAGTGGTTCCATGCGGCTTAGAATAAGACATACTTCCTTACCTCTGCCTGCAAGGCTCTGCCTAGTCTGGCCTCTCCCCACCCCACAGCCTCATCGAATGCCACACTCTTCCCACCCACTCCTCCTCAGGCATGTGGGCTGTTGTTCTTACTGTCCCTCAAACACATTGTGATTTCACTCTTGTGTTTAGCATGTGCTGGTCCCTCTCTCCAGGACCTTGTACACTCCTCACCTGGTAGATACCTCACCTGGCACTTATCCCTCAGGGCTTACACATCTCTTTCTAGGGAAACCTGCTGTCTTTCCTGACAAGGTCCAGCCAAGCTGATCCAGCCCACCTGCACCCACCTGTGTGTAACCCGCCCACTCTCAGAAGCCTGCATGCGAACTAATCGTTCTCCCGGGTCGGGAGTGGGCTGGCGCTCTCCTGGTCCCACCTGCGCTCGCTTGCACAGCTTGAGTCCTGCAGTGGCTCCCCTGGCTGGAGGGTCTGGGGCCTGGGTGCTGGCTCTCAGCTTGTGCCCATTCCCACGTGACCTCTCAGTCAGCCGTCCTTCTGGGCTCTGAACGTGGTGGCCAGACCATTCCAAGAGGGCAACGGTGAAAGCTGCAAGGCCCCTTGAGGCCTGGCCCTAGAACTTGCACACATCACTCACTTCACTTCTACTGGTCAAAGCGGACCATAGGCCTGCCCAGCAGTGTGGGGAGACGGAAGGATGGCGAAATACTGCCTTTTCTAATCTCCACTCGTCATGTGGGTCTCAGAGCACATGAGGCTCTTCTTTCTGGATATGATCAACACTCCTCTGTCCTCTGCAAACTCCTGAGCGGCTGTGGCCAGGACAGTGGTCTTCTTACCCCCATTATAACTCCTGTGCCCTGTACAGCGCCCAGAAGAGAGTCAGGGCTTTAATACTTATTGGATGACCGAATGAGTGAGATACAATTATGCACCAGGTTAATTCAAAAAGGCCACTATATTGCAAATGAGGATCATTTGTGAGCCTAAATTATCCATTAAACATTTAAACATCTGAAACAACTTAACCTGCACAGATAGAAGAGTTAAGGAGATTATGGCACATCTACCTGATGGGATATTACACACAACTTTTATGATAGTCACCATTACGCCACAAGTTGAGAATATACTTAGGATATAAAATTGAATAAGAAAAATGACAGAGGGACTTCCCTGGTGGTCCAGTGGTTAAGAATCTGCCTTCCAATGCAGGGGACGCAGGTTCGATCCTGGTCGGGGAACTAGATCCCACATGCCTCGGGGCAACTAAGCCTCCGTGAGGCAACTACTGAGCCCTCGCACCCTAGAGCCTGCATGCCACAACTAGAGAGAAGCCCATGCGCCGCAGTGAAGATCCCACGGGCCGCAACCAAGACCCAACACAGCCAAATAAATAAATAAATATTTTTTTAAAAAAAGGAAAAAATGATACAAAGAAGACAAGACTTTATAATAACGTCTCTCCATCCCTCGCGTACATCTTTCCCCGGCTCACCTCCTCTGGCTGGTGGGCACGCCTCTTCCTGGAACCGGTCTCTGTGGGTCCCAGCGTGGCCATCTCCTACTTGTCCCTGGAGCTCAGGTTCACATGTCAGGCCTCAGGAAGGCTCTCTGAGGCCCCAACCAGGTACATCCCCGTAAGTCTCCCTGCCCCTCCCCCGTCGTCTGCCTTACCTGGGGCTGTGTCACCTGGCACAGTGTCGGCACAGGTGAGATGTGGTGACTGGGGGTGCCTGGGGGGCTTAAACAATAGAAATTTATTTCCTCATGGTTCTTGAGGCCAGAAGTCTGACATCGAGGTGTCAGCAGGGCCACATTCCTTCTGAAACCTCTAGAGGAGGGTCCTCTCTTGCCCCTTCTGATGTAGAGTGGCGGCTGGCGACCCTTGGCTTGTGGACGCGTTGTCTGATCTCTGCATCTGCTGTCCTGTGGCTCCCCCAACCCCCTGAGTCTGTACATGCTCTTCCTCTCTGGGTTTCTCCTCTCCTTATATGGACTCTAGTCAGGTTGGATCAGGGTCCACCCTAGTGACCTCATCTTAACTTGACTGTCTGCCAAGACCCTGTCTCTAGATAAGGTCACCTTCACGGGTACCAGGGGTGAGGACGGGCACGTAGCCTTGGGGATACTGTTCCACCCACAGCAACGGGGGAGGGAGGGAGGAAGTGACAAGATGTGGGTGCTGTGAAGCTGAGATTTGCTCCCCAAGCCCGGGAGGCTTCCTGCATGGCTGGCACTCACTTCTCCACTGGGGGCTCTGGGCTACTGCATCGCAGGCCCCGGAGGGGACGCCAGGCCCGGATCTCAGTTCCAACCGGGTAGCTCGTCTCTGGGCCTCTTGGCTTGTGGCCCACCTGCCCCTCTTAGCACCGTGCGGCGCCCACCACACTCCCACCATGCTTTCTGGTGTCTCGTGGACAAAATTTTCAAGAAAGGCTCGAGCATCGGCCGCTTCCGCTTGCGGGAGACTGAGAGTTCCTTGATGGGAGGGGTGTGGGGTCGTGTCGCCCTCTCCAGGACACCCCCTACCATGGGGCAGGGCTTTGTCTTCCCCCAAAGGAGCTTCGGTCCCACTAAGCTGAGACAGGTACTTTGGTGGTGGGAAGAGCGTGGGCCTTTGAGCGGCCGTCCCCCAGTCACAGGTGCAAAGCGGCTTTGTCGTGAGTTAAGGACACAGGCGGAACCCGGGTCTCACCCCGAGCGCTGACCGGCATCCTCCCAGGCTGGGACCTGGATCCGTGTCTTAGCATCTGCCCAGGTGTGTCTGCTGGTCACCTGCACTGGCACCCGGGACCGACGGCTGCGGGGGGCTCCGCGTGGCTCAGGTGTGCTCGCTCGCCCCGCTGGTCCAGGCGAGGTGTCTGCAGGTGTCCCCTCCACCCCCGATCCACTGCACCGGCTCCTGGACCATCGGCCAGCTCGCTGACCCCCCGGCAAATGCGAGCTCCTCGAGGGCCTGTCTGTGACCTGCTCCCCACGACTCCCTCGTACCTTGCGCCACCTTGAAGACAGCAGGTGCGAAAACGCTGGTTGAAGACGCCTGTGGGGCGTGTGCCGAGCAGGGTGTGGGTGGGAGAGGAGTCTGGAGTCTGCCGTGGGGTTAGGCTTTCTCCCCGTGGAGGTGCTTTCGCCACGATGGGGCCGGCAGGTGTCAGGCTTCCTGTGTGCTGTCCCTGCCCACAACCTGCCCTCTGCAGCCGCCCAGGCGCTCCAGCGCCCTGCCCCCTGGGACCAGCCCAGCTGCCCTGACACCCACTGCCACCTCCTCCCCAAACTCACTCCCAGAAAGAGAGAAAGGGTGGGAGAGGGGAGGAAGCCGGCAGGGGGAGGAGGCTGGCGGGCCCAGCTGGGAGGAGGGCTCGCCCTCTGGCAGGCAACGTGACCCCCCAGGAGGCCCCATGGCCCCGCCTGCTCTAATAAACTCGAAACTCCAGTGACTTAAGTGAAGATCTCAGATTAACATTTAAATTAACGCCGGACTAGAAATCTGGAGGCCCAGGTCGCTGGTGTGACTGTGTTAACTTGTTCTGTGACCTGGGGCGAAAATTTAAAATGATCTTTTCTGATGGAGCCGCCCCTTCCCTCCGTGGGGAGGTCAGGATGTGGACCTGGAGGGCCTCCGCCCCTCCCGGGCTGTCCTGGAAGCCCGGCCTTCCGTGTGGGTGGGGCTCACCTTTGCCCCCTGAGTCGCCCTGCTTGACCAGTGAGTGTGGACCCTCCTGGCCCCTGGAGGCTGGGATCCAGGCAGCTGGTGCCAGAGAAGAGAAAGGCAGCGCCGTGGGCTTGGGGACCATCAGTGACACTGCCATCAACTCAGTCACTGCAGGGGGACCTCTTGTAGGAGCTTTCCTTTACATGGGCTGTCTTGGTGCTCCCCAAACTTGGGGCCCGAGGTGAAAGGAACAGGGCATTAACATGACCAATAGCCCCGGGGGTGGGCACGTCTGCCAGGTCCAGCCCAGTGGGCTCCAGAGAGCCAAGAACATCCCAGATCTGCCAGGGTCTGAAACCCCGGTCTGCAGACACAGAGCGGGATCCGGGATCCCAGGAGGGTAACCAGGTCCAGCTGGGGGGTTCCAAGAATCTGGACTCTTCCAGAGGGGCGGGGAGGGGGCCAGCCCTGGCTGAGCGGATGCGTGTGCTACGTGCCTTATAGACTAGTCCCCATCCTCCGATGAAGAGAGAACTAAAAGTGAAGCAGGCTGAGTGAAGCAGGCACAGGTGGGCAGGATCTGAAGCCAGGTGCTGTTGACAGAGCCCCTGCCGCCCTCCGGATGGGCACCTGTATCAGGAAGGGCGGGGGGCCCTGCCAGAGCACGGAGCCGCCTGGACCCCCGGGACCCTGCTCCGCTCGCCCTGCTCTGCGGGACCCTTCGCACCAGCCTGCCGTATCCCTCTCACACAGCGGTGCTGCTCCCCCAAGAAGCCGCCGCGTGGCCCAGTGGCCAGGCCAGCCACCGCTCCTTCACACTGGCCGTTTCCTTCCCTGCCGCCAAGAGACTGGCTCCCGCTGTCTTCCCTCTCCTGGGAGCAAGGAGTAAAGGAGGTCAGGAACCTCTAGGAAATCCCTTCTTCTCCACTCTTGTCTGTCTGCAGGGATCCTAACGGCCCTCAGCCTGCAATGGTCACCCTCGCTTTCTTCCCAAGAGGCCTCCCCGCAGAGCCTGCCAGGCCATCTGTCACCTGGGAGTCCTGGGAGGTGTGGCCCTGTGCCCTCCCAGTCAGCCCCTGCTCCCACGAGTGCGTTCCCATGGCTGGTCAGGGTGCCCGCTGGAGACCCCTGCCCTGGAGGGAGAGTAGTGAACTCGAAAGAGCAGTGGCTGAGGCATCTCACAGAGGACGGAGAGTCGCCATCCAGGTGGGCGGGAGACCTGTCCTGCGGTGCGCAGGGCCCTGGTCCTGACGGCCCGAGCTCCGTCCAGGCTCCAGTGGGACAGGAGGGCAACACTGGGCCAAGGGCCTTCAGGAAGGTTCTGGAATGCATAGTTCTGGAGGCAAGTCACATGGCCACAGGAGCTGGAAAGGACACCTGTGGCTACAGGTGTCCTTTCCTGGGAAGAAGGAACACACTGCAGGAAGTGCTGGGTCCTCCCGGCCTCTGGTGTTGGGCCCACAGACCTTCCAGCCCTTGCTGTCACCTTGGACAGACAGGCTGTTCCTGGGGACCTGGGGAAGGAGAAGGACTGGGTACCACTCAGTGGGCTTGTAGTTCCATAATTGACAACCCTAATGATCAAGGACAGCTCACACGGCCCGAGGGTCACCTGGCCAGTAAGGGGCGGGGTCAGGATGGCAGCCGGGCTTGTGCGATCCCACGGCCTGGCTCTCAATCAGCTGACCTGCCCAGACACACTCACAGACGGGCATCGGGTGACCTGGGAAGTGGAACTGGGGAAAGTTCCCCAATCTCTCTAAGCCTCGCCGTGAAATGGGGATACAGTAGTCCTCGGGTCGCTCTCACAGGCTGTGACAAGCGTCGAGTGCGTGGCACGTGGAGAACGACACGTGGAAGGCGGGAAGCGTCCGTAGCGATGGCATCGTCGTGACTGTGGTTGGTCTTTGCTGCCATGGCTGCAGGCTGAGCCCTCGGCCATCCCATTCTGATGGACAACCAGGAAACAGCACAAAAAACGGGGTTGGGTCGTCCGTGCCAGCATTCAGATTTAAAGGTTATGCTGTTCTCCCAAAGACACCCCGAAATGCAGTGCTCGACTAGGACAGATAACGTCTTCACGCCTCGTTGAACGCCAGGCGAGTGGTCATGACCGACCGAGGCTTTGCCAGGCTCCTCCAGCATCCTCGGTCACCATTGGGGCAAAGACAGCATGTTCAAAACCAGTTTTCTGTTGAGCAAATGAGGCTGACGTTAGAGGCACCACTTCATTTACTTTTCTTGGTGAGAATTCTCAGCTGGGCATTCCTGCCTGAGAAGAAGGGGCAGAATCAGCTGTGTAGCCCATTAGAGGTAAGTTGCAGAGGCTCCCTGAGGTTTTAAATCCAGCCAAAATGTGTCTTTGGGAGCAGGGCCCAGTTTTGGACAAACCTTTTCCATTTGCAAAGGTTCCTTGGGTGTAATTAATGCGACCCAGTGGGGCTTGAGGTCTCAGATGGTCTCAGAGCATGGGTCTCCTTAATCTTTAAAAAAGCATGTTTTAAATGGAAAAAGTAAAATGTATGTGGTTTATAAAAACACGAGTACAAAAGGGCATGCAAAGAAAACTAGTCTCAGTTTGGCTGTCTTTGAAAACTCTGCACATTCCTGCCTTCGAAGAAGCAGCCAAAGGACAAGAGCCCGTCCCAGCCCCCAGGGACCGTGGGTTTGCTGACTCTCCAGCTGGAGAACAGCTCACAGGAGCCTCACTCCCCTTCCAGAGGTAACACATGCTTTGTGCTTGTTTAGCGTGCAGGGCCCTGATGCACGAGGTAGAGTACAACGTCACCAAGGCTCGGCAGAAGAAGACCAAGGTGGGCTCCTTCTGAATAAATCCTGACGGGTCGCAGGAGAGGAGAAAGGTAGCGGAAAAGAAATTATGTGCCAGTGTATAATTGCGGATATGGGCAATTACCAGCCATTTATCCAAACAGCAGTTGGTCTTAATCTTCTAACCTTTCTCTTGTTCAGGGTATCAGCTCTAAATTGCTTCTGAGTCCTGGGGGACCCAAAGTAATCTTTAAGCTTGAAATTGAAGTCTCTCTCCCAGCACCTAAATTTTGTGTCTTGTCAAGTCGGAAGACATTTCTGCACTATTGCTCATCAGGATAAAAATAGCGCTTCCATGGTTCTTGGGCAAGGCCAGCAGGGGACCCAGAACAGCTGCAGGGGCTGCCCAGAGACCTCAAAGGCTGGGCACCCTCCCCCAGGCTCCCCACTCCCGCCTCCGAGATCCACAGAAGTTTCTAGTGTGGGTAAGGATGCAAGACCCATCTCCGGGACAGACTCAGGCACCTGTCTGAGCGGAAAGATGGATGTTCTTCCACCACGGAGACCATGCAGAGAGGGGCCCAGCCCTCGGCATCTGATGTCAGGGGTCTGAGAAGTCAGGAGGGACGGGGCCACGGCGAACTCAGGCTCCCGTGACCTCCCCCAACCCAGCACTCAGAACAATAAGCCAATTTCATTGTCATCCTAAGCGAACCATAACAGGAAAAGGTGTTCCATAACGTCATCCGACTCACTCGGAGCTGAACAGAAGTTGGTTTTGGATTTCCTGTTGCTTTGGCCGAGGACACGGCACCCTGTTTTAGAGCAAATGACTGAGGTGGGCTGTCTGCTTTTTCCACCTCTTTCTGGAATTGTGTGCCCATCCAAGAGCCTGGAAGTAGGGCAGGACAAGACCCACCAGGGGACTCTGTAAGGTATTGAACGCGTCTTTAAGGGAGGCCTAAGTGTGTGTTGAGCTAGGAGGCCCCCTCTAAGAAGGGCAGGACAATCTTCCCCACAAAAGCCCATCTCCCATAATTTCACCAGGTAATTCACCAGAATTACCAGATAATTCTGATAACTCAGGTGCTTTCCCGGGAAGGAATGTGATACCTCGCATCACTGCTCATCCACAGGCCTCGTTCCCTGCGACCAGGTGGCCCCATTGGTCCCAGCGACCTGCAGGGGAGGAGCAGCCCTGGTCCCTGACACCGGCTGCAGAGGATTCTCACGGTCAGGCAGCGCCAGGAAAGGCGTGTGTGCCCGGGGCCATGGCAGCTTCGAAAATAAATGGAGGGTCACTATTGTAAGAGGTTAAAATGTGGGTTACCTGACCCATTGTTGGTGCACCTGGACCAGGAGAGAGGAAGGAGTCTTTCTCTAAAAGGTAAAAGGGCAAAAGAGGGAGACCCTGGAGGATCAGGGAAGGAGCGGGGGCAAGGGTAAGGATGCGGGTCCGTGAGGGAGGCCTGGGGAAGCTGGCGGTTCTTTATCGAGGACCTGCCATGACAGCCTTTAAGTGATTCCTAGTCCTGACAGCAACCTGCAAAATAGGTATGTTTTCTGTCGAGAACACGCAGAGCAGGTTAGCGGTGTCCCGGGGTCCCTCGGTGACTGGCATTGCACACATAGGCCCTCCATCCTCCGAGCTCTCCTGCTGTGTCCTTGGGGATCTTTCCCGGGGTCCGTGCTGAGGGGCCCTGAGCCCCCCCTGACATGGACTCACCTTTACCGGAAACAGGCCTGCTCTCCCTTCCCTGTTGTCTTCTGCTTTGAGACAATCGAGTCGAAATCACGTTTTCAGTGTTGCTACAAACACTCCATCTGCTGAGCCGTTTGAAAGCCATCATTCCGCCGCGTTCATCAGTCAGACCAGAGTGACCTCAAAGTCCCGGCGACGGTGAGCAGGGCTGTCCTGGACCACGTCCTGCTCGGAGCTGCTGCCTGGAGGTCGTGGGGCGAGCAGCGCCCGGGAGCTTCTCCCCAGCTGTCGGCACTGGAGCCGGACTCTGCTGGCAGACACGTGGAGGGTACGCGGTGCCCGGAGAGGCTGGTCTCTAAGGCCCCGTGTTTCGGAGCCGGGTGGCTTTGGGGTTGAGGGGTGGAGGTCAGGTTTCCTGCCTGTGGTCAGCGTGAAGCTAGTGATCACAGCAGTTCTGCTTTACAGAACCCAACAGTCCTCCCTCCCTCTCCGAAAACTCTCCTCTGCTTCAAAGCCCCGCGGTTGTCTCCTCGGCCAGCGGGCTGCTTGGCCAAACTTGAAACGCAGCGGCCTCTCAGCGTGAAGTCGGGGCCTCGCCCGCCGCCGGGGATGCAGGCCAGCTGTTCTTGCCGGGGGTGCTGATGTGGAGGCATCTCTGTCCTGCTGCTGGGGGCGCGCAGCCTGTGTGTGCTCAGCTTAGTGTTCAAGAAACACACAAAAAGCACAAAAGAAGCGCCTGGCAGGATCAGGGCGGCGCCCTGGCTGGGAGAGGTCTCAGATTCAGGGCGCTTCCTGGGTCCCTGACATGCCGGCCGAGGGCGACACGACCCATCTCCTGCCCCATCCTGTCTTTTCTTTTCCTTTTTCGTTCTGTTTCTCCAAGGACGGAAGGAAACGCTGACCCTTGGGCCGCGTCCTCCAAGCTGAGGGTCCGGGAGAGCCCGGCCTTCCTCAGAGGGAGGCGGGGAGCACCCCGAGGGCCCCCTGAGGGGCAGGGGCCCGAGTTGGCCTTTCAAGTGCAGTGTGGACAGTTAACGCACAGACTGCCTGGCGTCGATGCAGGCTGGTCGCTCGTGCGCAGCCTGGTGCTGGGGCGGCCCTGGGGAGGGCGGCGTGGGAGGAGGGCCGTGCACAGCTGCTCTGGGGCGGGTCGCGCTGGGTGAGAAGGTGCCAGGTGGCTACTGTGGCACATTCTGCCCCCGGACGACAGCCGGGGAGGGAGCTGGCCCGTGTGACCGCTGCGGGCGGCCACTGCCCCGTCGTGCTCTGTCCCCGTGGACGTGGGCGCGGAGGACACAGTGAGGGCGGGGCAGGCGCCCAAGAGGCCACGTGTCCTCCAAACAGCAGGTTCTGCTGCCCCGCTGCTGAAGCAGCCCCGAGGACCTGGGGCCCTCGCACCGCCGCCACCCACCCAGGAGCGCCCGCCGCGCTCTTGCTGCCTGTCCTGGCGACGTTCTCTGTCCGGCCTTTTCTCCAGCCTCCACTCTGCATTGGTGCCCTGTGGCCTGCACAGAAATCAGCCCGCCCTCTTCTGTCCCAGGACTCCTTCCACGTGCATCCCAGCTGTGAAGTCCCAGCCGCTGGTCCAGAAGCCAGGGTGGCCCGGTCGGGGTGCTCGGGGACCCTGGGAAGCGCTGGCCTTGGGCCGTGCCCGGACTGCGGGAGTCAGGCCCAGGCCACGGTCAGTGAGCCCCCCTGGCCCCTGCCCACCTGCGGGCCCCACTTTGCTCTGGCTCGGCCACGTGGTCGCGTGTCCCCCCGGGTCCCGAGCCAGCCTTGCCTTGAGCCCTGCTCCCCTCTTTCCTCCCTCGGCTCCGTACACACATGAGCAGGGCTGCCTGCCCCTGAGGCCGCTTGCGGGACCACAGACTCCCAGACGTGGCCCCCCATGTGGCCACCTGCGGGATGCTGGCCCTCGGAGGACGGGGTGGGACTGGGTGGGATGGGGTCAGTGTTGGGGTCAGGGTTGGGGTCAAGGTTGGGGTCAGTGTTGGTTTAGGGGTAGGGTCGAGGTTGGATGGGGTGGGGTCAGGGTTGGCATCAGGGTTAGCTGAGGTCAGGATTGGGGTCAGGGTTGGGGTCAAGGTTAGGTGGGGTCAGGTTTGAGGTCAGGTTCAGGGTCAAGGTTGGGGTCAGGGTTGGGTGAGGGATAGGGTCGAGGTTGGATGGGGTGGGGTCAGGGTTGGGGTCAGGGTTAGGTGGGGTCAGGTTTGAGGTCAGGTTCAGGGTCAGGGTTGGGGTCAGTGTTGGGTGAGGGGTGGGGTCGAGGTTGGATGAGGTGGGGTCAGGTTTGAGGTCAGGATCGGGGTCAGGGTTGGGGTCGGGGAAGCTGTGGCAGATGCAGCGGCTCCATTTCTCC
This sequence comes from Balaenoptera musculus, assembly GCF_009873245.2. NCBI lineage: Eukaryota > Metazoa > Chordata > Mammalia > Artiodactyla > Balaenopteridae > Balaenoptera > Balaenoptera musculus. Next base: position 2,690,171 of record NC_045793.1, read on the forward strand.
CACTGACTCTGGGAGACGTGTTCTCCATCTGACAGGTTTCTCCGGTGAGCAGGAAGGGGGTGGATTGGGGTTGGAGCAGCGCAGGGAAAAGGGTCTGATACTCCTCGGTGGGGGGACCTCTGAGGTGTCCTCTGCTTGGCTCTGGAACGTCCCCAGTGGAATGGGACCCCTGCCACCCCCTGGGGATACACTTTACCGTCTGCCCCTCTTCCGCCAGCACCGCCCCCTCCCCTCCCATGTTTGGAGAACCTCCCAAGGAAATCCCAGCCGAGATAGTCACTGTAAAGCACCCCCACGCAAACTGCCCGTCTGGCACCCCTCGTCCCCTGGAGGGACACGGGAACCACCACCAGCTCCCCACCTGGCAGTGGTGGGCGGGGAGACCCTTAGGGAGAAGCGCTGTTTTCTTGGAGTTGTCACCCAGCAAGGCCTACGACAGGTGCACCACAGCCTCAGTGGACGGCAGGGCTTAGGGCCTCAAAGCCAGGCTCGGGCTGCTGACCTGGGTGGGCTAGAGGGAGGGACATGCGGTGCGGGGGTGTGAGAAAGTAAGTCTTGTTTGCTTGAATTGACCCCATCCTCGAGGCATTGTGGAGGTCTGCTATGACCGTCAAGTTCAAATAGAGAAAGTATCGTCAATAATAGTGACGATGAGACCAATATCTCCTTACACTAGACTCTAATGCTGTTTTTGTTAAATTCTTTCAACAACTTTGGGAGGTAAATGAGGCCACTTTAATTAGCTTCATGTTACAAATACAGATGAGGCTCAGGGAGTTTCAGCGACTCAATTTTGACAAATTGGTATCAACTTAATCTGCTGATAAGTCAATTTAGCTCTTGATAGAGCTGCCCCATCCTGTTGCATACTGCACAACATCAGGTTGCTGTGGTGTCCTGGGGCCGTGCAGTACACAACCTGCACAACTGTACATGGGACCCTGTTTGCTAACAAGATGAGAGAGGTGGGCTATTGTAACAGGACAGCTAAGAGGCAGAGGGGAATTCAGTCCATCAGCAACCTTCAGACTGCAGGCTGCCACCCACTAGGGGGCCATAAATCAGTATAGTGGGGTGAAACTGGCATAGAAAAATATACATAAAATATCAGAGTGCATCTTATAGAAAAGGAAACTATCATCTCATGACACTTTATGTAATGAGTTGCAATGTAAAAAGTGGGTCATGTCCAAAAAATTGAAAGCCACCATAGCAGATGGCTGTTCTCAGCATGGGACAGTAGCCTAAAGACACTTCATTTGGGAAGATTATTCATACCCAAACGATGCCACAGTAATGCCTGATTCCCCATGCGGAAACAATCAGAACTTCTCCTCTGAGACCAGGTATTACGGCAGAAATAGCATTGGGTTTGGTGGTCTATACAGTCTGTAGACCAGGGAACCAGGGCGCCACGAGCACCACTGATGTCTTCCCAGCCCAGCGGTGGCCCCAGCGGCCTGGCTCCCGGCTCACGGCTGCTGAAACTCAGGAGTCGGGCTCTGGCACCGTGACTGCCCTGAGTCAACACGCCATGTATGTGTTCAGCCCACGCTGAGTATGGTGTGGAGAAGGAATTCGCACCCCGAAGGAGGTAGCTCTCTGACCCAGAGGTCTCAGAAGGAACCACTGTGAGCCCCGCGTGCGGCAACAATGAGGAATGGATTTGGTCTTTGTCCCAGTTCCCGGCACTAGAGCTTTATAACGTGACCACTGCTCGTTTCAAAAATGTTGCCGTGGGAAGCTCTCAGCTTCAAAGAACAGACAAACCAGCTAAAAGCAGTTTGGCCATAAGAGCATTTCCTACCCTACACAATAAAAAGTCTGAATACAGGTGGTTTTGGGGTGTCGGAGGTGAGTTCAGTGGCCCAAGGACACCACGAGTGACCTCATTCCTTTCTGTCTTTCTTTCCTGCCACTCTTGGCAATAAGAGAGAGCTCGGCCTCATAGGCTGGTTCTCTTCATGGCCCCCAAACGGCTGCCTGTCTCCAGGTGTCACATGTAGACAACGTTCAGAGCAGAAGAGGGAAAAGTTTTGCATTCTGTTCTTTTTTAACAAGTGGGGAATTTGTCCAAAAAACCCCCGACATCCCCTCCCCACGAGCCTCCTGCTTGTATCTCATGGTCAGGAGATCACTGGGCAAGGGAATGCGCCCACCTTGAGGGTCCCCATCAGTCGAGGCCCAACCCCGGGGCTGAGGGGCACCTGCCTGAGCAGAGGAGGGGCGACATAAGAGGGTCTGTCAGCCTGAGGGTAGGGGGGTGGGTTTGTGGCAGGTGACCGCCAGGCCGCCCACACTTCAGCCACGTGCTGTGAGCGTGAGGGCCCAGGAGACAGCAGGATCAGTGGCTGGAGACCCCAGTGTGGTGATGGGTCTGAAATGGGGTCGGGGGACTGTCCTGAGTTCTTTCTTGCATTTTCCCGTAAGCAAAAGAAAGAGCTGGTGTGCGCGTGGGTTGCAGGGCTGGAAGCTACACCTAGCAAACAGGAATTGGGGGACCACCCCTATGTTGTTTTATGGACATTGTCAGCCCATGGTTAACACCTTAATAAATATATTACTTGGAGAACAATTGTGAATAAAATTACGTTCACAGGAACCCGCGAGGCAGCGTGTAAAGAAAATCAGAAAGGTGTTTTCCAGTTTTTAAGTCCAAAAAAGAGGTAACTAATCAGTGTATACAGACGACCCTCGTGTGTGAGTATCTCTTCTTGGGGTGAAGGGGCACAGAGTACACACCACGGTGGTGACGGGGTCATCTCTGGCCTGACCTGAGCTGCTTTCCTTTTTGCTCATCTTTCAAATGTGTTTCCATAATGAACGGATTATTACTGGGACATTAAAAAATAGTTTGGGTTATTTTTTTGAGAAATCAAAAGAATTCCACGTCATTTCAGGAGTTCCAGTTCTCAAAAGTAGCCTTGTTCTTAGTGAGATGGAAACCACACACAGATACGTGATACTCTCATACAAAACACTTAGCAGGAAGCGGCGAGACGGCCGCCCCCAGGTTTGTGCAGCCTCCATTCCTGGTTCCTGGTGGTCCTGGTTCTGTCCTGTCCTTTGAGGTTTGGACAGTCCCGGGAAGGTGGGGCTCAGGAAGGGTGGTTGTCACTTTGTCTCTGGTTGACTCTTCTTCCCGTGACCAGAGGGGGCCCAGGATCCAGGGTCTGAGATAACTTGATCTCATGTTTCTCAACCGTCTACAAGGAAACGAGCAGAATTAGTGAGTTCAGTAATCGACAGCCTGACTGCTTTCCTTCCACTCTCCGTTTTCCTTTCCTCTTAAAGAAGAATGAGTGACTTTTCTAGTCCTCAAGACAATATACTTGGGTTCTTTGCACCTTTATCATTAATTTTTTTTTGGTGGCTTTTATTGTGTATCATCTTCTCTTTTACTTCTTTTCTTTCTTTCATTTTTTAAAAAGAGAAATACTCCTGCTCTAGCGTTGATTTATGATGCTGCGTGCATCTTTACTGCTCATGAAGAGAGGAGAGGCCTCGCATGATGAGAGCTGGCCTCCTGCCCACGTTGGGTCCAGTGCGGGTTGGAAGGGGAGGCCACTCCACTTGGTCACTCAGGGACCCAGGCTCCTCGTATCCAGTCCTCAGTGTTCTCTGCATTCCTGGGAGGATGGGGCAGACGGGGCAGAGGGCTCCTCGGGAAGGTTTCATGGGCAGACCTAGAAGTGGGGTGTCTCACTTCTGCCCACATGCAACGGCTGGGACTCTGTCACTCGTGCTCACCTCATTGCAAGAGAGCTGTGTCCAGGAGGAGAAAGCAATGGGATGGTGGGACTTCCCTTGTGGCGCAGTGGTTAGGAATCCTCCTGCCAATGCAGGGGACCTGGGTTCGAGCCCTGGTCCGGGAAGATCCCACATGCCGCGGAGCAACTAAGCCCGTGCGCCACAACTACTGAGCCTGCGCTCTAGAACCCGTGAGCCACAACTACGGAGCCCACGTGCCACAACTACTGAGCCCGGCGCCTAGAGCCCGTGCTCACAACAAGAGAAGCCACTGCAATGAGAAGCCCGCGCACCACAGCGAAGAGTAGCACCCGCTCGCCGCAACTAGAGAAAGCCCGTGCACAGCAACAAAGACCCAATGCAGCCAAAAATAAATAAAAATTTTTTATAAATTTAAAAAAAGAAACGGGACGGTGACCATTCAGCAGTTCCTGCCCTGCGGCCGCTGGGGAGAAGCTACGACCCGGGGGCTCCGGGGTGCGCAGTGTGGGCACCTCAGGTTACCAGGCATCTACTGTGCCACCCGAGTGACGTTGCCTCAAACCTATGACTTGGAGCCCCAGCGCAGAGCAGCCCAAAGCCTGTTAATCTCCCGATGTAGCGCAGCCAACAGCCCACCTCGGGCTCGTGGAAGCCTGGCCTTGTTCCACAGACGCTTCGTCCCAGGGGATCACAGACGGCCGCTCACGTCGCTATTTTGCCACTGCAGGCCTGGGATTAGCGGGGTCCCGCTTTAAATGGAACCCGATCTCAGTGCCTCTACCCGGGTAAGGACAGCGGCCCCAGATCCCCGCCCCCAGGGCTCGTGGCCTGCACACGATTCTTGTACCAGACCGCATCTCAGGGAGGGCTCTGCTGAGTGCGAGAATCCCTGCAGCGACTGTAAACAGGAAGAGATTGAATGCAGGGCTTAGATGCTCCCACGCAGCCACCTGGGAGCTGCTTCCTCTGCTGCCGTCAGGAGGCCGTGGCCAGGCGGCCACGGGGTTCAGGAAGATTCGGGCTCAGCTAGGGCACCTGTGGCCGCTCTGGCCTCGGAGCCGGGACACTCCTGCTGCTTTTGTGCCACAGAAAGGAGACAGTGGCGTCCCCCCGCCCTCCGCCGCTGCCTTTTCGAACCACAGACACCCTCGTCCTTCGCGGGACCCGCGATGGGGTGTGGGGAGCCGCTCCAGAACCCCCAGGCCAGCAGAAGCAGCACAAAGGTGGGCTCCCCTCACGCCACCCTCTGGGTCACGGATGAACACAGTGGGTCAGCCAGACCTACGTCCCATAAAGACCCCGGTTGTAAGTGATCCTGGAATCGGGGGTCCGCTGACTGGTCTCTGCAGTCCGCGGCGGCAGGCGGGGCGGGGAGCCGAGCGCCCACCTGCACACCCCCGTCGTCCAGGAGCCTGGGGGCCGCTCGTGACGATGGAGAGGAGACCCTGGGGGCCGCGGCCCGGGCTCTGTGGGTTCAAGCCTTTTACATCCCTCTGACGGGTCTTCCTTCTTATTCCTGTGGGTGCCGTAACTTTCTCCCCTTTCTTCTTACACCTGGTGTGTTTTTGTCATTTGTAACTGAGTGTGACCTAAAGGTGTTGGCTTCTCCCCACCTCTGGGAAACTGTCCCTCCGAGGTCAGGTGCTCCTGGTCTCCCCTCCCGATGGGCTCAAACTCTGGCAGAGAGAAGGGTCTGCCTGAAAACCTCCCCCGATGCAGGGGCAGAGGGGCCTGAGACCCCCAGGGGGCCACGGAGCCGTAACCACAGGGAAGAAAACACGCGTTAGTGTCAACTACCATGTCGTGTCCCGGACGCGGGGTCTGTCCCAGAAGCGTCTGCAGGTGCTCGGAGCACAACAGCAGGAACACGTGGTGGTGGAAGGTGGTGAGGGAATCGGGACGGGGCTCTGCGCCTGCTTGCGGGCTCCTCTCTGAGCGGCAGGAGTCCTCTCCTGCCCTCCGCGGGGGCCGCAGGTCCACCGCCTCTCCTGCGTCCACACAGCCCAGACCTCTCCCTCAGGAGCCGGGTCCCCAGCTGCCTTTGCCTCCCTTCCCAGAGAACGTTCCTGACCCAGAGGGTATCAGCCGCCTCGGCCTCTCAACTCCATTCCCCAGGAAGAGGCGACATGCCCCAGCTTCCCCAGCCCGCTGGACACGTGGACAGGGCCGAAGGTTGGACTCCTTAGCCCCATGTGCGAGCGCAAGGGGCTGCCCGGCACTTGCCCACTCAGCGCCCGGCCATCCTGCCGCTCCCCACCAGAGGGATGGGGCGTCTGGGACCTGCAGGACTGTTGATCTCTTCTTCACCTGAGGCTGGAGTCCCATCTACTTTCCAGACTCCATGCCAGCCCCTTGCTGCTGCTGGAGGGGGGCGAGCTGTCTGAATTGCCCAGGACCTGCCCAGGGCGGCGGTGCCACTGGCCATCGCCCCAGGCTGGAACTGCCCGCAGCCCCCAAATCCTCTTCTCAGCCTGAGCCACCTCCAGAAAGGCCAGGGTGGAAATGCAAACCCGGAGGACGGGAGCAAGAGTGTGCGTGTGTGTGCAAGCACACGTGTGTGCACACGCGAGCACACGTGGGAGAGTGCATGTGTGTGCACATGCCTGTGTGAGCACCGCATGTGGGTGTGAGCGTGCCTGTGCACACGGCACAAACCCATTCGCTCGCAGTTGCCCATCACAGAGCAGAGAGTGGAGACTTGGTCAGCCGAGGGTGGTATAGGGAAGGAGGGAGCTGCCAGCCTGGGCAGGCCTGGTCGGGACCCACCGAGATGGGGGACTGCTGGTGGCCCCGGGGGCGGGGAGAGGCACATTACCGCGGCCCGGCCATCTGGTGGCCTTCATTCGGTGTGGGCGCTCGGTGCTCTTCCCGGCGAGGCCAGCAGAGGGACCTTTTCCCCAGGGCTTCCTGTCCTGGCTGGCACCTCAACAAGGGTTAACCAGCCCTCCCCCCAAACCACGGGGATTAAAAATTCACGCTGTCCCCAGGGCATGTGGGGCGGAGGGGTGACGTACAATTAAAAGGGAAAGAGAAGATTATTTTTAATCCTCTTGGTGGGTGTTGAAACGATGAAGGGAGAGCAAAACCGCTAAAAGTTTGTCCCATTAGATTGAGGCACCAAGGACAGACTTTGCCACCAGGAGCAGGTAATTACAAACTGCATATTTTCCTCTTCTAAATAAGAAAATCGCTTTAATCCCATAGAGATTGTTTCTCCGGTCAAAGGTGCTCAGACTTTCACTGTGCTTGACGTTGTGGGCGAGAGGAATTCAGACTTGATGTCAACTTCTGCCTCTCGAGGGGTTTCAAGTCAGATGAGGGGAATTGTGGAAAGCGAGCACCCCGTGCGTCCTAAAGAACATCCTGACACGGTGTGGGTCAGCCGGGTCTTCTCTGGGGTCTCATTCCGGGGACCCTCTCTACCCTATTACCTGGGTGATCTGCAGTCTCTGCCACCCCGCAACTTGGGCACGTACTTAAAAATAAAAGGAACAAACTTTAACTTTGCTTTGAGAATCTTTTTGGAAATGGCACAAACTTTCCTGTTTTCCCTCTCTCTCTGACTAATGGGCATGTTCCAGGATTGAATATAGAGCAGTTCCTTTTTTTAAAATTTTATTGATGTAGAGTTGATTTACAATGTTGTGTTAATTTCTGCTGTACAGCAAAGTGATTCAGTCATACATACATATACATTTTTTTCATATTCTTTTCCATTATGGTTTGTCACAGGATATTGAATACAGTTCCCTGTGCTCTACAGTAGGACCTTGTTGTTTATCCATCCTATATATAATAGTTCGCATCTGCTAATCCCAAACTCCCAATCCATCCCTACCCCACTCCCCTCCCCCTTGGCAACAAGTCTGTTTTCTATGTCCGTGGGTCTAGAGCAGTTCCATTTGTTTGCCAACTGAAAGCACGTCAAGGTTCTGAACTGCCCAGCTCTGGCTTATTCCTTTCTCCTGCCTTCCCTGCCGTGGACGGGGCGGGAGGCTGAGGAAGAGAGGCACAGACACCTGCTGTCCCGGGTTTAGCGCGTTTGGGGATGACTGTGGTGGGGCAAAGCCCTTGGAAACGCGGTTCTGCGGTTGTCTGTGCGTGGTTATGCTGATTCCCAAGTCACCACACATGCATTATCTCCGTATGGTTTATTCTTAGCTCCTCTAAGGCATAGGCGATCCCCCAGAGATGTCTCGCTATCTTTGATCTGTATGTCAGCAAGCGTGAATGGATAGCCATTGAAGATTTTTTGGTTTTATTGAATGATAAAGGAGAAATTAGTGTATTTTGTTTTCTGACTATAGACTGCGGAGGAGATGGCTGGTAACGTAAAATAAAGCCATGGCATAAAAAGGTGTCCTGGTCCCCAAATGGTCAAAGAATCGTTTAAAAAGACAATGACCCAATGAAAGAAACAGCCCTCAGGGCTGCGCATGGATTGGCAAGCAGAGAAGACGGAACTGTCTTTGTTATAAATCAGCCATTAAAGAAAATCAGGCTGAACTTTCAGAACCAATTTTTTTCCCTCTCTAAATTTCAGTCTCATTTTCGCTTATGGAGTGTCCTACCAGACGCTGATCTAAGTAAACTCCTATTTACGATTTTGAACAGATGTTGACACACATTTTACCTGCTCAAGCTGTTATCTGAGATCCAAGCTGACTTGGCTCTCACACTTTCACCAAAAATTTGGGTGATCTGCTGTGAGGGGGACTCGTTCTCCCAGGTCTGTCTGATGCATCCTAGGACACCAGGGGCTCAAGGCTCAGCCCTCCAGGGAAGCGAGGAGGCAACGTCCCCCTTTCCCCCACGGACGAGGCATTTCCCTGGACCTCTGTCCCTTTAGCCGTCACCCACTCGTGCCCACATTTTGCCTGGATGTCCGATTGCCGTCTGCCCGCTGGATTGTGAGGTGCTGAAAGCAGCCAGAGTTCCTGAAGTCTCAGCCAAGGAGCTCTTAGGAAACAGACAAATCAGGAGTGATCCCATGTCCGAACGCAGCTGTGCATCACCAACACACCGCCCCTGACAAGGAAGAGCTCGTATCCCGACCCGCAGAGGGAGAGGAGGAGAAAGGCGGGATAGAGCAGCCTGATGAAATCAGGGTCAGCCAGCCGAAGGCGGACGGCACACCAACATCCGGCCGTGCACTCAGCAAGTCCTCGGTCTGAGGCTTGAGGACCTCTCCTACTGTCCAAACACGTTTTTAACCTTCTAAATGTTATCTAAACCTCCCAAGTTCAAATGTCACGACTACTCTAATGACCTACACGCAAGTTCACACAATTTTGAGGGAGAGAAAATCTTTAATTTAGCTTAGCGTTAAGCGACAGAGGCCAGTGCCAAATATGGACACTATTCCTTAAATTTCAATTAAAAAAAAAAGTGAGTGTAGAAGACAGAGAAGATTGATTGTCAAGAATTTTGGCCTAGTATGACCCAGTTTTTTTTCTTTTTAAGGGTCTATGTACGAGGAGAAGCCTATTCCCAAATAAAGTGTACACGGTCACCCATTTTGCAGCACCCGCTCTCAGAGGCCTGGAGGCCGGCGTGCTCACCTGCGGGGCGAGGCAAGGGGGGTCGGGCTGGACTTGTTCGGCCCAGGATGCTATGATGTGCTGCACAGGGGTCAGCCCCCGACACAGCTGCGAGGACGACCGGGGTGGCCAGACAGCCAGGTGGGCGGCAGAGCCATTTTTCCCACCAGAATGCTTCAGCAGAGGTTTACACCTGGGAAACGGGTTGGGCAGCAGTGGTTGTCCGCTGGGGGTGACACTGGGCAACGTCTGGAGACGTGCTTGGTTTTCACAACCGGGGGGAGGGGGCGCTGCTGGCATCTGCGGGTGGAGGCCAGGGGCGCTGTAAGCCCAGGACAGCCTCCATGACAAAGGATTATCTGGTCTTAAATGTCAACAGCACCGAATTCGAGAAGCCCTGTTCTGCGGAAATCAGGAATTTTCTTTCCTTAGATCCGGAATTCCGGTGTTTGGAGAAAGTTGTGGCTGTAACTTTACAAAGAACGGCCCCCCTGGAGTTGCGTTGCCATCCTATGATTGAAACCCTTGGCTGCTGGTGTTGGACCTCGGCTGTGGTCAGATCCAGTTCGGAGAGAGTGACACACCAGCAGGACATAAAGGAGGGAAGGGGCATGAAAAAATATCACATGCAACTCTGGTGAGGCGGTACGCTGAATAGAGTAGCGCTCTAACTGGCCGCCCGCCCCCCGGCAATGCACGTCCACCCAAAGCCTCAGATTGTGACCTTATTTGAAAATAGGATCTTTGCATATGTTTGTAGTTAAGATGAGGCCATCTTGGATAAAGATGGGCCCTGATCCAGTGACTGGAGTCCTTGCAGGGAGGCCAGCAGACACGGAGGTGCTCAGAGGGAGATGCAGGCAGGACACCCAGGGCGGCCAAGGGCACCCGAGGTTGGAGCGAGGCTGGGAGAGCACGGCCTGCCGAGCCAGCCGCAGACTGCGGCCCCCTGGCAGGTTCTCCCTCCTGTGGTCTCCCAGGCTCCAAAGCCCAGTGTTCACTGCTGGGGGGCAGTCGTTTCCCCGGCAGGTGCAGAATCTTTGTCTGTAACCAGGTCTCTAACAAAGGAGAGACCCTTAAAAGACAGAGATGACAGTGCACGGAGGGAGGGGGCCGCGTGTTGCTCTGCAGGGGCGTGAAGACCACCTGCTCTCCCGCAGGGCTCGGCTCTGGATGAGGAAGCTGCCTCAGCCTACACGGCCTGCCCGGGGGGCTCCGACGCGTGGTTTTCAAGGGCTGGACTTGAACGTCCCTTCTCTCCGGCTCCAAGTGAACTCCACGATGGGGTCGGCCCCCGAGTCCCCCTGCCGAGCTTCATGTGGGACAGAGAAGGAAAAGTCGGGGGCCCTGCTCGCGATAAGATGAATTGAGAGGACGAACAGAAGTGTTGGAGTGGACAAAGGTTCAACTGAGAGGCTTTAACATTTATATTAAGAGAAGTCTTATTCCCCTGCCCACCGTTTAAGTCAAGTGAAAAAATAATTAGGCTCTTTGGGCTGTTCTCATGCCCTTCCTCCTGAACTTTCTGGAAACATCAGAGAGAAGGAGGCCTCTCCGGCCACTTGAATGGTCTGAGTTTGGTCTGTCTGGAGAGCTCTATGTAAAAATGTGGGATGTAGAGTAGCCTTTAATATTTCAAAAGCGGCCGGGTCCGCTAATAAGATCACCTGTTTAGCCAGACAGCTCTGTGGGCGGCTGTCCCGGTGTTTCAGGGAAGGAGCCGAGTTCTTGGGGGAGGGTCAGGCCGTGCCGCCCAGAGGCTGGGTTTCCAGGGGGCTTCTGGGGGTCCCTAGACAGCGGGGAGCAGTGGGCTGGGAGCCCCTGATGGGTTTTTGAGCAGTTTTCAGGTGGTACCTAAATCGAACTAGAGGACATGCCTGTCTGGTGACTCTACTTTGGGTTTTCAAATTTTTCTTCATTAAAAAACTTCCATTACAGAAGTAACACGGTAATTTTAACTAGAGATACACAGAAAAAAAAGTTTGTAACTGACCCTTCCCCCCACCCCCCAGTGGCTTCCCACTCGTTCAGATAATCCAGGGTGAGAGCCCTTCCTTCCTAGCGTCCTTCACACCCACTCAGACCTGCACAAACACGCCCATTTGATATGTTTTAGTTTTTGTCTTTTAGTCATTTAAAAATAATAGTGGGACTTCCCTGGTCGTCTAGTGGTTAAGACTCTGTGCTCCCAATGCGGGGGGCCCGGGTTCGATCCCTGGTCAGGGAAGTAAGATCCAACATGCCGTGTGGCATGGCCAAAAAATAAAATAAAATAGTAAAATCATGCTACATATATTCCTCTGAAGAGTGTGGAAATGTTCAATGAATTTTTTTTATAATTTTTTTTTTTTTGGCTGCTCCGTGCAGCATGTGGGATCTTGGTTCCCCAACCAGGGATCGAACCCACATCCCCTGCAGTGGAAACGCAGAGCCTTAACCACTGGACCGCCAGGGAAGTCCTCAATGAATTTGAATGTTAGGCTTGAATGCTCTCCTTACACTATAGACTGGACGTTACACTATAGACTGGACGTTACACTATAGACTGGATTGTTGCTCTCCCGATTCACATGCTGAAGCCCTAACCCGCTCCCACACCATGTGACCATGTTGGATGGAGATGGGGTCTCTGAGGAGGCAATTCGGGTTAAATGAGGTCATAGGGTGGGGTCTCAATCTGATGGGACTGGTGTCCTTATAAGAAGAGAAAGAGACGCCAAAGCTCTCTCTCCCTGCCATGTGAGGTCACAGAGGGAAGGTGGCCATGGGCAAACCAGGGAGCGGGTCCTCACCAGACACCAAATCAGCCAGCACCTTGATCTTGGACGTCCAGCCTCCCGAACTGTGGTAAAAATTTTCTACTGGTCAATCCACCAAATTTGTGGTGTTTTGTTATGGTGGCCCAAGCTAAGACGCTCACTTAATGAAAATATGTCATGGACCCCCTCCAGGTCAGTGGATGGAGATCTAGCCTGGCCAATGAGACGGTTCTCCTGTAGGTGGACACGCAGGTTGTTTCCGGTTTGTTGCTACCAGCAGCATAGGCAACAAGCCTCCTTGATTACACGTCCCCGTGTCTGGTGCATGTGATTTCTGCAGGACAGACTCTCCAGAGGGCAGGGGTCAAAGAGTAGGTACATCTTCACTGGAATCCATGTCACCAGGTTACTTTCCCCAAATGTTGCCGCATTTTATGTCCCTACTGGCCATGCATGAGACCTTTCTTGCATTTTTGCACCAGATAATATAATTGTTTAATTTCTGGTAATCTAAGACATGAAAGATGGCATTTCATTTTCATCTTAATTTCCCTTTCAGTGGCTCCTAGGTTGTTAAGCAGGTTTCCTGTGCTTCGAGTTGCTTATTTGTATCCTTTACCCATTTTCTGTTGGGTTGTTTGTCTTTTACGTTGTTTCCCAAGTCACCATGTAAGGACAGGCAGCTCCATGCTGCCCACGCGTGTTCTTGGTTGGGATTTGTCTGTGGCTTTGCACCCTTTGCCCCACAGACAGTCTCTTTTCATGACGCCTTTGAGTGTCTCATCTTGTTCAAGAACACCTACCCCCCGATTTGTCATACTAATAGTTTTCTGAATTTTCTTCCAATAGTTTGTGCTTTTATGTTTCAACATTGAGTCTGTACAGAACGCAGTTTTTGGATATGGTATGAGGTATGATCCAGCTTTCTTTTCTTCCAGCTGAAAGCAAGTCATATATGTTAGCACCGTTGATTAAACGAACCATACTCCCCTCCCTGTTGCATTAGAAGGAAACTTTGTTAGCTTTTCTCAAAGATAAATTTGTCAGAAACTGAAATACAGACATTCCCTCACACGTTCTGGACATTCAAGTATTTTTGTAGCTCTTTTAGAGCATTTGTTAAATCCTGCGTTTTATCCTAGTTATTTGTGTGCTGTCCTACATCTCTACCCTGAAGGACACATTTTGTCTTGTATCTCCCCACTCCCTACACCACATAGCACAATACTTTGCTCATAGTGTGTTCTCAGTTTCTGTGAAATAAGAAAATAGATGTTTGCTTGATAGGTGTGTCACTTCTTCTCCTTTGGTTCTGTGAGGTGTCTGGGGACTATTTCCACTATTTTGTGAAGCCCCTGGGAAAATGATAGAATGTCAAGGAAAAAAGAGGATTCATCACCTGTAACCTCCTGGGTATTTAATTAGATGATGTTATAAGTGTCTATGGTATCAGGCTTGTGCTGATCAAGCCCAGGATGACATAAAAGGAGTCTATGATACCAGAGTTGGAGTTTCTAGACTTGGCAAGGCTGCCCTGTGCCCTCAGCCCTGTTCACCCAGAGCAGGCTCGCACACAGCCAGCCCCCCACCCTGGGTCTCTAGCACCTTCCTCCTCGGTTCCCACACACTCTGATGTTACTGGTGCTAGTGGACAGTATACAAGTCACGGACAGAGGCAACGTGGCCTGACTAAGCAAATGTTCTGGCTAAGCAAGAAAACATTGACGTTAGCATTTGGGCATGTAGAAAGATTAAGTGTCATGCTATCCTCAGGGAGAGGAAATAAAACAGATGATTCAATACCCCTGAACCGATAAAAATAATAATTATCAGAGGGCATAAAGTGATGGGAGAGAATTAAAGATTACAGTAGCTTAGCACAGAATTAAGGTTAATTAACCAAACCCTGGCCAAGCATGCGTTTCAATGGATCAATACAAACAAAAGCCACGATAGAATGCACCAGGAGCTGATGGTTCCAGCTAGCGGCCTGCTGACTGCTCCCTCCCTGACCTGAATCCTCCCAGGGACCCTGAAGAGGATGGAAACGCCCCCTTTCCCACTCAGATCCCGGAGGGAAATGAATCTACTCCCCAGCGTGGGAGTGTGGTTTCCCCAGCTTCTCCGTCTACAGCTCCACCTCCTGCCCCCGGGTGTCTGGGCCACTGGACTCATTTGTTAGTTCTTCATTTCTAAACCCAGACTTGTGCCACAAAGTACCACAAGCCAGGTGCTTGAACAGAGATGGATTGTCTCACAGTTCAGGAGGCCAGAAGTCCAAAACCAAGGTGTTGGCAGTTGGTTCTTTCTTGGGGACCCAGGGAAAATGGGTTCCCCGCCTCTCTTAGCTTTTGGTGGGGGCTGGCGCTCCTTGGCGCTCCTTGGCTTGGAGATGTGACCTCCACAGTCTCTGCATCCGTCAGCACGTGGCCCTCCCCTCTCTGGGTGTCCGTGTCTCTTCTTCCATTCCTATGAGGACATCAGTCACATTGGATTAGAACCCATCCTCACTGAATATGACCTCATCTTATCTACCTACATCTGCAAAGACCCTACTGCGTTCACAGGCACCCGGTGTGTGGACGTGAGCTTATCTTTTAGGGGGACACGATTCGATCCATGCAGGCTTTCGAGTTGGCGACCGCGGGGCCTCCCAGTTCTGTCTTGCTGATTCCATAAGGCTCAGTGGGTTTGTGTTCCCACCTTGCCCTCCTGCTGGGCGTTCTCAGCTGATGGGGGTGCTGGAGGGTGGGTAGGGAGCTCTCTGCGGCCCCTCTTCCTGTTCGCTGAGGGCCGCCCGGTTGGGGCTGGCACGTCCCGCCCCACGTAGCGTGCTGGCCTCTCCCTCCAGATCAACAATAAACATGTTAGGGAGACAAACCCTAACATTGACCTCCACGGCCCTCATGAAATGCAGCCCCCCGCCTGGCCTCCATCTGGGCGTGCAGCTGAGTGCCCTGTATCCTTTGTCTGTAATCTTCGCCTTGGTTTCCGGTACCTGAGACTGCTCTCATCCAGGCTGGTTCAGACCATTTGGCAAGAATAATTTCACGAGCCTGGTATTAGACGCTGCACAAAAGTCTAAATACATAATGCATTTTGTAATTCTGTCACACTCAAAACAAGCTGTCAAAACTGTCTGGCATGACTTATCCTTAATAAATCCCTCGTCCCGTTAATTGCTCCTTAGTCCACAGAATCAGAATTGTTTGAATCCACAAATCGGGAGGAACGGAGGGATAAAGGGGATGCATTTAGAGGACTGCACTGTTTCCCCAGCACAGAAGGAGCCAGGCCTGGCGGTGGGCGCCACGCAGCCCTCGGTGAGGGAGCTGGGCTGAACGCACTGCAGCTTGGCATCTGGTGGTTTCGAACGATTCTTTCCTTGGAAACTTTGGAGGGAAAGCAACGCACTGATTGTCTTTGAGAAAGATGACTGAGGTGAGAGACTGAGTTCCGTGACACTGATTGTTCTAGAAACAGTAGCTTTGGGGCGCCTCCTTGGTGCCAGAGGTGACAGGTGTCTGTCCAGGGCTGTGCGTGGCAGTGCACACGCCATGAAGGCAGGGGAAGGGTCACCCCCTCTGGCCCCCCACACTCAGAGAAGGGCTTTGGCATCACATGGACCCGATTAGCTTCTGGCTTAGCGTATACACGAGTTCTGTGACCTGGAGCAAGAGACCTGCATCTTGGGGGCTGCATCTGGTGAAGTGGGATGGACAGCACAGGGACGGGGCCCCTGCAGCAGGCCTCGTGGATGGAGAGAAGGGGGCTTCACTGGGAGAGGCCCCGGGCAGCAGGCTCGGAGTACAGACAGGAGGCCACGGAGGCCACAGACATTTGCCGTGTCCACTGTGGGGCTGGCTATGTGGTGCCAGGAAGAGATGCAGGCCTGGGGCATCTGTCCCATCCCAGGCCTCCCTGAAATCACTATGTGAATTTCTCGAGGCCTCAGTTTCCTGGCCTGCAGCATGAGATAACAATTCCCTCCCCATCGGGGGGTGGGGTCCTGGACCAAGGCATGTGTGCGAAGCTTCACTATTGTAGTGACTGTGGTGTCACCGCGTACAGGTAGGTAAAGGCAGGGCCTGGGTAGAAGCATCTCTACGCCCCACTGGGGACGATGCGGCTCACTCAGTGTCTGCGCATGCATGTGTGTCTACATGTGTGCATGCGTGTGTATGTAGACAAATCTGGAAGAACTACTGTTGGGTCCTCCAGGAGAGAGGCGCTACTGGCATCCAGAGAAGGGAAGACGCTGGGGAGGCGGGAGCCGTGGAGACGGGACTGCGTCACTCGGCAGGCGGGGCTGAGTGAGGATGGAACAGCTGTCACGAGCCCACCTGGGCAAAGGAGCTTGGCTCGCCAGAGTGGGGCTGGGCGAGAGTCTTCTGGAAAGACCTAGACAACTTCATTGTGGACACTGAAATTTGAATTTCATATCATTTTCCTGTGTCACAAGATATTCTTCTTTTAATTGTGTCAGCCATTTGTAAATGTAAAAACCAGTCATGGCTCACGACACAAAAAAGATGGTGGCCTGGGGGACCCCGAGGCCAACATGGCCCCTGTGTGATTTCAGGTAGGGGCCCAGACCACAGGTTCTGGGAGGACAGGGACCACCATAATTTTGTTCCCTGCTGTCTCCTCACATCTAACCCAACACCTGGCACCTAGCAGGTGCTCAATAAACATCGGTCAAGTGATTGATTTCACCGCTTAGGTCTGTGACTCGAGCCACACTCTCTTGGCTGTGGGTGTCTCCTTGTGCACCATTCTCGGGGCTCCCACACCGGGAGGGACCTTGCCCTGCCCATCGGAACAGCCCACTCATTCTCACTTCCCAGCACCGCTCTCAGTGAGTGGAGTTTAGCGGATGCCCATGGCCTCTGCGATCGCGGAGCCCTGAGGCAAAGTCCCTGAAAGCCTCACTCCACCCGCAGCCCCAGGCTCCCGGGACCTGGCACAACAATGGGCAGAGATTCTTTCCTTTTGGGAGCATTAGGGAGAATGTTTCTTACTCCCGATTTAGAAGTGTAACCTTTTTCCAAGATCTGGGTGTTAACGAGCAGAAAGATAATATTTATCCAAATGCACAGAGAATCAGGAAGGAAGAGATTTCATGTTACCTCTTGGGATTGTTAATTTTTAAATAGTGATAAAGAAAACTCAGCTCAAATGGAACAAAATGATCTCAGGTCCATCTCCTTTTGGAAACATTAGCAGGGGGCAAAGTGGTAACACGTGAAGGAATGAAGAGGGACGGGTGGGCGTTGCCCGGCGCTGAGAGATGCCTCCAGTCTGCGTGATAAACCCAAACTGTTCCTCCTTCCATGATCTGCTCTCTACCTGGAGCAGGTTTCTGAGGGAGCCGTTCCTCTTTAGGGAAACCGCTGAGGAACTTCACCGTGACTTGGTTCATAGTTTATTTCCATAGATGTCTCTCTATTAGCCGGATTGGGTTTCATACCCCGACCAGAAGTATCAGCAGATAAAACCAAACACGACTTAGTTACCCCACGTTTAGGAACACGGCCTGAGGAAATAATCCAACAGGAGAAAGAAAAAGCACTTCATCTACAGAAGTGCTCAGAGAGGAGTTATTCATCATGTTTTTAATGTGGGCAACCCCCTGCATGTCCCAAAGCGAAGGAGCTTTGAGACGGGCCGTAGATTCTCAGAGGCGCTGCCACCCGGATGATCACAGGGCCGGGTGCCCCCGGACAGGCCTGCGACGGGGCCGGGGGCGGTGGGGCTGCACAGGTGTGCACAGTCCCACGTGGACGAAGGCTGGGAGGGGCCAGGGCCTGGGTGTAGGGGTGCTGAGACGGCGGGTAGACCTCCCCCCTCGCGTCTGTGTCCCGTTGCCTGCGTGAAGCAGCATCTCATTGCACGCTTAGCTTGTCGGCGCCTTGACTTGGGAAGAG
The DNA here is from genome assembly GCF_009873245.2 of Balaenoptera musculus. NCBI lineage: Eukaryota > Metazoa > Chordata > Mammalia > Artiodactyla > Balaenopteridae > Balaenoptera > Balaenoptera musculus. The sequence continues at coordinate 2,708,129 of NC_045793.1, forward strand.
TCGCGGTCACTAGCGGCCCTGAACACTGAAAATGAAACCAAACAAACAAAAACGTTCTCTTGCATAAGAACAAAGCTGACTTGTTAACAGTCTCTCTGTCTTCCTTGGAGAGAGGTTGGGCGGGGTCTCAATCAGGGCCAAATGTTGTGCCCATTCTTTTGAGGTTTTAAGAGATGCGACAGAACTGGAATCCAAGAATGAGCAGCACAGCAAAGACGCCGACAGCCCTCCCCTCTGGCCCTGAGGTGTGGCAGCCCCCCAATACTTCAAGAGTTTACCAGTGACCTGCCCCCTGAGGTGTGGCAGCCCCCCAATACTTCAAGAGTTTACCAGTGACCTGCCCCCTTTGCACCTGAAGCTATGGCATGTCTGGTCACCACCCTAGGATTGACTGGCTCTTTTTTCTTTTCTTTTTTTTTTTTTTTTTGGTGTGGAATATTTTTTAAAAGTCTTTACTGAATTTGTTACGATATTGCTTTTGTTTTATGTTTTGGTTTTTTGGCCATGAGGCATGTGGGATCTCAGCTCCCCGACCAGGGATCGAACCCACACCCACTGCATCGGAAGGCGAAGTCTTAAGCACTGGACCGTCAGGGAAGTCCCAAAACTGGGTGTTCCTGAGACGAAGGGACTTCCAAGCCAGGTGCATGTGCAGGATCTTCAATGTGGTGTTAAAGCCATTTCCAAGCTGCTGGCCTTGGGTGACCTGAGTTTGGTGCATCAGAGAAACCACTATCCCTTCTCTTCTTACCGCTTCTTACTAGAAGGGCTGTGGCCCGCGGGGCCTAGTGCAGAAGGGGTGGGTCCTTACACGGGCACCCAGCCCAGAGAGCTCCTCCTGGCACTAGGACGTCCTAGCAAAGTCACACTTGGGACAGCACCCCTGCCTGGCATGGGTCTGGAGAAGAGAGGGAAGGTCAGAAATGCATGAGAGAAAAACAATGCCATGAGAATGAGCTCAATATTTTTTGGAAAATGTTCAGCCCTGTAACATAACAGATCTGACTCTCGAGATGGGTGCCTGGGAACGGCTGTGACGTCCCTCACCGTCCTCTCGGCCCCTCTCAGTTTTCTCTGCGTGTCGATGAAAGACCTCTGTCCTGGCACTGCGTCTGCTCACTCGCGATCTGCCGTCTCTCCCAGTTTAGCGCTCAGCATGGTAACAGGAGCGTGAGGTCCTCCCAGAGGTGCTACCTGAGTGCTGTTGGGTCTGAGGACGGAGGCCTCTTTCCAGGTCATCCCACACGTGTTTCTAAGGACAAGCCTTTCACTTGGCCTCTCTATACGAAATGGTCCTCCTCCAGTTTCTGCTCTTTCTGGGCGGAGCACAGAAGCAGAAAGTAGAAAAGTCAGCGCAGGCACCACCCGCTCGCCATTGCCACCCTGACGGCCAGCAGCGAAATTCTAAGCAGCGCTGCTCTGTCCTGGGCACGCAGCTGCCTGAGGGTCTCGGGAACAGGCAGTCCGCGGCAGCAGGTGGTGGTGACCACACTTGGAGTGCCATGGGTCCGGATGCCCACGCTGACAGCTCTCGGATTCTGAGAGGATGGGAAGGGGAGAAAATGACAAGAGGTCCTCAGGCTAACTTTTCAAGGCACTGCCTCGGAGTCACCGGACCATCCTACCAGCCCACCGGTAAGGAGAGTGCAAAAATCAGTCTATGCTCAAGTCGACATCACTTTTAAGGCATTTACAAACTAAAACAGTCAGCATCCATCAGAGGGAAAGTAGTCATAACCCTTTACGTTTACTTGTCGCGTCAAACTCTCGAAAGATTTTCCTACCAGTTGCTTGACCTGATCAGATACATTAGAACAGGTGTTGTTTCCGTCCCAGGTTTACCGGCAAGGACTCTGGGGGAGCAAGGAGGCCAGCGTCTGGTCCAGCCCTTAGCAGCTTGTAGGTGGTGCCAGACCAGGATGGAGGCGCTTGGGGGCCTGTGCCGAGTCCTGACGCCGGCTCAGACGGGATCACAGCACCCGTGCACCGAGGCAGACCAGCATGCGTCTCGTGTTGCTCCGTGTCCCCCCGTCATGGCAGGCTCTCGAGCAGCCCCCAGTCACCTCTTGGGCTTGGGCTGCACTAGCAAGACTTCAGGTGGGGGCTCCATGGTCTGGGACTGTATTAGGAGCTCGGGCGGCTTAAACAGCAGAAATGTGTTGTCTCCCAGCCCTGGAGGCTGGAAGTCCCAGATCCAGGTGAGGGCAGGGCCAGTTCCTCCTGAGGCCTCTCTCCTTGGCGTGTAGACACTGTCTTCTCCCCGTGTCCTCACGTGGCCGTCCCTCTGTGTGTGTCTGTGTCCTGATCTCCTCTTCTTATAAGGACCAGTCAAATGATATCAGGGCCCACCCATACAACCACATTTTACCTTCATCACCTCTTTAAAGGCCCAATTGCTAAATAAGGTCACATCCTGAGGTCCTGGGGGTTAGGGCGTCACCTAGGAATTTGGGGAGTGGCCGCACCGGGTCGCTTGGTGGAGGGCAGCAGCGTGTACTGACTAGAGCAGCTGACTTCCAGCCCTGGCTCTGCCAGGCGGTGCTCAGGTAAGTCGCTCCTGCCTGAGCCTCAGTCTCCCCACCTGAAAAGTGGGGGGTTTACTGTGGGATCTCCAAGGTTTTCCCAGCCGCTGTGTCTGCGTTGTTGTGTCCTCAGGCGCAGGACCTGGAGGGCGTGGAGAGCAATGACCTTGAAGCACCACGGTCGGTCGGGGAAGGAAGTCCCTGGGGCCTGGGGCTCCTCACCCAGGAAAGGGGGTTAAAAACGCTGGCCCCGTCCCTCTCAAAACCATGGTTTCAGGAGAGAATAAGCTAAGCTATATCCCCAAACAGATTTTTAACAAATATTCCAGAGAGATTCTGCCATAGCTCACGTGGGCGGGAGCTCCCCTTTTGAACCTGCCCTTGGGATGTAGAGCATCTTTGAATCTAAATGGGTTTAAGTTCTGATGCCCCCATAGTAAGTGTGCCTTCATCCAGTGACCGTCAGGAGACAGTCCTCAGCCTCCCGGACATGACTGAACTCTCTTATCCCCCAGTGAGAAAGACAGGGGGTGTGCTGTGCTCGGATCTCGTAAAAAGAGGAGGAGGGACACTCACAAGTGCACACATGGACACACTCACACATGGACACATATGCACATGGACACACACACGGACACACATGCATACACGCCTACATGCACACATAGACACACACACGGACACCCACAGGCACACGTGCATACAGACACACATGCAAACACGGACACACACATACATGCACACACACATTCATTACAACTCATAGAGGTGCACTTAGAATGTTTCTGGGGGAAGGAGAGCTGGGCTTTAGGGTCTGGGGGAGCATCAGCCTTACTTTTTATTCTATTCTTTTGTTCCTTCTGGATTAAAAAAAATCAAGTGAATGTGTAACTTCTTCTATTTAAAAATGTTTTTAAAGAAAGAGGGACTTCCCTGGCAGTGGTTAAAAGACTCTTGGCTTCCACTGCAGGGGACGTGGGTTCAATCCTGGTCAGGGAACTAAGATCCTGAATGCCCATGGCGTGGCCAAAAAAAAAAAGAGAGAGAGTGCTTTCTTTGCAGCCAGCGGGAACTGGTGTGTGCACGCGTGTTTCCACAACTGTGGAGACGGAACACCCGGAGCTTCTTAACTTATCCCATTCTTTCATCCTTTTCCTCTGAGACCTCTAAGGTTTTCCAGGGAAATCTCACCATTTGCCCACAAGTACACAGATGATGAAACTGGGAAATGCCACAACAGGTTCCCCAAACATGACTTTTCGCCTCTTCTATTCTGAGAAAGTGTTTTGCAGAGGTGGTTAGAAAGGGATAACTGTTGTGTTTTCAGTAGCAAGATGGTGAAAGACACGCAGATGGGGGGGACAGAAATTGTCAAATAAGGACACAGATATTGTATTGATGTGATCTTTATATTATCATCAACTAGGATTTATTGACTCTCTTCCAGGCAGTCTTTTTCGAGTATTTCTTTTCATTTTTATTCAGAATCACGGAAGAGTCCCCTTTAAAAAGTCCGAATTAGAGAGGTATGTTTGTCTGACACGGAGGTGGAGTTGAATAAATATTGTTGAGCGAATGAACAAATTCACATCACCTCTATTACTGTTGCAGTCTTACGGCCTTTGCCCTTTTAAGCACTGTCACTTTCTTCTATTACTTTCTTTTTTAATCTGCAAAATCCTTCCGGGGTAAGCCAGCAGAGGTCAAAGCTCAGAAACAGCATGAAAAGGTCGTTCTAAATCCTCGCTTAGAGTGATTTTTAACAAAGGTTGAAAAACTGTAACATTTTTCACGTGGATAGCTGTATTCAGTTCACCTAAAATGTTTGAAAATTAGTTTTTTTAAAGACTAATAGAATAGTTTTTAAGATGAGAAATCAAATGGCAGTGCCAATTTTGTATTTAATAATGAAAAGAAAGTATGTTTTTTTAACTTTAGGAAAAAGTCAAATTGACTTAGATGACCCCCATTTGGAGTTCATTAATGGTGATCCACCATGCGATTTTTCTATACTTTCAAGTTTTCTATACTGTTAAGTTGAAAACAGGCTCCAGAATGAGAAAATGTGATTGAAACTTTAATAGTTTTGAATTCTGGGGAAAATTTCCCCCCAAATCACATTGTTCTTATTTTATTATTTCTATTTTTCTCACAACCTGAGAGTATACTTTATGTAGACATAATATCTCCACGAATAAGAATAGGAAACACTTGCAAAATACTTTATTTCAAACAATAAGAATGCCTTTTTTCCAGTATTCAGATTAAAGGGGGCAGAATTTTGATGTTACTTTCATAAATTTACTGTGTCATTTGTGGTCAATTGTGCTGCAATCTTTGTATTTCTGCCCCCAAGGTTTTATTGATTGCACAAATTCACCTGTTTTAACATCGAATTTATGGAAAAACTAATATTAATTCTGTTGTTTGGCTCTCTGAACAAAGGCTACTTAAAACCTCTCTTATTGATGAAGTCCAGATGGGATTCATTTTTTCTGATATACAGAACACTGGAAAATGTATCAACCTTTATTATTCCTCATTGAAATGAGCTTCTTTAGGTTTCTAATTATATTGTTTAATAAAACTAAACAGTCAATGCTATTTGCATATTATATGAAGAAGTGTCACACAACAAACTCATAGCAGTCAATTTACATAAAAGCTAATTATAGATCTCATCAACTTAGAAGAGTTTCTGAATTCTTGCTTTCCCTGCTGTAGCCTAGAGCAAAGAAGGTTTGAATTTTCACTTCTAAATATTGACTTTTAACTAATATCAGAAGTGATTTCAGTATTTTTATGGATGAAAAGTTAGTGATTAAACTAGATGTAATATTTGCTGTAACGCAATTAAAATTTTTACATTAAACCTCTAGGAAGAAAATCTTTGCAACAATGTGAAACTAACTATCAGTCACTAAGCAGGTTAAATACTGGTTTCCTATCTGAGGGACACTCCAAAATTGTCAGACTGTTATGAAAAAGACAGTGTACCACAAGGACAGTTTCCACATCAGACTGTGCACTGTAACATAATTGTGATAGCTATCAAGCAAGAAATTTGCTACAAGATGAACAGAGACACAGTAATGAACGAACATGGGAGGCACCCTGTAATTGACTGTTATTAAAGTGTTGTCAGAGTGCTCTGGAAGAGATCCCTAACTCCAGTTTTCTCAAGAAACCAAAGCCAAAACTTTCAACTACCTTTTTCCGTTTTCAAGTTGGGATCTGAGTACCTCCTCCCACTCCCATGTCATTGCTCACACAATAAGCACATGGTCAGAAGAGGCCTAAAGGAAAAATAAATAAATAAACACGATATATACTAAGTATGATTTAGAGTTGTAGCTAGATTCCAAAATGGCAAAAGTTAGGATTTACTTTGATGAGGGTGTGCTAAGGTAGCAATGAAATTGTAACAGATCGTTTTTGTATTTATAACGTATACCAAATGAGTCTGTGTGTAAAAGTAATGGCTGATAAGAAAACCGTGCCAGTGAATCGGTTTTCTCCTGATACAATGATGGCGGCCTTTTTCATTCATATTTTAATGAGGTTAGTATCTCTGAGACCCTCCTTCCAGGGTGGAGGAAATGCTCCCCTAAGATTACAATAGGAGTTGCTTTATTGACAAGTACTATTCAGAATCTTCATAGTATAGGAAGAAAGACTTAGTTTTATTCCACTTGTCTCAATACTTATTGCACTCTTATAATCAAAACACTTTGAGGGGAGAAAAAGGCTCAATTATTCCCTGAACAGTCTTTAAGTTTAGTGAATGTAGTTCAGCTAAGTGGAATCATTTTAAACCCGAATCATGTGCATTTTAATAAGTGTATAAATAGCTGCCATGCATAAGCATCTTTTTCTTTAAAATTTTCTCACAAAATCGGATGCTTTGATTGGCACTTTAGGTCAGTTTTTTAAAAATATTTCTGTAAAACGAACACTGCTAGTCTCATGTTGGGTGTTTTCCTTTCTTGCTTTCAGTGAAGATTGTAACGTGGCATTTTCTGAGCTCTCTGTCTGTAACATTTCCTACTCTTTCTACTAAAGAACATTTACTCAAAAGAGCCAGCAATTACATCAAAAAGCCAGTTAGCCTTCAAAGATGTATGAAATCAGCAAGATTCACGTGTTGATCCCTAGGTATAACATATTTGCGTTAAAATAGGCACAATACTGCTATATTCAAATATGTAAAATTCCACTTTCAAAATAAGGAAAACAATCCCGTTTGGTGGAAAGTTATCATGTGGCGACTGTTTTTTAAAAAGCGTCAACGCAGGAAATAAATAATACAGCTCTCAAAAGTAAGTTGTGGAAGGTCTCGCATATTGACATCCTGATTTGCTCAAATCTTATACACTCAGGATTTTCGCACGCAGCTCAGAACGTCAGGTCAGTTTACAAAAAAAAAAGTTTCGAGAGTGGTCTCATCTCAACGGGAAATACCGTGGTGTGTAAGGACGGCATCCAGGGTTCCAAAAGCGCCCAACCAATGCTCAGACCCTCTCCATTCAGTGATAGCATCGCCCCTCGGTGTTTACAGTTTGACTGGGGAAGGAGAGGGTTAGGGAGGGGGGAGAGAGAGAATGGATTCTTGATTACAGTTAGATTTTTTTTAATGAAAGAGCCAACTCTTCACTTTGAGGTTAAAATGTTGCTTTGCGGACCTGCAGAAAGTGCTACGAGCCTATTCATATGGACCAGACAAGGAAATATACTAAAGCACACGCAGGGCAGGAAAAAAGCCATAATCATTCTGTTAATGATCTGCTTGGTAAATTGTAATTTAAGAATTTACCTCTGTTTTCTAGCTTTTAAGTCCCAATACATATTTAATCTTTCGTTTCTGAAACAGATTTTCAATTTGTTTGTTAACCTATGTTTTTGGTTTTATTTACAACTTACGATGCTTAAGTGGCCCCATTAAAGGTGTAAATAAAAACGTAACTTGTGTTTTGACTGTGCGCTTTGAGCTACTTTCTTTAGGGTCTTTTGACCGTAGACATTTAAAAAAATTAAAACACTCATTTTTTTAACTTGATATTTTAGCGAATAAAGAATGCTGCGGTACACTCCAGTTTAATAAACGACTTAATCGCAGAGTTGACTGCATGGGCCTTGAAAGCAGTTCGTAATCAGTCTCAAGTGGAGTTTTGCGGGCAGAAGGAGGGATATTTTATCACGGCGCACGTGGTGGTGGTAATGGAAAGTTCATTAGTGCCGTTTTTCTTTGGCTCTTTCCTTTTCTACAGAGTTCGTACCTTGCCGAGCCTGGGGGGTGACGGGAGTGATGCTGGAGTGGTTTTGGCTGGAAGCAGGGTTAAGCGCAGAGGCGCGCCGCACGGCCCGCCCCGAGCCCCGCGGCCAGATGGCAGGGAGGGGCGCGCGGAGCCTTTGTGCGCCCGGAGCGCGCATGTGAATGCCGCGCGGTCGCCGGCACCGGAAGGGTTCACACTGCGTCTGAAAGGGGACAATGGAGGCTGGATATATCAACATCGGCGAAATCGAGTTCATTTGTGATTCAGCCCCTTTCACCATGGTTGTCATGCAAACTTCCTACTTTGATCAGCAGAGGGTGGAGAGGGAGAAAGCCCGCAGAGGCCGGGGCGGCGGCGCGTCCGCGGCGCCCTTGGCGGGTCCCCGCCCCCTTCCGGAAGGAGCCGCGGGGACGCAGCATCCTGCACCTTGACCTGTCTAGACGGCCCCCGAGTTTTTGTCCCGGTTACCAAGGCCGAGGGGTGCTCTTTGACCCCCGCGCGGGGCAGAGGTGGTGGCCAAAGGGTCCTCCGAATCCTCGCTGGATTCCGGAGGGAGAGGGGCGCGCGGAGACGGGCACCAGCTGTTCCAAAGACAGCGCAGCCGCGCCTGCGAGAGGGGCGATTGGGTCAGCCCGGCTTTGCCCTGCCCTGCGGCCACCGCCCCTGCCCCCGGGCCCGAGCGGCCGCCGAGGGGCCACGGCGCGCAGGGCAGCGGCTGCGGAGCGCGAGGCCCGGCCTTCGCCCAGCTCGGGATGCGCTGCAGGAGAGACCCGAGCGCTCTCTCTCTGGCTCTGTCTGTCTGTCTGTCTCTTGCAAGTAGATAGATAATAACAGCCATTACCTGTGCTTAATGCCTTATTCTGCATGTTCCATGACTTTCCAAAATTATCACCTGTAGAAGTATAGTTTCTAGCTTGAATAGAAGTTTTTTCTTCTGTCCGCTTTCGAACACAGGCACTTTTTAAAAACCAGAATTTAGGCTAACCCCTTAAATTATGTAAATAATAGAACTGTGCACATGTTGTATCAGGACAGGAATACTGTTTGGGGGATGGGGTGTGCTACCACGTGCATTCCGGGGAAGGTCTTTTAAATCATATCAACGTTAAGACGAGTTTCCTCCCTTTTTTGGCTTTTCTCCACAGGTTCCCTTAGCCCAGTCGGAGGCATTCCTCACGGACCTCTTGGATAAAGTGTGCGAGCGAATGAATGACTACAAGCTCGAAGAAGACCCCGTGACTAAGGAGAAGACTTTCAAGAGATTTGCTCCAAGGAAAGGAGACAAAATATACAAAGAATTTTTAAAATTCTATTTTTATTCTGATGCTTACAGACATTTGAAATTCGCGGTAAGCTATCTTCTACGCAGAGGAATTCCGTACTCCATGCACAGGTTTTGGTACCTTTTTTTTTTGCTGTTTGTTTGGGTTTTGGTTGAGTTTCAAGACATGCCCATTAAAATGTTATCTATTAGCTTTGTTGTCCTGCTGCTTTCTCAGTGTTAACCGCGCACTTAGTGACTTGCCTTTTGAGACACCTAGGGGCTGTGTTATTTCATCTCCGTGGAGACAGTTAAGTGATATTTTCCAGAAAGTGCGTTACAAATCCCAGTGACTTGGAGGCACAGTTTGCACGTTGCTTTGCTCCTGGGGACGGTTGGGAAGAGGACTCAGTCCGTCCCCCGTGCCCGGGCAGGTCTCTTACAAGTTCCCACGTCAGGAATCAGGGACTGTGGTTCCGAGGTTAAAATCCAAATTAAAATGAATGTCGTTTTCAAATATTTATAGCCACATGATGGAGGGAGAGTGACACACGTCACTTTTTTTTTTCCCAAGGCTTCACAGAAAAGAGAGAATTTTTTTTTCCTGAGTTCATTCAAGTATTTTAGCACAAACTCAGTTAAACAAAGGCTTAGAATGATAGTTGGCCTTATGCCGCATTTCCTCCCATCATAATGTTTATTTCACGTGAATGCTGGCCTCTGGCTCTCTAGAATGTGCCTGGCGAAATATATAGCGAGAGATTTCACTTTACTTAATGCTATTGAGTCAGACCAAGTGATGGGAAAGCCTGTTTGAGAAATATCTTTGGTTCACACGTTGGCCAAAATGTCAGACATGCTGAACCCCTGGTATAAGGGCTGCAGCTGACTTTTGAAGATTTCATTTTAATTAAAAAGTCAAGGCAATAATTCAGGGCTAAAAGTACTGTAGAATGGGAATCGCAGTGAGGAAGTGTGTTTGTATCTCACAGGTCTTCCATAAACATGTAACAGTGGAATTTAAATATTTTAAAATGCCATTTAAAAAATTTTAGCTTCTCCCTTAATGAACTCGGGAAATGAGTTACTGGTCTCCAGTGAACACTCTTTACAATCACAGTTCCTAAGCTTGTGCTTCTCCAACGCAGACACACGCTCCAGTCAGAATTTAAGATTTTGGGGTGCGTGGGTACATTTGAGCTCCCTCTTCTCTGGAAAGTCAGATTTGGGGTGGGGGGAAGCAAAGTGAAATTATGGATGGATCTCTTAAGTGGTATGAAGAGAAACTTTCCTGAGTAACTGAAAAGCCCCGTTATCCTGAGTGCAATTGAAGATGCACTTGTGTTTTGATTGCTGAGAAAGCTTAATTATTTTCACACTTCAGACCCTGTTTTAAAACCACAAAATGGATTATTATGTTAAATCTAAAGGAAACTGGTTTAACCATTTCAAGGAACCGTGTTCTCTAAAGTTTCAAAACAAACAAACAAACAAACAAAAATGAAGACTTTCAGCTCCATAAATAGGAGCTCCATCCCTCCTGTTCCTTTCCATTCCAGTGTGAGGAAGAGGAACAAATACAAAGAACCATTTTCCTGCCTCACCCTCGTCTTTCAACACGACTAATCAGTTAGCCAAGTCTCAGGAAAATGATGCAATTAGCATTCTGGGAAGAGGGTTAATCCAATGCAGTGATGTCTTAAACCAAAAGGGCTAATAAAAATGGACCACCTTGGTAACATGATTTTATATTTTTAGCTAATAAAACTGTGACAAGTCCTTCCTAACAAGATGTCCTGTGAGTGCATATCTATCCACATATGTTGTTATTCTGTTTCCACAGTGTGAAACTAGAATGGAAGAGTACGAAGATGAAATATTCTCACTTATCGCCCAGGAGGCACACTAGCTCACTGACAAGCTGTGCAGTGAAAAATCAGGTACTGTGTCTGATGTAGCATGCGCCCTCTCCCTGGCCCACCCCTCTCTCGAGCCCAGCACTGCAGCATCTTTTTTTTTTTTTTCAAACCAAGCCTCGCTGTCTCCCTGCCACTGACGGGGTCTCCACTGAATCAGAAACGACGCCATGTGAGAGAAAGCAAACAAACAAACCTCAGGGCTATGAGGCCTTGCTAGCTGCACTTCTTCTCCTCGACATTTTAAATGAATTTAAAAATGCTTTGTTTCCAATTGGGATTGCAAGAATCCAAAGCGTTTCTCTTTTTAAACTTTTAGAGCTGGGTTCTCCATCCTGGACCAGGGAAGGAGAATCCCTTTATGACTTGTGTACTTACCTCCACCAACAGAAAGTGGGATCTTTCTTTAGGAAGAAATTTCAAACGTTTTTCTGTTTGTTTATTTGGTGCTGGAATTTTTTTCAAGTTCCTTTCCCAGCATACCTACTTCTTAAAAATTTTTTTCTGGTAGAGGGTGGAAAATAATACTTGATTCGTATTCTTAAGCACACACATGCATATGTACAATAAGAAGCTAGAAAACACTGCCAGAAGTTTCTTTTCTATATACAGAGTTGAAACACAGGACCACCGTGACCCGACCCTCCATTTGGTTGAACACACACCTTTTAGTCTGTATCACGTTGATCCTTTTAAAATACATTTACAAGAATGTAGTACAAGTCGTACATTCTTTTCAGATATCTTTGAAAAAATGAATGTGATATATGGAGACACTGATTGAAAGCTGGGGGAAATACTTTGATGCAATTATGGAAGCTTGAGATGTTTAGCATTCGGCAATTGTTTATAATAAAGTATAATATACCTACAGCCATAGGATCAAATTTAGTGCTGAAGTCCTTAAAATAACAGTTACTGTGATTAGAAGGTAAATATTTGTCATCCAAAGTTACTGAACAAGAAAGTAGCAAATTTCCATGAACATGATGATGTTGTCTTACTCTGAGTAGATAATGGGGTTGTTCTCTGTTTAAAAGCCAGTTTAGTTGGGAATTTGAAGAAGAGTATGGTGAAATGATGTAGTCAGGATATAGCCAGGAATTGAAGAGCTTTTTCCATTGATTTTGATATGTACTGTTGTAACTTGTGAAATTCACATAAATAAGTGCATAGTCACAATTTCCCAAAGAAATTATTTTGGAAGGTTTTCAAGCTATTCAGAGGTGAATGTGTGCGTTAAGATGTAAGCAAAAATGTAACGATGTTGAGAATATTTGTTTTCCTATTTTTTTCTCATAAAGGATTTGGGCTTGTCATAATCATCTATGGTAAATGCAAATCATTTGCTGTATGAACACCTGCTGAAATATTACAAAAGTCTTGAGAAAGTTTCACCAACTCTTTATGGCAGTAGTTGCCTCAGATAATAAGGTTCTGAGGAAAGACTCTGTTCCCAAGTGCTGCAATTTGGCTTAATTTCGATAATATTAACTATCTCTTTTCATTCCTTCTGCATATTTATAATTAGAAATAAAAATTAATATTATCCTAAAGAAAATACAAGCATAAAGCATAAACTTAGGATATGTGCAATATTACTAGTGTAAAATAAAACATGATCAAATAATTCTTAATAGCATCGATTTTAAAAAAAACTGATTAAGTGCTTACACTGTAAACATAAGTATCAGTGCCCCAGAACTATTGAGAACACAAGGTAGCCACTCCAAAGAGTAAACCACCACGTGGCTGCTACGTAGTAAAGTGGAGTGAGTTTTTTCAGGTTGTTTCTCTGTGAAACATACTTATGGATGTTCTAAACCACTTATAAATTAAAAACTAGGAATACAGTAATCCTAAAAAGAGATAAGAATCCCTGCCCTCCTAAACCCCACTATTATTGAAGTAAGTAAACCTCATGACAAGATAAAGAGTTTTTCAAACTTAAAAATTATTGCCAGGAAAAAACTAAAGTGACACAGCAATGAGAATAATTCCAATTAATGACTGCAGCAACGAAGATGTAATACGTTTTAACATATTGGGATGCTTTCGGAAATTTGTGTAAAAGGTGAGACTCTCGTATTGTAGAAAAAGTCCAGAAGCTTTTAAACATAGTCTAATACAAGTACAGTAGGTTTCCTACGATAGCATGACATTCACCCTCTGTTTTGTAAAGGCGATGCTTTATTTTGTGCTGTTGTACCACAGTTTTGCTATGATCCCTCTGCACGATTTAAACGATGTTTTAAAAATATGACTCTGTGTGTGTGTGTGTGTGTGTGTGTGTGTGTGTGTGTGTGTGTGTGTTTATTGGAGGCTATGAAAACTACATTAACCAGTAACTCTGTACCTAGTATAGACTATGAGCAGACACTGTACTGAGAGCTCGTAAAATGTCCACATTGCTTTTAGGGAGATTAATAATCTTTTCAAAGATAGATATTTCTAGGACTAGAGGTTTGAATGGAAGTTTAGTCCCTTTATATGCTTTATATGCACCTTATATGTGTGTGTGTGAATTTTGCTTTTTTCTATTTCATGTAGACCTTTTCACTTTATTTTTAACAATTACATGGGAGCAGATGAGGGCACATTCACAGACTTTAACATTTCAGCTGTAGAGGTATAATTGACCTAGAAAATTGTAAGGTATTTAAAGTGTACATCATGGTGATTTGATATGTGTGTACATTGTGAAAGGATTCCCCCCATCTAGTTAATTAACACATGTATGATTCTTTAAAATATTAATATTCTAAGGCTCACCCCCTACACAAAATAAATGGGGAATAATGGAGGAAACATATCTTATGTTAAACTTAAAATGACTCTGTTTGGCTTTAAAAATAACAATTTCGTGAGATTTTCATAAACATGTGTCATCCTTTCAACGAATGAAAAACGTCTCAGTGAAAGGCTATGGGTCTGCAGATGGATCTGCAGATACCACTATAGCTTTATTCACTGGATAGAAGAAAAGTTATCAAATACACCCTGTTTGGGGAGCATGAGACAGTAATAGTGGTAGCAGGTTATTTCTTACGTATCTCCTTTTCTTTCCCAGGCATGAAATAAAAGTGAGTTCATTAGATTTTCCTTGTTCAATGTTTTGTGGCACATGACTCAGGCTTTTCCAGATTGTCGTTTTAATGTCTTGAAGTAAAAATGGTATTTTAAAATCTTAATAATATATAAGGTCATGATTAAAAAGATAGCTATACTACACTCAAGGTAGAACATGTCACTCTAGATTATGGATAAATGGATACTCTGGTCTTTGGAGGTTTTCATTAGGTAGAGTGAGGGTATAAACACAAATACATAAATATGTTTTGTATACATATCACTTCTGCTTTGATATCAAATCTTAACATTTAAAAACATCAGACCAATGAGAATTTGTGACACGATCATTTTGAATGCCACAGATGGAATAAGGTCTCAGATATCCAGAAACGTTTAGCCTACATTTAAAGTAAAAGCATTTTGACCTTTTTGTATAGATTTCCAAGCACTAATGGGGGTGTTAAATTCTAATATTCAAAATAATTACTTTCAAGGCTAATAAATCATACAAAATAATACGAAGGCTGGCCTATTTCCTATTTTAAATAAATTACATAGCTAAAATAAACCGTAGCCCAGTCTAAAGAGAGCTGGCATTAATTGCTGCCAGTTGGAAATGTACTGTGTATGCAAGCGTCATTGCCTCTCTGCTGCTTGGATTAAATGCCCAGCGCACTGATTCCCTGTCTCGAGTATTCCTTAAATACTCCCATGACCACCGGCAAGATGATACAACCCCTGGGCTTTGTTTCAGAATACTCCAGGAAAAAATACTGGAGATGGGACAGGAATAGCAGTGGCTGACCGAGCTGCAGGGGGGTAGATTACATTCTTCTTTCTACTCTTGTGTGTATTTGAAAATGTCCATAAGAAAGTTTAAAAAAAAATGTGCTTCCACAAGAATGTGCTTTTGCAGAAAGTAAATTATGACTTATGGGCTGGTGTTAAATGTGATAGTGATGCCATCTAACTTTTTTTTCCCAGGTCTGTGTGAAACTTCTACTAATCACACTGAACTCTAGGAATGACGGTGCTGCGAGTTAGAGGAGAGACAAGTCACAGCCCCCAAGGTCAATGTCTGCATTTCTGTCTTCATGTTTCTTCATGAGAAGAAACTTTACGTCTCTTGTTCGTACTGCATTGTCTCATGTTTGATATTTTATTGAAAATCTCTTGTTTGGCATCATGACGAGCCCCAATTCTTTCTATAGGTGAAGCTGAGGGGTGCATGAAACGAATTACCTTTGTAGATTTTGATATAAACAGGCTTGGCAGGAAAGCATTTAACTCAGTAATAGGAAAAAAGTGAAGACATTTCATAAATGAAATAAGGATTTAATAACGTGTACTGTATATTTCATGCACATATACAAGTATAGTGTTCTGTTTGATAAAAACTTGATTTGATTTCATAAATACTTGATTAGTCATGAAATTAAGAAAACATATTGCTGCAAATTCCAGGTTAATTTTTCTGGGCTGTATGGCTGTCACTGAAAGAAGCGAACTCACTTTATATCAGGAATGAAATTTAAATTTCTAGAAACCTTAAGTTTAAAAACTTTTTAATGTCTAAAATTTAATTAAATGCATAAAAAACAGTGAGTACTTTTACAAGGAACAATAACTATATTGGCCTTTCTGATGCATACATCCTGAATTCAAATGATTTAGAAAGTTGATTTATTATTCATGTATTTATTATCATGTAGTCTTAAAGGATGATACCAGTGGCCATGTTTTGTTTTGCTGCAAACTCTCCTGTCGTTCCTTTGTTTATTAAAGAATTTCACCTAACATTTAGCGTGTAGATTTTACTACTAACCAACCTATCATTCTTTCTATGGATGTTTTTGTAGGTGTGGAGATGGAAGGAGAGGTGGGAACTTATGGAAAATTGCCTTTTGACCACGTTAATAACAGAGTGTAGTAATAATCTCACTCTTGGAGATTTCATTGTCTCTGTTAAGTTTACATTCATTGGAATATAACTTTAATCATTTAAAAGGTCAGGACCTATTTTACACTTGTTTTAAAGAAGAAGTTCTCATTGTTGTCTCTGAGAGTTTACTAGGTAGGATGCTTATACTTTGTTATGTGGATTACTATTTGCTAAGAATAAGCCAAGACCAATGAATCCATTTCACTGAGGAGTGGAGAGTGGAATAGAGCAAAGTCCCCAAAACAAAAACTATTTGCCATATGTTACCTGATGGCCTAGAAAGCACATTACTTAAGCCACTCAACTGACTCGTCAGGAGGAAACAATTCTTACATTTAGAAAAATTTGCCAAAATGAAGAGAAAGAGGTTTCCATTCTTCTCCTTTTCCCACCTCAACTCTTATTAAAAGTTAGATTTTTAAAGTGAACTTCATTTATTTGGGAAAACTGAGAAGGTTTGTGATTTTTTGATACGTCTGTAGCTGGCTAAGTAGTATAGATCCTACATATTATAACCCAATGAGGCTGCACTGCATACAACTGATAAAAAATGGAAATAGGATTTAAGAATAATTAGCATCATTTTTCAGTAGGGTAGTAAAATTGTGACTTAAAACATAGTCCCTATAACTTTAGTAAACTTAGCTATTTAAGTTTAATTTAGCATTTCAAAAAATGAGTCATAAACATTTTCCTAACTTAGGCTTCCTTGGTAAATGCACTAAACTGTTTCTTCACGGGAACATATAGAGACACTGGCACAAAGTTCCCTCGAAAACCATAACATTTGTGATTGTAGAAGTGTTGGCTGCGGTCCTTCCATACCCTCAATGGTAAATCTGACAAATTCTCACATCTAGACAGTACTAATGAATTTAAGAGAATTTAAGAGAATTTAAGAGATTTTGGGCTTTTGTTTCCCACCTAAAGGACCGTGGGGAGGTATGCCTTCCCTCCACTGATGGCTGTTTCTCATGGATATTGAGGCTTCTGCTTTGACTGGAGAGAACCAGACATCTTGCCTCTGATGGGGAATATCTTAAGGTTTTGCTAAATAGGGCTTTTCCATTTTTTCTTGCTTCCCAGTAAAAATAATCTTGTCTCTTGCAAGATTTTCAATATCTCACGACTTAGATAATTGTTTTCTTTCCAGATCGAACTTGTTAAACGCATGTACATGTTTGTAGTTACTGATTAACACTACATTTGAGTGAGCCACTGCATTTCTTATGGCTGCGATGACTTAAGTTTCCCTCTGGGTGTGGTGAGGCTGTGCTGCTTTTAAATGAACAATAATGAGAGAGTAGCTGACTGCTGGCTTTGCCAGGCCTCCAAACACATTCCTGCCTT
Organism: Balaenoptera musculus; assembly: GCF_009873245.2. Lineage (NCBI taxonomy): Eukaryota > Metazoa > Chordata > Mammalia > Artiodactyla > Balaenopteridae > Balaenoptera > Balaenoptera musculus. The sequence continues at coordinate 2,725,465 of NC_045793.1, forward strand.
TTAATGACTTTTATTGACCAAAAACAAAGCAAAAGCAAAAAGCCAGAAAAAAAAAAAAAAGGAAGAAAAAGAAACAAAACAACACCTAGGGTGTGACAGAAAAGTTTCTTAGAGCCCATGAAAAGCACCTAATTCTGGGTCAGAAGAGAATCTCAGAGAAAAGGTAGGGAGAGATTTATAATGCTTATGAAAATAATGTGGAGAGAAGACGTGTTTCAGGTGGATGATTTCAAATCGTACTTTTATGAGATGGTTTTTTTGGGTCTCCATGGAAGACTTCTGTGAGCCTCTTCTCATAAAGAAAAGACCAAATTGGCTGAGATGAACAGCTTATATTTTGTTATGTGGATTACGATTTGCTAAGAATAAGCCAAGACCGATGAATCCATTTCACTGAGGAGTGGAGAGTGGAATAGAGCAAAGTCCCAAATGGGAGAGATCAATACTTGATTTACTAAAGCAAGCCCTAAAAAAAAAAGTCAATAACTGGTTATATTTTTTTATACCTATTTCTCTGCTTGGCTGATATTTATTCATATATGTAATAGCATTATCTAAATAAATATTTTAAACTATATATCAATCTTAAAATTCACATTGTAATGAAATATGAGAAAAAGCCAGTCTTTGATGTGATCATGTAGCCTGTTTTAAAATCTCATACAAATCTATGAGCTAATCTTAAATCTTGAAACCCATTCAATGGCATATTTCATAGTTTTATACCAAAATGCAATTAACAACGATATTATACTGTTACAATAAAAGGTATACCCATTAGATATGTGTGTTTTTATTATGATTTTTAACCTATAATTTAATTTCCCTTTATAAGTTTCTTAAACTCCTCAGGTTATTTGCTTTTAGAGCAAGGAACTAAATAAATAAAAGGTCAAATGCAATGAATGAAATTGAAATATGAAAGTCATTGCCCTTATATTACCTAGGGAAAGAGGCAGGAAATGGCATGGTTCTCTCTGGGAGTCATACTTGCTGCCCCTTGCCCTAAACATGTATTTGCTGAGGAAGCAGGATCCACTCTTTTTGTCCGTTTTCAGGACCTGCCCTGCTCAAAGGAGATGGTGATTAAATTTAATATAATATTGGCTCATTTGTCTGTAGGGCCATCACCTGAAACATCAAGCTTTGCTTCCTAAGGACAGTTTGTGGAAGTGGAGTCTAAAACGTCAGATACAGCTCTGTGCCCTTCCCGATTCTCGGGGGACTCTGGAGATGGATGGGTAGATAGAAACATAGGTACGTAGATGCAGCCTACAAACCTACATACATAGATATGAATAAAGTCAGGACACAGACAGGTCCGCTAAAGCTTTGACTGCTCCAGGGTGATCCCAGAAAAAAAGTGTCTAGAAATTTCTTTAATTCCTTAAAGGAAAAAATTATTCCTATATTCCCATCTTGATTTTCAAGATTTTCGAGAAAGAAAAAATATACCCTACATCATAACACACATAGAAACACAACAGCAAAATATTTATGAAACATATTCGTTAAGAAGTTACTGGAAAACAAAAAATGCTCCGAGGTTACATGGGAAATGTATTAGAATGTTATTCTAATATGGCTTATTATTGTGGAGGCTCAGATTTCAAGGAACTGTGGGTCAAAATTGTATCCCCCCCACCAAACATAATAGCGCAAAGTAGCCCAATACATAATAGCCCAATACAATGACGTAAGCAATTAAATACGTAGAATAGAGTTGTATTCCATTGAACCACAGTGTCGGACAAAGTTCCTGAACTGCCGACTTGGTTGATCTATGATGCAAGTCAGAGGCATACCTGCCTTGCTTTAGAGCAGACAAAGATTCTAGTAACTTCTTTCTCCTTTCGGGATTGTTAATAAACCAACATCTAAGGAATGTAAGTTACATAATGGAACGTTGGAAGCCCAATGTCAGCTAATTAAGTGTGGCTACGACTCGGAAAGATCCTGTAAGTGATAAGTTAAAATATTAATACCAATTTCAAACTTCTTGAATAGAGAGGTTGGCACCTGAAGAGTTAGAATGTATCCTGACATTTTATATTAAAGGTTTGCCTCAAAGCTGCTTTCTGAACAAGTGGGGATTTCTCTGCTGCATGTCCTCTGATATCAGCCCATGAAAGGTGACGATAATCCTGGGGGTGACACCATTGTCCACAGAGAGAAGATTTCAATCAGGTGATCTTCATTGTCTGATAGAAATGATCTTTATGGCTTTGTTGTTCTTCATCAAAGGGCCCCGATTAAGCATCTTCATGCCCTGTGGTTTGTAGAAGAAAGCAGAGAACCAAAAAATAGACTATTTGGTCCCCATTAAAAATGGACCCTATTTAAAGCACCATGGTATTAAAACAGAGCAAAATCTAATACAAATGCAGCTTCAATAAGTGTTATTAAATTATTAGACCTTTAGGTGAAAACATACCCTCGAACTGCCTTTATATGCAATCAAAGCCGCGATTAAATATTAATGCCCTAAGATTAAAGGGTCACTTGAGTGGGTTTTTTTAAGCAATACCCCCAAATGGTGAACAGCAGATGTTGCAAATTAGCTCCATTTTGTACACTTTGTGGGCACTAAAACCTGGACCAGTTTTGAGAGTGAAAACCCCAAGGGTCTGGCGCAGCCGTAGGTAGCTGCCCTGTGTGCCTGCAGGTGTGCTGTGATTCTTTCGTGTCAGCCGTTCTTGCATCCTCTTCCTGGTGCTATGCAAGGTCCTTCCACAGAAAGAGAAGCACCTGGAGCCGAGTTTGTGTTAAAACAAAGCCGAGGACAAGCTGCTGATCGTCCATTCGGATTAAGGGTATGATACATTCAGCCTTGAGAAAGGAATACTTTTTTCTTGTTTAGAAATCCTTTTCCTTCTTCTGAGTGTCTGAGGCTCAGATCCAGCAGAGCCTTAGTTTCTGTCGTTGCTGTGACTCATTCCCAGCAGTGGTAGCTCCGTCTCCTGCACTAACCCGGCCCTGATGACCTGCAGCCACCCCAGGACTCAGGCCCAAGCAGGGGGACCAGAGGCCCTGCTCCTCTCTGGTGAGGCTGTCACGTGGCCCTTGGGGAGCCCCAGAGCACTGGCACTGAGGGGGTGCCCCGGGCAGGTGAGGGGAGCGGGGCCCGGGGCGGGGCAGCCCCTTGGTCGTCCGTGGTGTCCTGCATCCCTGCTCTGAGCAGCCCCATGCCCTTGAACCGACTGTCCTTGTCCTGGGTCCCATGGGAGCAGAGCTCTCCGCTGGCCAGCCCGTTGGGCTCACACAAAGCCTCGTGAACAGAGGGGGGCACGGGAGCTGACTTTCTCCCATTTGTTTTCATTGATCTGAACCCCGGGAGGCAGTCCGGCTGGCGGCCCTTCTCTTAGTCTGGCAGCAGAAATGGAGCTTCAGAGTCAGATCTGAGTTAGCAATGTACCCAAACCCACCCGCTCCCCGAAGCCCCTCGTCCACCCGCAGACTTGGGGCAGGCGGGCCCGTGACCTGACTCCGCCCCGCGAGCCAGGTGGCCACGTCGGCCGGCACCACTGCCGGACTCCTGGCACCTGCCCTGTGTTGGGCTCATTTCACAGCAACTGTCCCCATCATGACTCCCCCCGGTCAAGCCCCCCAGAGCTGAGACGCCCCCGCTCTCTGCACACCTGGCTGTGCCCAGCGGGCCCCTGCACATGACAAGGCCCCGTGGTGGGTGCTGAGAGGGACACAAGGAAAGGTGGCCATGCCCGTGAGCAGGGCACCCTCCATGCCCTGTGGAACGGGACCCCGACGTGGGAACGGGGAGGTGAGGAGGTTGACCTCGGCAGGGTCTTTGGCATGAGAGCTGGTGCCTCCTTGGGTGGACCAGGGCCGGTCTCCTGTCTTCCTCCTGCAAGGGTCACCTCTTCCCGGGCGACCAGCCCCTTAGAGATCAGCAGTGGTTGCAGAGACGGAAAGGGCCCTGCTGGAGACAGTGAGGAAGTGCTGACACTAGGCCCTGCCGACGACAACATCTGGATTTGGAGACTGTACGCTCCTGTCAGTGGCCTTTGGTGGGAGTGAGAGAAGGAATCTGATAAGGCGAGGAGATCGTGAAGCCTGCCCGGTGCCGGGCGCCGAGGACAGAGGTGTCTTCGCCCCGAGCCCCTCAGGGACACCTCAGTGGAGGAGCCTCTCCGCAGGTGGACGTATCCTCAGCCGAGGGGCAGGGAACGGCGTGATCTCAGTCTGTTCTTGGTTTTGCAGGGGGACTGGCAGGAGGGCTGAGGGGGCCCCATCCGGCCCCCGGGGCCTCCACTGTGCACCCAGGGGCCCCACCATCTGGGCTTTCGTAGAACTGCAATCATCTGGGGGCTTGGGACATGGGCATTACTTGAGAGTCAAGCTACACACAAGCTCAGATTGGAAAATTATTTCATCTAGTTTTGGTAAATTTCAGTACAGTAGAAAGCACTTAATTTTTTTAAGTATTTTTCTTTTTAAAAAAATATATTTATTTATTTGGCTGCATTGGGTCTTTGTTGCAGCACTCAGGATCTTTCGTTGTGGCGCGTGGGCTCAGGGGCCCCGCAGCACGTGGGATCTTAGTTTCCCAACCAGGGGTCGAGCCTGCATCCCCTGCATTGGAAGGCGGATTCTCAACCACTGGACCGCCGGGGAAGTCCCCAAAGCACAACTTTTTATTGGGTGCTTTAGGTTCTTACAGAGCTGAGGGTGCATGAGAGGGGGTGGATGCTCTGTGATCCCTTTAGAGTTTTTATGTTTGTGTCTGATGGTGCACCTGTGACCAGCCTGTGTCCTGGCAGCCTGGCAGGGGGAGCCTCCCACAGCCTGGGAACTGAGGGGCCCTGCCCAGCGGACCTTCTTTTATCTACGGGTCACCGCGCGGACCTCCAGCCTTGCTCTGCTGCTTTACCTGCCGGCTCGACCTCTGCGGTCACGAGCCCCCTGAGTGGACATTGCTGGTCTGTCTCCCCATCCTCCTCGGGAGACCACATCCAGGACCACCTAAGTGCCTGCTGCCCCCTGCTCTCTCTTTCTGGGGCCCACCGGGGCCACGCCATGGGAACCCTCGGCCCTCTGAATGTTCGGGAGGTGCCATTCAGACCAGAGCAGATGGACCAGGACAGGTGGGTGACCGCGGCCACCTCAGTCTGCCCCGACTAAGAAAACTGCAGACAAGGGCATTTCCGCCTCTTTAGCGTACCTTTCCTTCTTTAAAACCAGACAAAACAAAATGAAAACCACAAAACCCCCTACATTCTTTCTTATAAGTAAAAAGAAATACACGTATTTAGAAAACATAGATTTTTTTAAAAAAAGAAAAGAAAACTTTTCTCAACTTCATCACCCAGCTGATTGTTTACCTCATGTATGTATGCCTGTGCACATATGTGTGTGGGTACATGGATGTGAATTAGACGTCTTTCCTCCTGCCCTGTGACTGGCCTTTTCACTCAACGTGTTGTGAGATCCTTTCCATGTCGTTCCATCTTCTTCTACACCATGAACTCTGGGGGCTGCTAAGTGTTTACCTCCTGTATCACACACGTCACATGTATTTAATCTCCTATGTTAGGTCATTTAGATTATTTTCGATATTTTTATTATGGTGAACAAGGCAGAGGAGAATTCCGGTGGCTGAGTCTTTAGCAAATTCAAGGGAATTCCCTGTGGATGAATCTCCAGAAGCGGGAGTGCTGGCATAAGGGCATGTGAATGGCCCTGGGTCCCCACGCGGCCCTTGTGAGGCCAGTTCCTCACTGTCCAGGGAGGCCTAGGTCCCTATTACCCACGACGCCCTCGGAGTCTAGGACACCGCCCGTCCTCCTGGGGAGATTTGGCATCCAGGAGAGCTCTGCCCTGTTTGGCAAATTCCTTTATCTTCAGTCCAAGGACAACAGAACCTGGACCAACCCACACCCGCCTGGAGCGGTTCCCGGGCTGTGGGCCGGGGGGCTGGTCACCCAGAGTCGGGCTGGGCCACGCCGCATCCCTCCCCATCTGCCCTGTGAGTGCTCCATTGCTCCGATAACTGCCATCGACTTTGGGTCAACGACACAGGCGGGCGCTGGTGGCTGATGCAGTGCCCATGTGTGCCAGCACAGTCAGCCCCGGGAGGAGTGGCCCAGGCGCCATCCTGCAGGAACTGGCTGCTCTGAACACGGACAGGTCAGGAAGTCACCCCAGAGCCCTTTAGCCCCCTAGAGCCATTTCACTGAGCTCATCATTGCAATAGCAACACTGCTCTCTGAACTTGCCCTAAAGAGCCGCTGGTCCTTTAGCAATGTTCAACCCCCTCAATACCCCTCTAAGCAGAGCTTCTTGACCTTTTTTTAAATGCCATGGCAGCCCGGGGAACCCTCCTTAGACAAAGATGTTTAAATGCGTAAAATGAAATACACAAGACCTCAAGGAAACCAATTAGATTAAAATAGTTATAAAATATATTTTAATTGTGATGTGTGCTTCTTTACTGATACGTTAACTAACAAGGTCCAGCAGCAGGTCTAATCACTGATTCTGAAGCAGCAGAAGCAGAGCAGAAACGATATTATTATCTGCAACAATTGTAACATGATACAAAAATATCGTGGTTTAAATTGGCAACAATGTCACAGGCAATACAATCCTGCTGTAGCATCATTATATCTATTTCATAATGAAAAGAACTGGTAAATTTCAGTTAGAGAGAGATGAGGAGAGCAAGGATGAATTTTTCCCACCCAAATTCACAGAACCCAGGTGAAGAACTCCTGCCCTAAAGCAAATAGAAATAAGCAGTCTTGTTTAGAGGACAAATGAGGCACAGAGAGGCTAACGGTTTGGTCCGAGGCCACACAGCAAGTTAGAGCCCCACTCTGGTACTCCTGTCAGAGGTGCTGACCAGTTGGTCTGGCTCAGCTTCTCCCCTCCTTAGCCTCCAGTCTTAAAATGAATACTAATCCATGATTTCATCCTGAAATGCTTCCAAAAAGATCAATCGACTACATTTGCTACTATTAGTAAAGCTACAAAACGTTCTCAAAAGCACTTTAGGAAATGGAAAAAGCTTTATGGATAATACAAAACGCAAATCCAAACCCCATAAACAGACTTGCTCTACCAGGGGGAATTAGAAGATTCATTTCAACTGAGAAAAACCCAAAAAAATCCAACTACTGGTGCCCTTTTCTGGGGGGAGCGCTGTAAAATTAGTAACAAGGCTGCTTGAAGAAATCCTTCAGACCAACGTTCAGATTTAAAAGAAATATTTACAAATAAGTCAACTGTAAGCTCCACTTACTATGTTTTGGTGGCAAAGGGAGATGTGACCATTGGGTCTTCGGGACCTGCGTTGCCAGAATTCCTTACAAAATTAAGCACTCTGAAGGAAGTATACCCCCCAAATAGACTAATTTCATACTTTTCCAGTAATATATAGCCAAAAGAATGGGACAGCACATGATTATTTCTTCATCTAACTAATAATCTAAATGAAAAGGTGGGCAGTTGGACTGTTTCTCCCTTTTCATAAATTAAAAGTGGATCTTCCCCTGAATTTTCTCTTCCTGTCGCTTTTTCCTACATCCCAGGGCAGCAGGGTTACTGACTGATGGACAGTCATCCCTCCTTTACGCAAGATGCTCTGAGCGTCCCAGTGAGCTCTCACGGAGGAAGCTGACACCCACTCCCTCTGCCACTTCCTTGGGGCTGTCTTCCTGTCCCACATCCCCCTGGCATTTGCATCTCTGCTGCATCACCTTTCACCATACTGCCCCCACCCCAAATCTACCACCTCCTCCCCAACTCCTGCTCTGGGTCTACCAGCCTTCATGGACGAAGATGGCTCTTAGCCTGGCTCCAGCTGCCCCAGTCCTCCCAGCATCTGCCCCCATCCTCCCAGCATCTGCCCCCCATCCTCTCTGCATCTGTCCCCCATCCTCCCAGCATCTGCCCCCCATCCTCCCAGCATCTTCCCCCATCCTCCCAGCATCTGCCCCCCATCCTCCCAGCATCTGCCCCCATCCTCCCAGCATCTGCCCCCCATCTTCCCAGCATCTGCCCCCCATCCTCCCAGCATCTGCCCCCCATCCTCTCTGCATCTTTCCCCCATCCTCCCAGCATCTGCCCCCATCCTCCCAGCATCTGCCCCCCATCCTCTCTGCATCTTTCCCCCATCCTCCCAGCATCTGCCCCCCATCCTCTCTGCATCTTTCCCCCATCCTCCCAGCATCTGCCCCCATCCTCCCAGCATCTGCCCCCCATCCTCTCTGCATCTTTCCCCCATCCTCCCAGCATCTGCCCCCATCCTCCCAGCATCTGCCCCCATCCTCCCAGCATCTGCCCCTCATCCTCCCAGCATCTGCCCCCCATCCTCTCTGCATCTTTCCCCCATCCTCCCAGCATCTGCCCCCCATCCTCCCAGCATCTGCCCCCCATCCTCTCTGCATCTGTCCCCCCATCCTCCCAGCATCTGCCCCCCATCCTCTCTGCATCTGTCCCCCCATCCTCCCAGCATCTGCCCCCCATCCTCTCTGCATCTTCCCCCCATCCTCCCAGCATCTGCCCCCCCATCCTCCTTGCTCTCTGCCCACCTCAACCTTCTCTCACAGCCCGAGTTCTGCCCCTTCTTGCTTCCTGTCCCATGTGTTTTCTCTCCAGTGTTGACCCTTCCCACTCTCAACATTATTCCTGCTCCTTCCAGGTTTCTTGATCCCCGTTTTCAAGTGTGACTGCGTATTTGAAAAGCAGGCTGAAAATATTGTGAAATGATCTCCACAGCAAGTCTAGTGCATCCATCACCTCACTCCATTACCATGCTTTTTTCTTGTGATGCGGATTTTTAGATTTGCTCTCTAGCAGCTTTCCTGTAGGCAGTACAGTATTGTTAACTGTGGTCATCAAGCTGCACATCACGTCCTTTTGCGACATATACAAATACTGAATCATTACATTGTACACCTGAGACGAGTATAATGTTACATGCCAATTACATCTCAATAAAACTATGTAATAAACAAGAGGCAGGTGAGTGGTGCTGGGGAAGAGCTTGCACCAGAGGGACCCGGGGAGGCCTCGGCCTCAGCGGTCAGCTTCCGTCCTCCCTGGGCACGAAGGGCCTGGCTGGACGGTTGCTCAGGTCCTCTGATGACTGCGGTTCTGTGAAATTCCGGATGCCGCTGGCCGTGATGATGCACGTGTTTGCTCTCGTGGTTGTTTGCGGTCCCCAACCTGCCCTGTCCTGTCTGTTTCAGTCATGTTTCTGTCCCCACAGCCCCACGTCGGGCTGCCTGCCCTCCCCCCAGTGCCCACACCCACGCCCTGGGAGCCCCCGAGGCCTCCCCGGCCTTCTCGGCCTGGTCCTCGCTCTCCGGCTCAGATGCTAATTGGCGGCCAGCTCTCCCCTCTCCACGCCTCCGCTCGTCCTATCAGCTCCCTTTGCTCTTCCAGCCTTTGTTGGATTGTCTCCTCTTTTTCCTTTTGTCTGTCGGTTCCCTAAACTGTTTGCACATTAAAAAAAAATTTTCTGTCTTCCACGTCAGCCCATTCTCTCCTGCTGTATCGCAGCCCACAGCCATGTTTCCTGCAGCCTGCCATGGATGCCTGAGGCCAACCATGGCAACCGTCGGAAGGGACGGGCAGTGATGCCTCGGGTCAGCCCTTTCCAAGCCTCAGCTTCGCCTCCTTCTTGGAGGAGGGGCTAGAAGCAGCAGCCCAGGACTCCGGGGATAAAGGAAGACGGTTCTAGATACCCAGCCCCGAGTCCAGGTGTTTAGGCAGCTCCCCCTCAGGGGGCTGCTCGGCTCTGGGGCCTGCCGGGTGGAGGGGAGTTTTGGTGGAGAAACAGCTCTTTGCTCTATGGTGTTGTTTAAAATTAGCGGGCAACTGCAAGCAAACGAAAATAACTCCTTAACGCCGTGGAGCAATCCCAACGCCAGGAAGAGTTTCGGGCTCGGCCCAGGGACCCCTCTGTCCTTCGCGTTAACACTTTCTGACAGGTTTCCTTCTTGGGAAAGCTCAGCCCCCTGAAGTCTGAGTCTTCCTGGCTTCCCGCCAGGGCTGCCCCGATGTTCTGTGGCCTCACGGTCCCCACCGAGCCCTGCGGGCAGGGGCAGGATGCATCCTGGTTCTGGGTCCTGATTAGAAATTTTAAAGAATGGCTCTGGTGAGAGCAGCTGCCCCATCACTCCCTGGGCTGCGCACCCTTTTCTCCCTGGGCTGAGCGCTTCCCACCTGGAAAGACTGCGTACACAGAGCAGGCAGCCGAGCGTGCAGGCCGGGCGGCCGCTGGGGCGTGGCCCCTTCACCCTTTGCCTTCTGGTGGCTTCTGAGCCATGAAGTCCTGGTCAGTGGTGCTCAGGACAATCCCCGGAGCAGGGGGGCCGGGCCAGGGGCCGGGACCCTGGGAAGCGGGGTTCCCCAGCTAACGCTTCCTGTTCTGAAGGATCCCTCCTTCCCGGTTTCCTGGTGGCCGGCCCGGGCTTGTGACAGAAGAGCCGGCTGAGAACAGCCAGCGGCGCCCGCAGCACAGCGCAGTCCTTGGCTTGTGGCGATGCCGCCCCCGAGCCTTGGCCACCCCCGCCTGTGCCGGGTGGGAGGCGGGGGAGGGCGGCTGCATGGGGCCCCTCCCCGCTGCTGAGGAGGACCGTCTGGGCCCAGGAGGGACAGACGAAGGCCTGAGCCGGAGGAGCAAACCTGCCCTGCCCACCACCCAGCGCCGCTCTGCCCCCTGCTCCCCTGCCTCTCAGGCTTGTTCCTTGGGGTTCTACCTCCGATGCCCTAGCGCCCCACGCAGGCCTCGCCCTTCTCTCCTGGCCTCTTAGAGGCCACCTCCCTCCAATCCGTCCTTCGTCTGCTGCCAGACACGCCTCCAGAGCACGCTTCTCCCCACAGCTCCCGGATGTCGTCCCCACAAATCGGGGACCCCTGCCGCCTTCAGCGTCACCTTTTATGGCCGGCCTCCCGGTCCGGTGGGCAGTTCTGGCTTTCCCCGGGCGCGCCTGCCTCCCTCATCCCGGGCACGTGTGCTCCCACTGCCATGTGCACGAGTTCTCATGCAGCCTCCCTTCCCGGGATCCCCGCGGTGGGGCGCTTGCCAGGAGTGGGACAGAAGTCCAGACGGAGGGACGGGGACGCCGCTCCAGGAAGTGCTGGCCGGGCTGGATGTCCGGGTTCCAGGCAGCGTCCCACGCAGGAACGCGCGCCCGTGCGTTCTCGTCCTCGGGAACCTGCGCTGGGGACCACAGGAGCCGTGCGTCTGTCCAGCGGCCCTTCCCACCCCGCCCAAGGCATTGAGCATCAGGACAGGGTGGGGACGGAGGCTGCGCTGCTCCTGAGTTTCCTCATGGTGGGGGGACGCCCCTCAGTCCCTCTCAGAGGAGATGAAAGGAGATCGGAATCACCAAAGTCCTCTGGCGGTGAAAGGCCCAGCAGACAGGAGCATCTCGCTGCTGTCCCGAGTCCGGGCTGGGAATGCAGGGGTCAGTGCCCGGAGCAGCCGGACCCCAAGGCGCAGGGAGCCCAGGCGAAGGGGTTGGAGAGAGGCCAGTGATGGGAAGACAGGGACCCCCGCCTGGCACAGAGCTCGGGTTGGCTACGTCGTGTGGACGAGGAAGGACTTGAGCTGCGGGCTGAGCCAGGTTGGTGATCCCACCCTCTGGGCACAGACCCCTGGGGGATGCACGGACCGCAAGGGACCTACAAACCCAATACTTCACCGATGAGCGCTACAGACAAAATACGGAATACAGAGCAGGTGTCTGTAGCACAGCTGAGACCAGCAGCTGTCCCCCAGGATTCCTTCTCCCTCTCGTAGCACCGTCTCCTCCCCCGGGCTGTGGCTGCCCGGTCAGGCCATGGCCCGGGCTCTCTGCATCGAGCAGTGGCCTCGAGACGAACCCCTATGAGGGTGTGTGAGCCTGCCCCCTCCTCGCTGTCCCTCCACCTCCAGCGGCGCCGGGTCTACACTGGCAGGCAACTCGGAGCCTGGACCAGGCAGGTGCAGGGGAGGCCCCAGCGGCAGCACAGCTGTGCTGCCCAGCATGGTAGCCAAGAGTCCTGGGGGCAGTGAACTTAAGTTTAAAATTAAAATTTAGGTCCTCAGTGGCACTGGTCACGTTTCAAATGTCCAACAGCCATGTGGGTGAGTGGCTACCATATTGGATGGCACGGAAAGCTCTGCTGGACAGTGCTGGGAAGGAGCCTGGGTTTCCAAATGATCCCTGGGGACAGAGCTGCCCCGTGACCTAGCCCTTGTCCCTGCAGAAGTGTCACCAGCGAAGAATTAACTTCTGTGTTCCTTGCAGAATATACTGTATTTGGGGACCTCTTCGTTGTACCACTCTAGCTCTATATAGATATACTTGTGACTGTGTATATATATATATAAATAACGTACGTGTTTGTGAGCAGATCCAGATGTACACATATATAAATTATACCTCAAATACATGAGGGCGCTGATGTGATTGATAAAATGTCATTTACGGGGAAGGGGAAGGGTAAGCTGGGATGAAGTGAGAGAGTGGCATGGACATATATGCACTACCAAATGTATAATAGCTAGTTAGTGGGAAGCAGCCTCATAGCACAGGGAGATCAGCTCGGTGCTTTGTGACCACCTAGAGGGGTGGGATAGGGAGGGCGGGAGGGAGACGCAAGAGGGAGGAGATATGGGGATATATGTATACGTATAGCTGATTCACTTTGTTATACAGCAGAAGCTAACACACCATTGTGAAGCAATTATACTCCAATAAAGATGTTAAAAAAAGCCCAATGGAACTGAAAGTTGTTTTTTGTCTCTGTTTTTTCAGAAAGTACTAGAACTATAACTACCATCGGGTTGTCTGAAGTCTTTGGATATTAAAAAGAGGTCCTTTCACCTGCAAAGGCTGGGAATGGCTGACCCAGCCAAGAAGGACGAGTAGGGCTGGGGCGGAGGAAGCGGGGTGTGAGTTCCCGCTAGGGGGCGTGAGGAGCTCTGTGGGCGCAGCTGGGCTCTGGCCACTGGTCCTCAGCCTCAGGCCCAGACCGGCTCTCAGGGCGGATGGTTCCAGGCAGACGAGGCAAACGGGGGCGTCCAGCTGTCTGGCCTGGGCGTGCAGTCAGCCGTCCAAAAACGGAACAAAGAAAGCCCCAGCGAGGGGGAAACCGAGGCAGAGACGGACGACCCCAGTCTCCCACGGCTGGGAGGTGGCAGTCGAGATTCAAGCTCAGAGGCTGCCCTTGGCCTCCCCAGAGTGCTGGGCACCTAACAGCAGAACCTCCCAGTTACCCCAGGTCCCCTGCTCCTCCTCTGCTCAGGCTGTCAAACTACAGGCAATTGCGCTCCTGTTCTGTCTGATGTGTGAACACACCCCCTGGGAATTCACAGCGACAGCCAAGAAATTAATTGTGCAGAGGTCACCCAGCACCCTTTGCCGAGTGGCGATAACTCCCGGTCCTCCCCGTGCCTCAGTGATGGGGACACACGGAGCGGCACATCCCCTCCTGCAGGCCTGGAACCCCAGCAGCAAGGGTCTTTGGGTCACAGGACCCGGTGTGTGACCGATAGCCTCAGAAGACCCCGCTCCTCGATCCCCTGTTTAGGGCTCCCCGCAACTTCACCGGAGCAGTGAGCGGCCTGGGAAGGCCTCTCGGGGATGTGGGAGGTGAGTCCCTGGTAGGCCTGGGGGCCAACGAATCAAGTCAGAGTTCTGGAGGGTCTCTCAAATTCTCAGAGTAATTGTGACCTTAGAAGACAGACAACCCCAGTAGGGGCTTGGGCTGTGAGCCAGTGAGGCGGGGAGGGGCCTTCCGTAGAGGCTGGACCAGCCTGCAGGGAAAGCATCAGAGCCAGGGTGGGAGGGGATTTCTGAAGAACACCAGATGTGCTGCTTGAAAGGGACAGCCGGCCACAGGGGACAGTTAAGGAACTGCTGGCTTCCTAAAGCCAAGGAGAGCCCGGTGGGTCACCAGGGGAGGAGCTCTGGTCAGGTGACCCTCACAGGTCAGCTAACTTCCGTCACACCTGTGCGCAAATGCAGGTGGTAGCCATGGTGACCTGGAGCCCAGATGCAAACAGACTTTGCTCTCCTGCGATGAAAATGGGGCCCCAGGGAACCAGCGACAAGGGAAGTGATGCCGTGGGTCACGGCTCAAGAAGGAGCCGGTGGCTGGAGCAAAGGACACAGGAGACCCTGAAAGTCGCTGTGGGGCCAGCGCAGTGCCGAGGCGAGTGGTGCCCCAGTGCACACCTCAGCGTGTCTCGTAGCAGGGCGCATCGTGCTTTGTGGTGAAAACGGGTGTCCTGACCCCGCATGGGGCTCTCGATGGACGCAGTGGGGTGAGTGGAGACCAGAAACCCTGGAGGGATTATCTGGACACTAGCATGTTCCGAGAAGAATAGCCGACAAGTTCTAATCCAGCACTAAGCCAGCAGGTCTGGGCCAGGGTTGGGTGGAGAGAGGGGAGGGGGACAAAGGGACCTGGAAAGGCTAGGACTGTGGCCGTCTACAGACCCTGCCTGGGACCCCCTCCTCTGAAGGGCCCCTCCTGCGTCCACCCCTGGAAGGGGTTGACCCACCCCCAGGTCCGGGGAGGACCCTGATTGAGAGGGTCAGTCACCGCATCACCTGGTCCTTGGCTCAGGAAAAGCACATGACCCAATTTGAGCCAGTGAGGCATCAAGAAGTGTCCACTGGGAGCCTCTGGGAAGGACCCTCCCTCTCTCCAAGGATGGGACCCAGGGATGGGAGTTCCTTTTCTTCTGGGTTTGAACCAGGAAGCTTGAGACCCCCATTTGGGCCAGAAGCCAACTTGTATCCATACAGGGAGGAAGTCTTAGGATGAAGCCAACACCTTGGAAGGCAAAGGGAGAGACTGAGGAAACCAGCCCTAGTGACATTGGTAAGCCTTGGTCAAGCCTTACCTGAAGCCTTCCTACTGCTGGACTTTGGGGCTTGTCTAAGCCAGGTCAACTTGCTTTTTTCTGTTCCTTGTGACTGAAAGCATCCTGACACAGCTGTAAATCCATTTTATGTTAAGCAATGCCGACAGGCTGGATAAATGAAAAGTCTCATGTTTATAACAATATCTGAGATGCTGTTATGATCAGTGCATTTAAAGGCATTACTTAATTCATCATCATGTTTTCCCCTTGTGGACTTTCTCAGTGAACAGATGGTAAAGGACAGTGGCCATCATGCTGTGTCCCTCACATCCGGATGTTTAAAAAATGCCTCCTGCTGGTGGTGAGAATCAACCAGACCAAGAGAGACAATTTGAATTTGTATAGGAGGGGGAAAAAAAGTGATCCTCTTCTACTTTTCAGAATCATGTCCTGATTTGATTTCTTCTCTCTTTCCCCAGAGTTGAAGGCCCTGTGGGCTCAGCTGGGAGCAGGACGGCTGATCCAACTGCAGGACCTGGGTCCTCTTCCCAGCCCACGAGAGGGGCACCAGCCCCGCAAGTGCGTCCTGGGTGTTCCCAAGATACGATCCCGCCTCGGATGGCTGGCTGCTGTTTTCCGTCCCGACACCGCCAGCCACAGCCCTGCTGCCTGATGATCATCCAGCCCTGGTTTTGGTCCTAGAAACAGGGGGCTCCCCACACCCTGCCGACAGCGGGAATCTAACCTCAAACGCTCTGAGCAGATGCCCCATCAGCCCCCACAAAGCCAGTGGGAACAAACTCTGTCCTCCAGTTTAGTCCATCATGGCTTGATTTCAGATCCACACAGCAATTAGCATTTGGCATCAAACACAGTGACAGAAGCTGCCCCCCACGTGCACCTGACTCACCTAACACACGCGTGTGCACATGCATGTACACTTGTTAGTGTGCACACTCAGCCACCTGCGTCCACATGTGGGCGTGCACACACAGGCTCTCATGCACACACACAATCACACGGGCTGCACACAAGCGTGCACACTCACAAGGCTCACACACAGGCTGCACACTCACACAATCACATGGGTGTGCATCTCACACACAAGCACACACACTCACAAGAACAGACTCGCGCACATACACATGCAGGTGTGCACAGCTATGCGCGAGCACAGGTGGGCTGTATACGTGGGCCAGACGCCCAGCAGAGGTCTGCACACGAGGAACTGACGCTTCTCCGCTTACCCCTTGGGATGCTGTCGGCCACCCTCTCCCACCGCCGCCCATTTCCCACTGCGGGCAGACGGCTATCAGGTCCTCTCATGAAAACTCCAGTATTTCCTCTACCTCTCTAGGATATTTTTAAGTTTTCCGAGAGACAGTGTTCTTGTATTGGAGAGAGGCATGAATTAGGAATCGGAAAACCCGAACTGTCCTTGAAAGCTGTCACGGGTGGGGCTCCTCAGGCAGTTGGCGCTGAGCAGGGTGGGCTAGGTCCGGCTCCCAGGTTGACGTGGCACTCGGCCGGGGAGAAGCTGGGCTGCGATGCAGTCACAACAGTGGCCCCAGACGACTCCCTGGGGGCTCTGGAGCCGGGCTGGCCCTTCGGAGGTGCCCACGTTGCAGAGGGGGCGTGCAGATACTCTAACGCGGGTGCATAACTTTGGGGAATCTTCTGCTCGTGTCTTAGGTAACAACATTAGCAAAGCTCAGTGTGAGGCTGGGACAGATAACAAGGGTCAAATCAAGGTCTCATCGCCCCAAACACAAAAGGGCTTTATAGAGTGGGTTCTCCCTGGGGCTCAGCCTTAGCACATGGGAGTCACTGCCGTGTTCGGCCTCAGTCACATCTTGACAGATGTTCTGAGAGATCACATCTGCTTTAGCCACCCCGCAGGGAACATGCTAAACAGCATGGATGAATTTTGTAGTGGGCAACGGAGATGGTGAGATGCACAGGCGGTTCTGAATGATAGTGTCAACATCACCGAGGGCCAAGAATTTAAATAGAGATCAGGCATAAGCCTTGCATGGAATTTAAAATAAACACTGGGACAGAGTGATCAACGAATACCCTCCGTAAATCAGTCCCCAAATCTCAGATGTGGGCAAGGAAGGAATTTGAAAGAGGCCATTTTCGTCGGCTGCAGAGCCCTGCAGGACAGAGCCCTGCAGGACGCAGCGGCTCACAGGAGGGAGAGTGCATTCTTCTGCTCCTGGACTCCCGGGTCAGCGGCAGTTCAGCTGCCCAGGGATGGGCTCAGCTGGGCGGCTGTGCTGTGGTCCAGGTCTGCATCACATGGGTTCGTCTGGAGCCCAGGCCACCGGGAGAGCCCAAGCTCTGAAGTAAGCCAGCACTCTGCAAACACTTCATGTCCAAAGCTCATCGTCGAAGCAGCTCAACTCCATGCAAAGCAGATGGGGAGGAAGAGTGAATATTTGCTGAAAAATAGCCCTAACTATCAACAGACCTAGGCAGTGTTTTCTGTTGTTATGACTTTTATTTCTGAGTTTATGTCTTGTTTATGTTGAAATAAACATGAGGTGCTGGCACTCATGTCTTGACACTGCAGAGATTGCCTCTCCTATACCTCCTCTTTCTCTGAGGTCTCCTAGCCTTTTCTACCAGGGCTGCCACTGATGTCTTTGTGCAAATTAGAGAAAGGCTCCCCCTCTGAGCAGTCATAGATTCATGAGTACAAACCTTGATGAATGGGTGGCACCCTCCTGCAATTTAGAAAAATGTACCCCTTCCTCGAGGTGGATGCAGCTCTATGCCAGGAAAGAGAACTTGGCAAACAGAATACAAGCTGGGTTTTAACTCAACCACCTCAGGGGGCTGTCCTTGTGCCGTGAGCAACTTGCTCAACTGTACATGGCAGCCTTTTCTCCACCACTCTTCTAGCTCTGCACTAGCAAATAACATGAAATTACAAATGTAGGTCAATGGATGCTCTCTGAAAAGCAAGAAGGAAAAGACCTTCGCTGCTTTCGGTCTTCAGTAGTGTGTAAACACTTTATATTCTGGGCTGGAGGGGTCACACAAGTCCACTCAAACATATAGTTTTCTCTTACTAAGTTAGTAGAGATGAAAATGTAAATTTATTTGAGTTGGACAAGCATCACCCCGAAAAGAGGGATGGGTGTAAGAATAGTGAACACATGAGCCTTGAATATTTATTATACTGAGGAAATTACAAGAATGGTGCTAATATCAGCATATCCAAATTGTGCTACATCAGAACCTCAGGTGGTAGGGCGTGTGGCACGGCTCATTGGCTTTGAACGTAGATAAGCATCTGTACCAGAGACACATCACAAGTTCCTTAACCTCATTCTTAGCTTTGCCTTCTCAGCCCTCCAGCTAAATGCCCACATGGGCCCTCTTGCCCTTTCAGAATTAAACCATAAGTAGTTATAACAATGGACATGCATCCTGTATCATCCCAGGGGCTGTGTGGGCACAGTGTTTGCACTTCAATCTTCTTCCTCATTCTGGGTCGAGGCTCCTAGAGGGAGAAGCGGGAAAGGATGAGGATGCAGAACAAGAGGTGAAAGTTCAAGGGCAGGGAGACTGTCTCTCTTCTCAGGACCAGGCTGGCAGCAGAGTCAGGAGGGACAGGCCGCCATCACTGGTGTCATGCACAGGGTTCCTGTTAGGTCGCTGGCCACTCTGAAATATTAACTGTATGTCTCACTGTCTTGTCGGCCTAACTCTCTGGGGTTCAGGCGGATGGGGGCTCACTGCCCCGTGAGGTCACTCTCTAACCCAAGACATCCAGAGCTGCAGAGGCGGGAAAGGAATGGGGGAGCTCACATCTCACCAGCCTTGGACCTGAGGTCCAAGTGGGTCGCTTTGCCCCAAGACCATTGGTCAATGCTACTCTGCTTGGGAATTCCCTGCCAGTCCAGTGGTTAGGACTTTGCACTCTCAGTGCTGAGGTGCTGAGGGCCTGGGTTCGATCCCTGGTTGGGGAATTAAGATCCCACAAGCCTTGCGGTGCAGCAAAAAAAAAAAAAAAAAAAGAAGTGCTACTCAGCTGTCCCCGACCTGCCTACCAGGGAGGCTGGGAAATGCGTGAGCGCACGCAGAATGTTTCGGGAGCACCGTGTCACCCCGCAGCCCTCCTACCCAGCACTTGTCCTGTGCACCGGTGCCAGGTGTCCATCCACGGAGGTCACTCCTCGGGGGCAGCTGTGCCCCCGCCTGCCCGGTGACCCACTTTAAAATGCAATTACTGCTAGACCGTAAATCTCAGGCCTGCCACGGCCAACGCGGTGGCTTTGGGACGTCACCTATGCCCTCTGTGCCTCGCTGGTGGCTTCCCAGTAATAGGACTCCGCTCTCGGGACTGCTGTGCCCTCATCGTGGCTGGTGCTCGGGAAAGCTGCCGGCTGCTGCCGTGGGTGGTCGGGCTCAGGGCTCTGCAGGCCCGAAGTGGCCAGAGGATGGAAGCCGGGCAGGCCGGGACCAGGGAGGCCCCCGCACCTGCCTTCACGGCTGATGGGCGGCCAATCCTCCGAGAGAGTGCAGGACGAGAGGCTTCCATCTAACACTTTTCCCCAAGTGTTTCACTCAAACAAGCTTCTGTTCTTCTCCACCTATAACAGAATCTAGAACACACGGCACTCAGTTTGTCGCAGGACGGCCCTGTGTTCCCCTCTTTCCCGTCTTCTGGGCTGCTCTCTTGCAGTCTCACCAAGTGCACCCACGTTTCCGGTTTGAGAGGCTCAGTCCTGACTCGACTGCTCCGCTGCACGTGAACTAGACTCACTCCCACAGGGTCAGCAAGACAGTAAAAGCATCAGCCGCAACACAGCTCTGCGTTAACAGGGGTGCCAAGCACCCAGAGAGGCTCGGCTCCCGCTGGGCGCCCAGGGGGACCCCAGCACTGCAGGGCCTCCTGCAGGGACACCAGCGCTGCCTCCATCAGGACCCCAGTGACGACGCATCCAGCATCTCCTCTGTGCCAGGCGTGATTCTGTATCCCTCATGGTGCCAGCTCGTGGGGATCTCCCCAGAGCCTGCAGGGTGGCTTCTCTCCTTCCTTCTCGCCAGGTGAGGAAACCAAGGCCGCGAGGGGAAAGGAATACTTGCAACAGAATAACCGTGCTCTGTGCAGCCCCCATGGGGGACGAAGCGCCTTTCTGTAAATTATTCTACGGGAGGGACAGTGTCTCTCTGGGTCGCATGGATGCTAAAGTCAAAGGCCGTGTCACGGATGCCACAGACCAGCAGAGGAAGCTGAGGGCAGGTGACGCCGCACGCTGGCGGCCGGGGGGGCTCCACGGCTCAGTCTCCCGACCCTTCCGTGGTGGGAATAGCAGAGTCCACTGCGGGGGCTTTACTGGGAGATGGCTTAAGAGAATCTGCATTACATGCGGAGTACTGGCTGTACTGGGCTGAAGAACGTCCCCCCAAAGTCATGTCCATTCATGAACCTGTGAATGTGACCTTATTTGGAAGTAGCATCTTTGCAGATGGGAGTGAAGATGAGGTCATACTGAACTTGGGTGGGCCCTAAATCCAATATAACTGGTGTCCTTATAAAGGGGGGAATTTGGACACAGACATGCATGCATGGAGAAGGCCATGTGAGCACAGAGACAGAGATTGGAGTGATGCGTCTACAAGCCAAAGAACACCAGGGGTTGATGGTCTGAAGCTGGAGGAGGTGATGGACAGATCCCCTCCTGGAGCCCCAGAAGGAAGCAAGCCTGCTGACACCTTGATTCCTGACTTCCAGTCTCCAGAACTGAGACAAAAATCCCTACTGGTTTAAGCCCCCCAGTTTGTAGTGCTTGCTTGGGGCAGCCTAGGAAGCTGGTGCCCTGGCCCTTCGTGGGAACTCAACAAACGCTAGATACTGTCATTAAGACAGAAAGACACAATGGACCAAATATCTGGGAAACCTGACTGCTGGAATAAGAAACCCAAAGGAAGGGCTAGGATGTCTTCTAAGGAAACCACCAGCCAAAGTACACGCACTCAAGGAGTTGAGAGAGACAGGAGGAGGGGTCTCCCAGGAAGGGTCTCCTCGGGACACTCTGTCTACCAGCCACTGTGCTTCTTTCAGTCTCGCTTCCCTGGAATTCTGAAACTCATCATGTACCAGTTGTGGGTTTACAGTAACTGCAATGCATGCAACTTGCTTCCTAACTTCAAGGGGACTTGAGAGAATTGTGGCAGAAATGGACATTCCTAAGTCCTGGAAACCAGAGGCAGTTTTGGGGGCAGAGGCTGCTGCCAGCTGCCCCTCCCCCAGTCGGCCTGCCAGTCGCCTCCCCTGGGGGACAGTGGGCCGGCTGGGGTCCAGAAGGGCAGAGGAGGGTCTTCGGAATGCAGGGATGCAATGCATACTTTAGTGTGAGTCAGGTTTTACGCCCGAGGCAGAGGGAATTCTAACACACACTAGAGCAGAAAGACAGAAATTGCCTTTTAGATGGCTGCCATCAGCAATATCTGGCCGGCAGGTTCTACAGGGAAGTTTAACCTTCTGTAACCTTACAGTAAGCTCTCCAGCGCCAGCTCTCTCTCTCTCTTTCTCTCTCTCTCTCTCACACACACAAACACACACACAGATATACAGATATACCTGCAATCATCTATAATTTTTATCATAATGGTTTTATCTGGGGGGGGGTGCCCTACAGGCTGACGCCCTTCCTTCTTCTCTCTGCACCTAACATCTTACACATGCATACCTACACAACTCACACATTCACATCTAACAGGAACTGAAACTTAGGCAGCCACGAACCTGCAAGCTTCTTGCTAATCAGGGCAATACCGGATGTACAGTTGGAGCTCGGCAAATAATTAATAGTAATGAAAATTGACATTGCAAAAATTAAAGTGAGAGGGCTGATAGAAAGGAATTGGTTTGGTTGTCAAACCTCAGGCCTAAAGGGAAACAGATTGCTTTGGAGAATCTTTTAATTAATTTCAGAGTTTCCCTGTTTCTTTGCCAAATGAGCTGAGTTCCTTTCTTGGCCATCAGGATCTTCTGCAGACAGAGGGAGGGATGGGGAGAGTTGAATGGTGTCAGGGATCATCCCATCCCGGGAGCCTCCGGAATTCCCTGCCCTCCCAGCAAAGAAAGCTCAAGATGGGGGTGATGCAGCCCAAAGAGGGGTTCGTTTTGTAAATTACTTTTACTACCTATGAATAAACCAGGAGGTCTACCTCATTCATAGCTAAAATAAAAATGGACCTCTACAGTCTGACCAAGTTCAGCCACTGAGCTGCAGCATTAACTTGTATTCTAACAAGATTAAAATATATTTGTCCTGGGGATTAGCATACTTAAGTCCCCTTTCCCCTTTTTAGCAGTGGCAGGGCACTTTGATCTGCCTTGCGTGGCAAGAGCACGGCTTGGGCCCAGCTATCCGACTGCCAAGTGTGAAATCGGCCTGATGTCATCCTCATCCTTCATCTTTTACATCTTTCACCAGTTTAATTATATTTCCGCCACAAAGCTCTGGCGCCTCATTGCATATTCAAGTTTGACTAGGAAGCATTTAAAAAAAAAAAAAAGGTGTGAATGAAATACCCCTGTAGGGGGAAGGGAGGGGTCTGCAAATCTCATGGTGCAAAGGCAACGAGCCCCAGCCCTCGGGTTGCCCCAGGGACGTTCTCACCTGCATGGAAATGTGCATCCGTCCTGGCCCGCTCTGTGCTGGGCCCAGCGCCCTCATTTGGTGCCAGGCACAAAGGCCATTGTCACGCCCCTGCGTTGCGTTTGGGGCTGTTTGGCTTGTGACTCCGGTGGGTTTGTATTACATCCATCCTCTGCCGCGTTGGTTTTGTTTCCTTGGGGCTTGGAATCCACAAGGCGCACTCCTGCCGCTGCGTAAAAGCCACCTTCCTCACGGCGGCGAGTGAGCTGATGTGTCACCCATGAATCGCCCACTTTGAGGCAGTGTGCAACCGCCAAAAAAAAACTGTAGGGCGCACTCAATGCCCAAAGGGGACGTGTCTGGCTGACCTTTGATCACCTCAAAGGAATCAGACAGTCTAACTCTCCATCCAGACGCGGTACTCTGGCCCTCCAGCCCTTCGCAAATTCCCCAGAACTGCTGGGAAAGCCAGGCTGCCGGCAGAATAGGCCTTGGTATCCCAGTGGGGCACCTCCTAATACCTCAACCCCAGGGCCACCAGAGCCTCCCGGGTGGCTTGGAAGGGGAGGGCGGGGGAGGGGATCCGTGGCCGGGCCGAGGTCCTGCGGGCGCCCCTCCGAGGACGCTTGTGTTTGGGAGAGGAAACGAACCACCTGCAGGCGTGCCTGGGTTTTGACCTTCACCCCAGCCCACCCGGCTCTATTCACACCCTGCTAGAGTGTCTCAGAGAGCCGGCACTCTCCAAGGGTCGCCCGTCAGGGACGTTGGGTGTTACTTCCACATACAAGCCGGACAGAATAGAAATGCAGATCGGCTTTCTGAGCCTTTGAGAGCAGGTCAGCGCTGGGAAATGCTCTCCTCTCGGACAGCCCCCTTTGTCTGAGATTTCCCCGGGTCTCCCCCTTTCTCCGTGGGGTATTCACGTTCTCGATGTGGGGAAAACAAAGCGGCAACTCTACGTTTTTTAAAAGGTCCAGATTTAGGACCATTTTTATTTTAAATCATCAGACTTGTTAAAATGGGAGGTTAACAACACATTGCTTCTTCAGTTGAATGATATAATTATAAAATTATCTCCACATAATTACCTCAGGATTACGTTTCATTCTGGTTAGCATGTAATCAAAGCCTGTTATGCTTTTAGCTATAGGAACAGCAATTAATTTCAAAGCGGTACTTAGACCCTTCAGTATTTAGACAAAATAGCTCATCATGTCACGAGGAGGCCGGCTGGCTTTCGGAGGAAGAGCCGTGTGGGTGGGGCGGGTGTGATGCAGCCGGGACCGCGGGCGGGACACGCTGCAGGTCGCAGCCTCG
Organism: Balaenoptera musculus; assembly: GCF_009873245.2. NCBI lineage: Eukaryota > Metazoa > Chordata > Mammalia > Artiodactyla > Balaenopteridae > Balaenoptera > Balaenoptera musculus. Next base: position 2,749,231 of record NC_045793.1, read on the forward strand.
AGCCCAGCCCTCCATGTGCAGGTGGGTGCCCACCGCCTAGGCTCTGAGTCAGCTGTGTCTCGTGGCCATGAGGCTCCCTGCTCAGTGCGGTAATTATCGATTGGAATGGAAAATGGAGTGGCAGGTAAAGCTATTGAGCTTCTACAGAAACCCAAAGCACAGCATCTTGCTCATTTTTTGGAAAAGCCTGGGGAAAAGATCCTGATATGAATATGGGTGTCTATGTTTTCGAGCCCTGTGATTACAAAGTGCACGCGTAGCAGTGTTTCGAAAGAGAGGGGGGCTCATGATTCTAGAAAGTGCTAACTGCAGTCCTGCGTCTCTACTGGTGGGATTGTGTTCTGTTCTCCTTCAGCTCCCACCACTGTTGCACTTTTTATAACCATGTGAATATCGTCTCTCCTATTTCACGGTTTCCCCCCTTTCCCGTTTCCCCTAACAACTATATAGATGCTACACGGGATGGTAGTAGCCAGGAATGTGTAGGCACTTTACCAAAAACAGGCCCTGGGCTGGCCGGGACCCACGTGAGCTGAGCACAATTTTCCCATGCAGAGCCAGAGTTCCACCACCCAAGTAGCGAGCCCTGTTCTGTCCCAGGAGCTTTCTGTTCATTTCCTCACAAAAACCCCTCACAGGAAACCTATTAGGTAGGTGTTCTTTCTGCTTGAAACACGAATGATTGGACTCTGGGGCTGGTAAGTAACACAGTCGAATGCAGGGCTGCCTGGTCACAAAACTCTGCCCTTTCCTTGCCCTGCACTTCATTCAGTGCGAACTGCTGTTATATAAATATCTGCATGAAAAAATGTGGAACTTGAGCCGTCTGCAAGCTGATGTGAGGGACCCTGAACCCTGGGGCATCTGAAAGCAAGCTCAGCCCAATGCTTTCTTAGCAGGCTTCAGTCTTGTCCCAAACAAATAGATGTTTGGAAGCCAGCATGTCCATCATTCATTCTCGAGATTGAAATCTGTCCAATTTTCACCCAGATGTTTTGGCACTGGAGGGCATAATCTGAGACTTGAAACGACAGCCTCTGAGTTACAATGGAAATGGTTTATCCGGGCACCTTACCCGCAGTAACAGAGTAATGGTATTAGCCTTGGCAGGAGTAAATTCTGCCAAAGGCGGGGTGACTCTGCTGTGTCCCCTACTGCCTGAATCTAAAGAAACGCCAGCTTTCCAGATTCATATTTTGTTGGTGGGAGTGTGAGAGTCAAAATCCTCAGGAGAAAGTTGTGGCCTGAAGGGAAAACTCAGACGCGCATGCCATGGCCACTCAATGACGCCAGAGGGCAGGGGCCGGGGTCCCGGCGAAGTCGGAGGGAAGCGGCCAGTCTGCTGCCGGGAGGGGCCGCAGACACAGGAACCCGGCAGCAACTCCTCGCGGCACGCTAGGCAGCTGGAGCCTGTGATTACCCATCCAAAGAGGAGAGAAAAGCGGAGGAAGAAAGGGAAGTTAGCGGAGGGGGTAGAGGTTGGGGGAGGAGGAGGGCAAACCCCGGCGCAGAGCCTGACAGTCCTCTTCCAGACAAAGGACTTGGCGGGAGGAGAGAACCCCGAACGCGCCGGCTGAAAGGCGGTCGGAGGCCCCTTCCGCCGGCAGCGCGCTCGGGCCGCGCGGCCAAGTTTCACAGCTCGACAGATGGGGCTGAGCGGCGGCCCGCCCCGATCCTTCCAGACGGTCCGCGCACGCAGTGACCCCCACCCTCCCTCGGCCCACGGAGGACCCTGGGCGGTGTCAGGGTCCCTCCCACCCGCGTTCCCATCCCGAGCCCCTCCGCAGAGGAGAAAGCGCCGCGCGCGCGGCCCACTGGGGCCCTCAGCTCTTCTTCCCTCCCGGGTCTCCGGGGAGACTGGGGCGGGGGTGATGGGGCGGGAGGGGGAGGGCTTCTCTGGGACGCCTTCCAGGCTGAGGGGGTGAAAAGGCGGCCGGGGAGGCAGATCTCGGCCACTCTTTGTTCCGGGCAAAGCGCGGGGCTCAGCCCTGGAAGGAGGGGTGGGGCAGGACAGCCAATGGGGCGAGTCCGGGGCTCCGGCCCCAGGATTCTCCCTTCACGGAACACCGGTCCTGGCGTCCCCCGGGGACACGGAGGGCCTAGGGCTTTGGGGACACGCCACCTCCGCCTGGAGGTGTTGCCCAGGCCTGGCAAGGGCCTGGGGCTGGGCTCCGCGAAGGGCAGCAAGCCCGGGCCACACGTGTTCCCGAGACTCTGGTCGTTTCCCCCACCCCCATCTTGGGGGGCTCCCCACATCCCTCTGCGGGGATTGGGCCCAAGCTGTGGAGGTGGCCAGTCACCCTGGCGGCTGAGCAGGAGACTAATAACAACAACGGCAATAATAATAACGCGGTCATCGTCAGTCTCACCAGCCAGGCCCTGCGCGAGGCCAACCACGCTTGATTAAATCTCGTAATTAGGAGTCACTTTAATGAATGTTATTACATTTCAGGAGATTTCAAGACTGGCCTTTTCTTTTCTGTGGGCGGGGATCATAAATAGAATGAAGTATACGAGATTATTAACAAAAACACGAAGGGTCTACGAGGGGCTCGCGCGGCCCGGCTCACGAAGTGCGCCCTGGAGCTCAGGGCGCCGGCACCACGCGCGCCCGGGTCTCCCCCGCGAAGGGGGCCCGCGGGGCCAGGGGACTCAGCGCTGCGTCCCGCCTGCGACCGCCCGTCTCCCGCCACCCCATCCCCCCCACCCGCCTCCTCTTCCTGGAGGCTCGGAGGAGGTCTCTCGCTCGGCCCTGGTAGGAAGGAGAAGCGCGGAAAGGAGGTCCCCACCCCGAGGCCCGGCTCAGGGCTGCAGTGCGGGCGTGTAGGCAGGGTCGGGGTGCGGGGCGGGGGGGGTCGGTCTCCCCGAGGCCTTGGTCGCCAGCCGCTATTAACCTCCCGGAGCGCGGCGGCTCCTCCTGGCAAGCGGCCGTTTTCGGAGGAGCCGGGACCTTCCCGGGGGGCGCTTGGGGAGCTGCCCGGGCGGGCAGAGACCGGAGAGGTCGGATATTAAACCAGCGGGAGACAGAATGACTTTTAGCCGAGCCGGAGCGAGCAAACGCGGCCTCCCGGCCGGCCCCGCGCGGCCTGCGAGCGCACTTGCATACATAGTGCCTGGTGTTCGCTGTGCAAGCTGTTCGCCCGGGCACACCTGTACCGAGCGGTCCAGAAGTCCCATGGATTTGCCCTTTTCACTCAAGGGAAAACAGAAAAGATGGACCTCCTTGGAGATCAGACTGGGGGCTCCTCCCTTGTCTCCCCTAAAGAAAGCGCTTGGCCGTTCACTTCGGGCGACCTTCAGACCTGTGTTGACCCGCGGATTCTGACGCCAGCACGAGGGTTGGGCGCTACTCCTTCGACCCCTTTTGGCAGCCGGAGGAGGAAGGCTCTCTAAGCGCCAAGGAACCCTGCTCCGCAGGCCTGGGGGTGGCCGCAACTGTCCTCCCCACCCCCGTCCCCGGGCTCCCAGGCCTCAGCCTAGTCTCTACCCGACTAAGGAGGACTGTGGACACAGCTCCGCCTGGGCCTGGTAGGGACACAGCCAGGCCTGGGGGCGGGGGCCGTTCAGCTCCAAGGAGCAAGGACTTCCTTTACAAAGGAACTTTCCTCTGAGGGACATTTAGGAAACCGGCCTTCTGCGGGGGCAATGACTTGGTGGGGACCCAGCCCGGTGCGTCACCGGTGCTGCAGCCCGGGTCCAAATCCGAGACACGCAGAACCGTCCGTGGTGGTCCAGGTGGAACCGAGTGGCAGCTGGACTTCGGAAAGCGTGGCCTTCCCTTTAGGCCTGACTCTGGTCTCCACTAGCTCCTAGTGAAAGTGGCTGGCAAGCACTGAAGTGGATCTCCATGAGTTATGAGCTTAATGACTGTAGCTGTTGAATTTTAAAAATGTAATAAACACAGGAGCAAAACCAGAATCTCAGCGTTTGGAAGGTCTGAGAGCTCATTTAGTCCAATCCCCTACCAGAAGGGGGAAAAAAGGCAAAAGAAAAATCGTATGCCACTGTAGGCCTAGTGTCTGCTTGCATGCCTCTGAGGACGGGGAACTCATTACCTTGCAAAACCATACATAGCCCCTTAACAGTGTTATGATTTGCCAACAGATTAAAAAACAAAACCCAAAAATGATTGCTTAATGTTGCTATGTTGTCTTTTTATTAAAAAGAGAGAGAGAGGCCAATCGGGTAATAGAAGTTGTGCTAGTGGGGTTTTAATTTTGTCTTTAGGAACCCCCAGATCTGTGCAGGGGTGGGGTGGTGGCTAGGGAAGACGCTGGGGATGGCTGGCGTGATCCCGCCCCATTAATGCTCCTGGAACCAGGCAGCTGGAGCTCTGGAGCCTCCGCAGTGAGGAACGTGTCTTTGCAAAACCCGGGAGCGGCTCAGCTCCTGCTGGGAGGCCCAGCGTCCTTCCTCTTGGGAAGCCAGTGTGGAACTGAAATGCCTAAAAGGTCGCCTTTGGAACAGATGATCCTCTCTAGTCTCTGAGCTTCTTCTTCTGGGAGAATAAAACTTTTTTAAGCCAAGAAAGTTTGGAAATAGGGCAGTTGGATGCGCAGGGCGCACGTCGGCTGTCCTGCGTGGCCAAGTGGGTTGTGGGTCCCGAGATCGAAAATCCCAACCGCTTCCAGCAGAGGCATCCGGTCAGCTCTGCCAAAGCCGGTCCTTTCCCAGCATCCACCTTGGGATGTTGTCCATGTCCGTTGCTTTGGGGCTAAAGACAACAATCAAACGTAAAAGGGGAGAGCCTCTTTGCCTCAGGTCAACTAACAGTTCCTCTCCCCAGCGGGTGAGCGCCTCTGTCCAGCTGAGGAGCAGCCAGGGGGACGGAGACCTGTTGAGTCCTGCAGGATTTTAAATATTTATTCAACAGAAAAGCACTGTACTTTGGAACACTTCTTTCTGGTAAAGAAATGTGTACTTAAATTACTTTGGTTGTTCTGTATTCACATGAGCTATCCAAAGTGTCTTCAATATTTAAAAAAAAAAAATTACGCTTCTGGCGACGAAGGTAGGCATGTGCACACCTGCTGGCAGAGGCGAAGACCATGAACACCTGAGCACTGGGGAGGATGCCCAGGGTAGTTTGGCTGGACTCAGAAACACACTTAAAAAAAAAAAACTAGTCATTACACCTTGGACATCCAATATTTTACAATAAAGCGTTTTGTTTTCTTTTTTATTTAATGTAACTTTCAAGAATTTAAACACACAAAAATGCAGGGGGAATGTTCACAATTTTGATAACCACAGTTGTAAATAGAAACATTCACTTCTTATAAGATTATAAATATTTGCTACTGGAACTGTAAAACGCACATGTTTTATAAACTAAAAAATAAAAAATAAAAAAATAAAAAACCAAAAAACTTTGCTTCCTGCTAAAAAGGCATATCATTTCATTGAGTTTCCTAAGCAGCAGATGGTTATTCACAGAATTTTAAATTACAACTTTTGCTTTTATAGTTTTTGTTTTAAAAAGGTTTACATTAGTATGTACAAAGTGAAACTATTATCGCAGTGAAATAAAGAGGTTTAAGGCAAAGAGAGAAGTTCACCCTCAGTCCTCAGGGGCAGAGCCATGACTCCTGGCTCAGCCATGGGTACACCCCCTGGGCTGTCCCAGTGCAGATGGACATTTGGACACAATTCTTTTTCCATACACTAAACAGAAGACAGTGTGGAGTTATATATATAGATATAGATAATGTGTTTGTTTATATATATGTACTTGATGGGGATATATTGAATATATTTAATTTACACTGTACCACACCTTCAAAAAAATAAAATGTATATTTTAAAAAAACAAGAAAAGACAAAAAGTGATAAGAAATGATTATTTACACATTTTCTTCCTTCCTCTAGATCCTGGAGAATTCTGAGTTCCTTTAAAGTCAAGGTAGCCACACGTTCCAGAATTGTGGACTCTTACACGTCTGCTTGTGTGTGTGTATATGAGCATGTATATATACGTACACACACACGTATTTACCTTGAAAGAGTGCTCTCTATAGCAGAAGCGGCCACTTTACAAAAAAAAGAAAAAAGAAAAGAAAAGAAAAAGAAAGAAAAGAAAGAGAAGAAAAAAGGAAGGGAGGAAATGCCAGCTCCCTCTCCAGGCCTCTGCCGGCCAGAGATGGAGGCAGCGGACCTCGGCCGCGTTTCTGGGGCCCAGGCGGCCCCTGGGCTGCTGATGGAGCCGCAGGGGAGTCTCTGGGCCCAGGCCTGGAGGGGTGGGGTGGCCTCACCGCCCGCGGGCCTCCGGCCACATACCCGGCCCCTCGGCCCTGAGCCCCGGAGCAGTGCCCGGAGGCGGGAGAGTTGGCGCTGGCGGCAGGCGGCTGGACTGGGGACAGCGACACAGACGCAGACGGAAGCACGCAGGGAGGCGCGGGCCAGGCCTCGGCGAGGAGGAGGACCGGAAGGGAAGGCAGGAGGCGGGGATGGGGGAGCCGGCCGTGGGCCCCTCGGCCCAGGCAGCCCGGCACGTCCAGGCTTGGGGGGTGCCGAGCCTCCAGCCGCCGCCCCGCCAGGGCCCCTTCGCCGCCGACTGCCGGGTGGCGAGGGCGAGGCCGGGGATGTGGCCCCTCCTGCTGCCCTCACCAAGCCCACACGAACAAAGTGGCAGAACTCATAGGCCAAGTAGGAGCTATTTATTCGGTTCACAGTCGTGTGAAATGCAGCAATAAAAATCTTTGGACTTCAGCAAGTTGTTTTAATGTTTTTCTCCTTTTGAAATTAAAAAAAAGAAAAAAAGTGTCCGATGTCCCATAATGGAACTTAGGGGATTAAAAAAGATGAAACCCTACGCAGCCCCCTTCGCCAAAAAAAAAAAAATCGTAAAATTAGCATAATCTCATAAACATAAGAAAACTCAAAAAATATTTTATAGTCAGATATTTTGGATTTTACACCTCCTGTAAATTATATATACACAGAATATTGCAGAACCATAGCTAATACACGGTATTTTCACTATTAATGCTGGTATAATCTTTATACACTGGCCCTTTATTTATGATTTTAAATTATTGCATTGTTTAGCTCGGACTGAGACTGGGCTTGACGCCCGCCCCCTACTCACTGTCCGACTTGCCCTCCTTGGCGGTGGTGGAGTGGTTGTACAGGCCCTGCGCCATGAGGTGCACGGCCAGCGTGTTCTTGTTGCCCGTGGCCTTCTTGATCTTGGCGCGCTTGTTCTGGAACCAAATCTTGATCTGTGACTCATTGAGGCTGAGCTCCTGGGCCAGGCTCTGGCGCCGCTGCTCCGTCAGGTACCTGTTGGTCTGGAACTCGGCCTTGAGCCTCTGCAGCTGCTCCGCCGTGAAGGCCGTGCGGGGCCGCTTGTCCTCTTTGTTGGGGTTCTTCTTCTTTGGTTTGCGAGACCTGGGACCTAGATAGGCATGGTGGACACAGAGAACTCAGTGAGGAGGGCTCCAGGCCTGCCTCCTTACTCAGGGGTGGGTCACCCACGGGCACAGAGTGGGTCACCCACGGGCACGGAAGGATGCAGAGGCCGGGAGGGAGGCGGCTGCCCAAGGCCAGCTGGCTGACCTGGAGGAAAGCTGGCCTGGACTTGAGATGGGATGGGGCGGAGCTCCCACCCACCTCCAGGACCCTCCCCTGGGGAGCGAGGAGGTGGCCCAGGAAGTCTGCAGGAGGGACCATGAGTGCGGGTGAAGGGCAGGCTTAGCGGAAAGGGCTCCGGATGAAAGGAGAACTCCTGCAGGAAAGCGAAAAACCACAACTTTGTGGCCAGGCTTTTTCTAGCCCTTTCTGAGGTTCTGTCCAGGAATAAGTACAGGACGGGGGTAGGTGCTGGAAGAGAGGTGAGGGAGAAAGATCAGGGCGGGGCAGCCGGAGTAGCAGGAAGAGCCCTGGGGGGTGTAAAGGGACTCCCACAGGGAACACCCCCCAGGTCCCAAGGGCCCGGGGGCAGGGTCAGCAGGGCCCCGAGAACAGGAGGGGCCCAGAGGTCTGCCTCCCCACCTGGCCCTGGGCCCAAGTTCACTGCTCGCTTTAGGAACGGAAAGGCGCCCACATGTCCTTGCCTGAGTGGGGCAGGAGCACTGAGCTTCCTACCCCTTCACCGCACCAGGTCTCCCCAGTCCCCTGTCCAGGAGAGGGGGCACGGCGCGTGGTCGGGAGCAGAGGAGGCCGCTGGGGGGCCTGGGTGACCTTGGGCAGAGGTTCACACTTCTGACCCCTCACACCTCCTCCCGCTGGGACGCCCCACAGCACTTGAGGGTGGCTTGGGACCGTGGTGGTGAGGCTCCCAGGACCTGGCCATGGGAAAAGGCCTGAGAAAGGAGAGCAGAGGAAAGGGGGCCAAGTGTGTTCTTTTCGTTGGTCTCAGAAGGTGGGCCCCGCGAGCGTGTCTGTGAGGGAAGAGGCCTTTGCAGGAGGGAGTCACGGCTGCACGCCTGGGGTTCTTAATCTGTGAAGTGTGTGAATTGACTCTGGGGGGCTCCTGGCCCCAGCTTCTTCCGAGGCGCCCTCGGTGGGAGGCTGGAGAAGGCTAGACCTCGGGCAGCCGGAGCACCCAGGTCCCCGCCCCTCTCTGCAGGGTCAGGGGGCTGCCTAGCCACGCAGCGCAGCGCCGGCGGAGGGATCCAGCTGCGAGCCCCTCCGGCGGCACCCGGACCCGGACCAGGAAGGTGGGTTCGGTCCCCGGCCCGCGCCGAGCGAGGGGTCTGGGACGGTCCGCAGGCCCAGGGGGCGCCAAGCCCTCCGTCCCCCGCCCACCGAGCCCTGTCCTCCCTCTCCGGGACGCACGATCGGAAAGAGGGGGCCGTGCGCGCTGGAGAGGGGGCGCCAAGGGCTGACTCGGCTCACACTCCGGGCCTTTCAGCTTCCAGAGCACGCCCCCGCTCACACCCACCCACGCGCACTGCCCCACGCGCGCGCACACTCACGGTCCCGTCGCACCCACGCCGAGGGCACCGGCTCCTCGCCCAGCAGCCTGGCTCTTACCCGGGGGGTGCGGATCCGGGGCGGCGGCCGGCGTCCCGGGCGCGCCAAGGGGGAAGGAGGTGTCTCGGCGAGGCCTCGACAGGCCCCGGGCGGCCCCGCGCCTGCTCGGCCCCCCAACGAAGCCTCGAGTAGCGGAGCCGGTTCTCCGTCTCCACTGCCGCCCTCCCCAACCCCCAAACTCCTCTGGTCCTGGGGTGCTCGCACACAACGAATCAGCCCACAAAAGATACACACCATTTTACGCAAAGAAAATCTAACTAGAATCAGAATTTTTAGTTCCTTTTCTTTCTTGATTTTCTTTCAAACCGCAAACACTTCAGGAGTCTCGGAAACAGGACCAAACCTCCGCAAGAAAACTCTGCGTTGCTGCTTTCTTAAACGCCAAGAAACAAATCTTATCTTACGGGGCTTTTTTTTTTTTTTTTAAGTCCAGGAAGAGCAGCCGCCGAGCCAGGCCGGGCTGCCGGGCTCCCGCGGGCCACTGGGGCCTGGCGCGGCCGCGACTCCGGCGCCGCCGCACAAAGCCGGGCCGAGGCTCCTCGCCGGCCGCATTGTGAGCCTATATGTTAATTAAATATTAACAAAGGAGAGAGGCGAGAACAATGGAGCAAATTTCAGATCTAGCTGGAGAAATCTGGATTTCATCAGAGATATACACACCATCTCTGCGGGAAGGCGGCCAAGGGGTGACTTTGTTGTGCTGTGAACTGGGTAAACGACCCCCGCAAAACAGTTGAGGGCTGTGGGGGGGCAAGGGGGTCCGGTCTGCGCTGCCGGCTCGGGGACAAATGGAGTCTGCGCCTAATGGCGGTTCGCAGCCGCAGACCCGCATTTAACGCGGCTGATGATTTCTACAGGGACATGGACTTAGCTTTTAAAAATCCCGGATCTATGAAAAATACGCCCAGAAGCTCTGCACACCCCCACGGGCTCCCGCCACATTCCCTCTGAAATCTGCTCCTTTTCTACGCAGAGCTGCCCCAGGAAAGCTCTGGGAAAGGTCCTTTCTATTTGGGGATTGCAGGCCTCCCTCCTCCAAGCTGTGTGCGCGCCGGCTCGGCAGTCAAACCAGGCACGGGGCAAAGGGCGCCTCTATTTCCATCCTTCCCTCCGCGGATCCCCCCAGGCCCCCTCATCAGCCCCAGCTGAGGAAGAGCAGACAGCCTTGCTTTCTTCCCCGGCCACATCTGGGATAACTGGGTCGTAGGATGAGTCTAGGTCTGCGGTGGGCTGGGCGTGGGTCCCGGGTCTGGACTGAGTTGGAAGAACGCGGAGAAGGGGTGGAGAGTGTGAGCTTCCGGGCCTGTCTGGCAGCCACCCCGTTCCCACCAAATAAACTCCAGCCAAGGGAGGGATGGGCTAGGGGCTGCAAGAAGAGGCCCAAAAGGCAAGAGAGAAAGGAGGTCCTGTGCTTTTGCCGTTCTACGAAGTCTGTACCCCCTTGTGAATCAGTCCTGCCCCCTCTCCTCCCGGCCGCTGCCGGGGTCAGCGTCAGCCGCAAACAATGTCGCTGTGTGTGTCTTTGTGTTGGGGGACAGGGATCCTGGTGTCTTCTTCCTCCGGGTAAGTTCCCGCGCCAGCGCTGCCCCGCAACCCCACGGGCCTCCCCACGGCGGGCCAGGACATGGGTCCCCAGGACTCACCTGAAGAAGGTCGGTCCGAGTAGCGCGTGCAGTAGACCCAAGCCGGCCAGAGCATGGGCTGCGCACCCAGGTTGGCGCTGGCCTGCGAACTGTCCGAGTCTGAGCTCACAGACAGGTCGCCGCCGCCCAAGCCGCGGGCCTTGAGCGCCCCGTCCAGGGGGCCCCCGGCGTCTCCGCCTTTCTTGGCGCCGCTGTGCAGCGAGAGCGCCTTGGAACCGCCTTCGCCGTCACCCGGAGAGTCGCCGCCGCCACCGCCGGGCAGCGGCCCGCCCGCACCCGGCGCACCCGGCGCGTTCTGCCGGGGCTCCCGGCCCGACCCCAGGAGCTGCTCGGCGCCGGCCGCGCCGCCGCCTCCCTCCGCGCCGCCCGCGCCGCCTTCGCCGCCGCCTCTGCCTCTTCCGGAGCCGGCGCAGCACGTCCCTGCGTCCTTTCTCCGGCCGAACTCGGGCCGCAGGATATTGTCGATGAAGAAGTTGGTAATGCGGTGTGGATGCTGGTGGTTGCCCGGCGCCTGCAGGACCGCGGGCAGCATCAGAGCCCGCCGGCGGCCAGTGTCCGCGTCGCCCGGGCTGCTGCCGCCGCCGCCCGAGCCGCCGCTGGGGCTGGATTCCGGCTGCCGCTGCCCCTCCACCGCCGCCGCCGCCGCCGCCGCCGCCGCTTCGCTGGGCTTGGGGTCATTCTCCTCCATGCTGTTCGCAACAAATCCCAAATCGCTTCTCCGGGGAGTCCCTCCAATCAGCCCTCGGCCCGCCCGCTCTGCACGCGGAGACTCTCGCGGCCAGCCCGTGCCCCTACCCCGCCGAGTCTTCCGAGGGCGTGCGCGGCGGCCGCAGCCAGGGCTGGGCTCCTACAAGTCGCCGGCCGCGCTCAGAGCGGAGCCACGTTCCAATCCACGAGTTGAGTTAGAAAATACCGAGAGTCGCCCCGCGCCCAGATGCCGGGAGATTCAAAAGAGTCCGGTCCTCGTCTTCGCAGCGCACCCGGGCGCTACACAGTCACAATGGTCCAGCGCGGACCCGGGGCGCCTCCGGGCTCCGCGCTCCTCTCCACGTCCGGCTGCCTCCGATCCGGCGCTGCCGCGGCGGCCGCCCGGGGCTAGAGCTCCGCGCATGCAGGCAGCGCGCTCCCCCGCGCTCACGCCCGCCGGGCCCCACTCGGGCAGCCGCCGCCGCCCGGCCGCCCCCGCCCGCGCGCCCCGGCCGGCCCTCGAGGGTGCGGGGCGCGAGCGGTCAGCGCGCCCGCCGCCGCCAGCACGCACATGGAGGCCCGCGGGCCCGCGCTGCGCTCCGCCGGCCTCGGGGCCCCCTCCGCGCGGCCGCCGCCCCGCTGCGGACCGGGGCGCCCCACCGGCGTGCGGCCGCGCCCCCGCCGAGCCCCGCCGAGCCCCGCGGCCCGAGTCGCATGGGTGAGCGGCGGGAGGCGCGGGCCGGGCCGGGCCGGGCTGGGCCGCCCGCGCTCCCTCGCCGTCTGCGCGCCCTCGCCGCCTCGGCCTCCGCGCGGCTCGGAAATTTCCAGGCCACTTAGCGCAACCCGAGACACTTTGACTCTGGATTTTTGTTCTTATTTTTAACAGAGCCCCCTCGAGTGACGTCGCGGGCCGGTCTCCTGGACACGTGCCTCGGGCCAATGGTCGCGGCGCCGCGCGCCCACGTGACGCGCCGGCGGCCGCTCGGTGACAGGAGCCTCCCGCCGCCCCTCCCCCGCCGTCGCCGCCCCTCCCCCCCTTAAAGCGGCAGCGTCCTGGCGCTCCGGGGACCGGAGCCCGAACCGGCGAGACCGCGGCCGCGTACCCTGCGCTCGCTCGTGTTTTCCCTGCCGCTTCTCGGTTCAGGGATCTGAGAAACCCGCGCGATAGCCCCGCCGGGTCACCCCGGCGTGCAGACGTGGACAAGCGCTGGAAGACTGCTATTTTTTAACATTTCCATATTGTTTACCGTGGGGAAAAATCCCACAATTCCTTGCACAAAATGCATAAATAACATTAAGTGAGCTGCCGAGATACAAAGGGACTTTTGTAGTCCGCCTTCCTTGCTGGTCGGAGAGGGGAATTGTCACTTCCATTTGACTTTGGTAACCTGGCAGATTCCTGTCTTAAACGCAGAGCTGACGCGCAGGACCCTCTTCCTACAGACACTCATCGTAAGTGTGCGTGTGTGTGCGCGTGTGCGCGCTTGTGCAGGGAGCCGCGTGTATACGGTAGGATTCCACCCCGGGACAACGATCCTCCTGAAACATGCATGCAGATCCAGAAGAGCTCGGGAATACGATTTGGGACTCCGTGTGGGGGAAGAGAAATGAAGGAGCCTAAGGGTTATAAAGGAGTCTTCTTTTCTGGAAAGGGAAGGGGAGCTGACGGTCAGCCAAGACTTCAAAACCACGTGGAGAGAAAATACTCTAGAGCAGCTGCCTCCCCCCAATTCCCCACCCATCATCTGCCCCACCCCAGGGAGGGACTACCAGGAGGACATTCACCTCATTTTCTTGTCTTAAAATCCTTTAAACTAGTTTTTCTGGAGAGCAGGGCCCATCTGAAAGGGAAATTAGAAATCACATGGTGGGGTGGCCCCCCAATTTGTTTCCCCCCCGCTTTCCTCTATCCCTTCTAAACTTCCTTTCCAGTTGCTGTCAGAATGTCCAACTTGAACTTCTGTTTCCCCTTCTGTCCCCCCTGCTCCTTCTGGCTCCTTCCTGTTCACTCTTGTGTCCTTGCCCCCAGCTGCAGACACCCCACCAAACACCCGTTGTTACCCCAGGCATGCCTGTCCATCGTTTAAAAGGCACTTTCATGGACATTTTCAAAGTTCGAGAAACATCCAAAAGGGCAACTCTGAGGGTGCTGGAGCGCTGGCACAATGAAAGTACACTGGAGGGGATGAGAAGAAGGACGGGGAGAGGCAGAAGAGGGAGAGCCCAGGTGCCCTAGGTCTGGAGTGCCCAGGTGGCTGCGGGGTACCCAGCAACTGAGGCCCCCCACGGGGCCGGCCCTGGGCCTGGGGCAGCCAGCAGGAGGCTGTCAGGCCTGGAGGGATGGAGTAGGGTCTGGACAAGCAGCCCTCCTGGCGGTGTGACCACCAGGCCACGTTGAGGCTTGAAGGCTTGACCCTGACCTGGCTCTCCTTTTCTCTGGTCCCCACCCAGGTCCTATGCTCTCTCCACCCCAGCTCTGTCCACCCACTTCGGGCTCCAGAGTCAGGCCTGGGCTCAACTAGAAGCAACAGTTACAAGGTGCTGCTGGGGGGAATTTCACCTGCGGAGGAGGGGCATGGACTGGGCAGGAGAAGGTTCTGGGCTGGGTCACCTGCTGCTAAATGCAGGTAGGTGGCTGGGTGTGGGTAGGCTCTGGAGGCAGACGGGGAGGCTCATTGGTCCTCGGTGAGACTCAAGCAGGATGGGGAAGCACTTCCCACTGGGGTGACTCACATCTCTCTTCCCTCCCCCACCAGTGGAAGGGTCTTCACCAAATTATCTGGCTAGATACACACCTGCCAGTGGCCCTCCCTGGGTCTCAAAAAATGAAGCCCATAGTCTGTGTGTGCCTGGAAAAATGAAGCTGGTGAGTTTTGTGGGAACACCCTTTTTACACATGTTTAGGGTTTGGGGGGAAATTTTCCTGCGACTCTGGGAACCCTAATCATCAGAGAATGTCCGATGATTTTGGGTCTCTGGGTCACCAAGTGGGTAGAGGGGGGGCCCGGGACTGGTTGCTTCCTGCAAAGCCACCGCAGGTTAATTTCTCCACCTGTCCCATGAAAACCAGCTAGGCTATCTCCTGAGAAATAATTTCTAATGTCTTGGGCATCTTTGCCTCTGATTGCTTTAGCATTAACTGAGCCCAAGTGCTTTACTTCTTCTGTGTTTTCTCCTGCGATCCAGACCCAAATTACTGGCTGCAGCATGAGCTCTGCAAAGCAGCACGTCATCTCCAGGCCAACCTCACTTTTGGGGGGACAGCATTCTGCAGACACTGGTCTCCAGGCTGCAGATCAGGCTGGTCGAGGAAGCAGGCCAATTCCTGAGTTATGGGCCGGGCCGTGGTGGGACCGTGCAGGAGGAGGTGCAGGAGGAGGTGCAGGAGGAGGAGGTGCAGGAGGAGGAGGTGCAGGAGGAGGAGGAGGGGAAAGAGGAAGGAATAAGGAAAGAAATCATTAGAGAGTATCAGGCCACTCAAAGCCAACCCAAACATGAATGTAATTCCGGAAGCGAGCGCCCCTTGAGAGTGGGCACCATCCAAAGGTACAGCGTGGAGGGTGAGAAAATCTGGGGGGAAGCTGCAGAAAGTTGATTTACTCCGGGGCTGAGGGAATCCTAAATCTTACAAACACAGAAATCGCAACAAGCTCTTTTCAGAAAGCTCTCAAACCCACTTGAGGGCCGACGGGCCAGGCGGGATCTGGGACCCCCCCTGCCTGTGCTTTCTGGGGGTGCTGGGGAAGGCGGGGGACGCATTTCCAAGTGTCTGCTCCAGAACCCGAGGTGCCGGCCCTGCGCCCAGCGAGCCACGCAGCCTCCGCTTTCCCAACTGGATGGCGGCCGTCCCGCAGGGTGGGCTTCTCCGCGTGAACGGGCGACCAGCACTGGACGTTTGTTTCTCCCCAACATAGTGAGGCCGCGGCCCGGGACCCCCGATCCCTTCTCCTCTCGCCAGGCCCAGGAGAGTGGCGGCAACCCCCCTCCCCGCTTCCGGAGAACCATCCTCCACGCCTCCCGGGCGCTCTGCACAAAGGGGGACCTCGGAATGTATCAAGGGGAAAGACGGCTTCTGGACACGGTGTTTTCATAGCACGGACGCTAGACTGACAAATAAATCTCCGCTGGCAGAGAGCTCCTGGGGACGCTGGGTGCCTGGCTGCAGATCCAAGCCTCCCGTTTTTTCCTGAAAACGAGGCCGGACGAGGGGAACTCTTCCAGCCACTCTGCTGTCCCCTTACTTCCCACACTTCTCTGGGAGGGCGGGGGGACGCGAAGAAAACAAACGAGCGCAATATGAGCGGCGTTGGCTCGCTGGGGTCCTCGTCACTCGGTTGCTAGAGACGCCCAACAATTCCGGAGGGCGAAATCTCAACCCCAGCAGAATCAGGCCGGGGAGCCCCGCGCCCGTGGCCGAGAGCCAGCCCCGCGCGGCCGGTCCCCGGCGCCGGGCCGGGGCCTTGGGGCCGAGCGGGGAGAAAGGGCCTGGCCCGGCGGAGAGCCACCCTCGGCTCCTGGGGCTGCCGCCGCGACCCCGGCCTGCAGACAAAGGCCGAAATGATGGGGCAGGCGGAGGAGGGGGTGGTCGGGCGGGGCCGGGGGGGCGTGGAGGAAGTGCGGGTGTGCTCACCTCCCAGCCACGCATCGGGCGAACTTGGGGGCCTGGGATCAGGGACCTCGTCCGAGTAGCCCCAGGAGAGGGTTAAGCGCAGCCGCAGAGGACCTGGAAAGGGCCTGAAGCGTCGTGGGGAGCGGGGCGCAGACGCCCTTGCGCTCCGGACCCCGCGCCTCTCCCTGCCCCGGGCGGCAAGGGGCGCCCCGCTCCCGAAAGTCCCCACGTGGCACCCAGGAGAGCCTGGTGGCTGGTTTGGCGCCAGGCGGAGGCTTAGCTGAAGAAGGGGGAGGGCAGCGAGCGGCATTGCCCGTCTGGACCCTGCCGCCGGAGCCGGAGAAGAGGCGGCCTGTGCTCGGCAAAAGCCCCGTGGGAGTTGGGGGGTGTGAAGTGGGTGCCCGCCTGTCCAGGCCTCAGGGAGAGGACCTACTTTTGACACTTATCCTCAGCGCCAGCCTGGGAGGGCTGGGGAGATGGGCGGAGGGTGGGCAGTTCTCCAGAGCCGAAACCTTCCCTAACCTGGTTTCTCAGGAAAAAGGATGCTTCTAAAGGGAAATCGTAGAATCGCCCCACTTGTGCTAGGAAACACACCCCCAAACTCATTCTTTTGCTCTGGCCCGGTGGCCCACCATCCGTTGGCTTTCTCCAGAGCCAGGCGACTCTTGCCTTAAATGACCTGAGCTGGGATTCCTTGGGAATCACCTTGTGCCCTAGGGGCCCCTTTCCTGCTCTCTCACCCTGTTTCACTGCTGTTCTCCATCCCAGTAAAATGTGGACGCCTCTGGAAGTGGGGCCCGCTTCCACTCCAAGTGGACCACACTCTCCTCACCAATCCCACTGAGCAGCCTGTACAGAGTCATACAGACTGTTCCGTGACCTCACGCCTCCATGGTAAAGAAAATGTCCCCTCGGAATTGCGGCAACCAAGAAGAAAGTGACACATTCCAAATAATCCAGAGGCAAATAAGTAGAATTAGTTGGAATTTGAAGAGCGGCACCTATAGCCTGAGCCGGCTGAGCACACGAAAACAAGAAGAAAAGATATATAAAAGGATAATGAGTTGTGAAGACAATCCACCACCCTCTCCAATCTTACAATTACTTACAAATAGTGGAAGGAATTCTAGTGTCTATCCACTGTCTTCCTTTTGATCTTTGCAAGGAAAACAAGATCTTCAAAAGGAACTCCTGGAACACCTGCCTCCCTCACAGAGCATGGGGTTTCTTTTCTTCGCTTTCTTTCCCTGAAAGCCACAGGAAATCACAGCGAGGCGAGCATGGCATAAACTCACGTATGCTGACTTTACACTATTTTTGGAAACATGATTTGAGTGGCTAGACAGTTCCAGAATTTTAGACAAGTTCAGGTTTAACTTAAACCACCTGGATCCAGCCCAGCTGACCTACCAACTGCTACTGAGACAAATAACTCATTAGTCTGGGTTTTATACCAGGAAGAAAATATCTAAACCACCACCCCCAAATATCAACAATAGAGCTTCACTGGGGGAACTCATGCAGAGTTATATACTGGTTACGTTGGGGGAGATAGATTTTATTTTAAACCTATGTTCAGATTAGTCATGAAATGGATTTCTTTTTTTCCTTATCAAATAGAAATATATTAAAATTTATAGTTTGTTATAAAAGAGTGAAGCTAAATTGTGAATGAAATGAACACATTTCCTGTATTTGATGAAACTACTGATCAATTCCACTGAGTTCAACAGGCTCCGAATTTGGCGGCCTGGGGGCACAGGCTTTCACCTTGGTGGAGAGTTTGTACAGTATGGGGTGTATGTCCCCTGGTACATTCCTGTGCTAAGGGCAGAACACTCTTGGGGGATTGGTGGCCTTTTAGGAGCACAAAGTCTCGGTCACTGCATAGTGGGTGCCTGCTCTTGGTGGCACTGAGGCCCAACTTCCCTCCCGGGGCAGCTCCAACTGGTCCGGTCAGGGCCCAGGGCCAGGGAATGGCCCTCAGCAGTTCTCCCAGTACTCATATCCACTTCTGTGCCATCATCCCAGCAGACCTCACCCACTTAAGGAAAAGCCCACCAAAGCAATATTTTAAAGTTAGGACACATTAGAGAAGCACTCTTTCTCCTCCCAAAAAAACGCTTCCTTCTCCTCAATATCTCTAAAAAAATCTTCCATTCCTCTGCAGGCAGCTCTTCATGTTGCATCTTATGTTATGGAGTTTCAGGGTTTTGTGTGTCTCATATCACTTAATCCCCTAAGACACAGCAGCCTCTGTGACGACGGCAAAGTTCAGGAACTCTATACCAGCTGGAGGATAAACACAGGCTAGGAGAGAGAAACGGGATATGCCTCAGGATTTCCCACATATGTAGCTAATGCCCTTAAATTCCTAGGGATTTACACCTGCCCAGCTACCCGGAGCCAGAAATGAGAGCTGTCCTAATTAACTACCCAGTTTAGCTCTCCGTTCGCAAGGCCAGGGCTAACTTTGGCGGCGGCGGGGCAGCCTCTGGGTTTCAGATGTTGGGGGCCTGGGGGCGAGGGTCTGAGGCTGCCGGCGGGGACTGAAGGTTTGGTGCCAAAACGCTCCGACGGTAAAGTGCGGATTCCCCAAACAAACGACACATTTTGGGCGACGCTTTTCTGTCTTATTTGCAGATACAAGTTCAGCTGCTGCTCCTGCAAAGCAGTCAGGAAAAGCTCAGCCTTGAAAATAGAATGTGAAACCAAGTCTCGACCGCTAGGAAACCTCGATCCGGGGACATTCTCCTAAGTCGGAGGCCAGAATGGATATCGGATCGAGAGGCAACCCAGAGGCGAGCGTCTGCCAGGGTCCGAGACTGGGCCGAACGCAGGCTTGCAGCCTTTCCGCTCGCGCGGGAACCGCCTTTCCTCAGTGAAACGGCTCCTGGAAAGCACGAGATCGAGCCAAAAGAAAGCGGCACGCCCGTCTGCGCCGGGGCACGAGGAGAGCTCCCTCTCCGGGAACCCAGGCGCCTCGCACATCCAGGCTGGCCGGCGGGGTGGGGGCAGGGTGGACCTTTCTGGGGTTCGGGGTGGCGGGGCCCCTGGGGCATCCCCGGCACCCCCTGCGGGCCCGGCTGCTCCGCCGAGCGGGGAAGGGGTGGGGCTCCGCCATGCCCGCATCACCCAGTATCGCCCTGTGGTGTCTCGGCGAGCACCCAGCTTCTCCGCCCGGGGGGCAGCGGTCTCCGTCGCAAGCGGGGATGCGGCGCCCCAAGCCGGATGTTTCCCTTCGTGCGCACACGCGGGGCGGGAGGAGGTTGTGCCGGGGTGACCCGGTCTCTGGCTTCCAGAACTGGCCGTCTGCTGGGGGCGCGGCTCGGCTACCCCTCTCCAGGCTCCCTTCCCCGTCTCGCTGCGCCGTCGGGTTGGGTGAGGGGATCCCTTGCTGGAGTTTGGAGTGGGAGACCCCCTGGAGGCCCCGAAGCCGGTTTCCTCAGAGAGTCTCCCTCTCCTCCCCCCCCCCACCCCCACCCCCGGCTCATCTGAGTAAGCAGCGAATCCCCGGGCGGGCTTGGCTTTAGGGGTGATTCCTAGAGACCGGCCAGGTGCCCCGCCGCGCCCCGAGAGGGAGGGAGGGGGCGCTGAGGCTGCGGCGCCGGCCCTGCCCCGGAGCCTGGGAGGGTCTACACTCGCGCCGGCTGGCTCGGAGCAGGCCGCTGGGGATGCGCCCGAGCCACGCTCCTGCCTTCTGGCCAGGAGGGGACCCCGGCCCAGTGGAGACTCTGGGCTCTACAGCGAGGTCCCGGGAGTCGGAGCCCGGATCCATGAGACGGACTTCTTGGCTAGGAACTTTCCACCGACGTGAGAGCCTCTGCCCCCAGGCCCCCAAATTCCGAGCCTTGTGAGACGCAGCGCCCGCGAGGAGGCGAAGGGCGCGGCTGCAGCGGATCCCCTACGCGGCGGCCAGCTCCCTGGGAGCTACGGGCCCCGGCCCGGCGAGGATTTGTGAATGGACCGCAGAGCTCTTTGCAGCTCACAGATCAGAGGGCTGCTATGGCCCCACCGACGTGGTCCAGTGAGCCGCCGCAATAGCGCTGAGCTACAAAGACGGCACGGCACGGACTCGGCGGTTCCGCGCGGCGCGGGGAGGGGACGCGGGCGGGGCGAGCCCGGGCAGCGACTTCAAAGCCGCTCGTCCGGACTCAGTGAAAGGGTGGCGCTCCGGGGGGGCACGGTCCGAAACTTCATCCAATCCCCCGCCCCGAAACGCCCCCGGGCCGTCCTAACCACCGCGACCCGAGCTTCCGGTTGCCTCCGGCCCGCCCCGCGCTCGTCCCTCGAGTCCCCCGGGGCCCCGGGGCGCCGCCTCGTCCCCGCCCCGGTCCCCGCGGCCTCGCGGGTCTGGCCACACCCGCTTCCCTAAGCAGCCGCGTGGTTCAGCAGGTACCCCCGCTGACCCCTCCCACCTTTTAAAACCAAAGGCTTTCGTCGCCTCCCTCGAGTTCCCGTTGTTGGGGGGACATTCACGCGCGTGGGTGCCCCGCGGCGGAGCCCGGCTTCCCCGCTCGTGGGTGGAGGCACCGGGAGGGCCCCTCCAGAGAGGAATGCGTGGGCAAAGCCGCCCGTCCCCGCTGCCATTCCCCGCTGGCCGAGTGCCCCTAAAGACGCGAGCTCTGCGGGGTGCAGTCACCGCCTCGGGGCTTCTCGAACCCACTTTCCAAATGCGCGCGCTCTTTCTTCTGGAGAGCCCTGGAGAAGGGGGAGGGGGGCTGAGGCACGGTGGCGGCGGGGAAGTCTGCTTAAAGGGAGGGGGAGAGGTCAGAGGTTAGGAGGGATTAAGGCTTGGTGGCCGCGCTCATCCTCAGTGGCCCAGGGAGAGAATCACTGAAGCAGGGGGTCCGGACATCTTTTAAAAAAACGATTTGGGGGGGAGGGCGTTGGTCCAATGAAGACAGGGAAAGGTCCGAAATGGAAGAGAGCAGAGGAGGACAGGATCTAGGGGATGCACAGCTAAGGAGGAACAGGACCTAGGAGGAAAGAGGGGCAGCGCTTCGTCTTCAGGACTCTGCGCCCTGGGGATAAGGGCGTCCCGGGGAGAGTCTCCCTACCGCGGGGGCAGAGGCCCCGCTCTCTCCTGCAGCCTGTCCACGGACTCGTCAGCTTCCCCCCAAGGAATGGGCGCGCCTCTATCAGGAAAGGCTCTTAAAGGGCCTGCTTCTGCCTGGCTCCTCTCCGCTATCCTCTTGGGAAAGACCTCCAGAAGGCCCCCCTCTGCTTCCCCCTCCCCAGATTCCCCGGAGTACATTCCCCCTGGGATGAACTGCCCCCAGCCACAAGAGGGAACTTCCCAAAGCTATGGCAGCCAAGGGTAAAAGGAAAACACGACTCTGATATTTCCTTCCCCACTTAACCCTCCTCCACCCCCGACTACCAGCCCTCTTCCCACCAGCCGGGAAGGGATGGGGCCTTACCTATATAGCCTCACTGCCCTGATGACCATGGAGATTTCTCTCCAGCTCTGAGCATGAGACCCACACCTGACTGCCTCCCGGCTGCCTCTACCCGGAGTTCTAATGGGCATTTCAATTTCACTGTCCAAAAGGGATGGGTTGAGTCCTGCCCCCTCGCCCCCTGTCTGCTCCTTCCCCGTTTTCCCCCTCCACCCAGTTGGGAGACAGTCCTGGTTGCTCCCTCTCACAGGCCACACCTGGTCTTCAGCTGCGGCCGTTTCTGCCCACACCTGGAGGGCTGGTCTTTCAACCTCTGTTGGCCCCCGGCAGCCTGTTCTCTCTCCACACTTGGTCTACACCAGTGGTTTCCAAGATTGCTGAGAATTAGACACAACTCTAAAACACACTTTGGGGCCCTACGTGACCTGCCTCGGCCACTCCCCTCGCCTGAGGTTATAAGGCTGGCCTCCCTTAGCCAGCTTCAACACCCCAACTCTGCTGCCAAGCCCTTCCCACTTCAGGGGGGTCCCCGCCCCCTGTCTTTGCTCTCCCCTCTGTGGAACATTCTTCCCCCAGACCCCTGGATACAGATGACCCCAGAGAGAGACCGTGTCTCTAAAACAACTCCTGCCCCAGTTGTATTCTCCACAGCACTCATGGCTATTGAAGTTGTAAGTACCCAGGTGTGTACTGCCGGGCTGTCCTACAAAGTGGACTGGAGAAGGGCAGGGCCTTGTCTGCATGAGGAGGGGCCTCAGCCGCGTCCCACCCGCACTCTCAAGGTGTCTCAGCATCCTTACACCCCTCATGGTCATTGAGGGCCCCGAGGAGCTTTGTTTATTTGGACTATGCCTATTGATGATTCATCTACAATAACAATAAAAACCCACTTCATGTTTACTTAAATCTTATATTTTAATGAACATTTACTATATTTCCCAAAACAAGACAAAATTAGAAGAGTGGTGTTTTACATTTTTGCACACTTCTTTGTAATGTCTGGCTTAAGAGGAGATAGCTGGATTCTCATTTCTGCTGTGCAATCCATTATTTTGGTTCAAGTATATGGAGAAAATGCAGCCTCTCACAGACATGTAGTTGGGAAAGGAGGAATGTTTTATTAACCTTGTCACACAATTGTGGATGTTCTTCCTGAATATTACACAAAATTCAACAGGTGGAAGTTTCGGAATTTAGTTGCAATATGGAATCTGAAACCATATCAATGAACACTTCATATCCATTGATCTATGTTACACTTTGAATGGGTCTTTTACCCATGAAAGATTTAGCAACATCATTCATTGGTTATTTGGAAAATAGTGCTTCTCTGACTTATGCAGTTCTCCCAAATGTTGACATGTTTTCTTAAACAATATCACAAAATTACTTTTGTTAATATCACTGCTGAGCTCATCAGAAAGGTCTTTAAATACTGGGAAGTTGTCTGACTTATGCTATTGGATACACGTTTTCCAAAATTTTACTTTTCACTTGAAAACTCAGATTTTATCATTGGCAACAACTACTGTTTTCATTGACATGACAGGCTCACTTCATTTATTTTTGAAAAAATGTCTGAACAACTATGGTGTGTCTGCCAGGTGTGTTTTGTGTACAGCAGAGTTCCATGGCAGAGGGCTGTTTGGCTCACAGTTCACCCACAGGGGCTCCCCTTAGACATCTCCTGCCCTTCTGAGTGCAGCGCTGTGAACACGAGCCCCCGTTCCTTCCTCCAGAATGGACATGTACCCAAGGGCTGAGCTTTAATAAAGCTAATACTTTTTTACTGCTTTCTCAAGGACATTCTTCAGTGAAACTGGCTTTTTTTTTTTTAATTTTTTGAGGGGTGATATTTTTTTTTAATTTATTTATTTATTTTATTTATTTTTGGCTGTGTTGGGTCTTCGTTTCTGTGTGAGGGCTTTCTCTAGTTGTGGCAAGCGGGGGCCACTCTTCATCGCGGTGCGTGCCTCTCACTGTTGCGGCCTCTCTTGTTGCGGAGCACAGGCTCCAGACGCGCAGGCTCAGTAGTTGTGGCTCACGGGCCTAGTTGCTCCGCGGCATGTGGGATCTTCCCAGACCAGGGCTCAAACCTGTGTCCCCTGCATTGGCAGGCAGACTCTCAACCACTGCGCCACTAGGGAAGCCCGAAACTGGCTTTTTTTTTTGAATTTTATTTTATTTTTTTATACAGCAGGTTCTTATTAGTTATCTATTTTATACATATTAGTGTATGCATGTCAATCCCCATCTCCCAATTCATCCCACCACCACCCACCACCACCCCTCCCCCTCTCCCCCCTTGGTGTCCATATGTCTGTTCTCTACATCTGTGTCTCTATTTCTGCCTTGCAAACCGGTTCACCTGTACCATTTTTCTAGATTCCACATATATGCGTTAATATACGATATTTGTTTTTCTCTTTCTGACTTACTTTACTCTGTATGACAGCCTCTAGGTCCATCCACGTCTCTACAAATGACCCAATTTCGTTCCTTTTAACGTTCACTGCAGCACTATTTACAATAGCCAGGTCATGGAAGCAACCTAAATGCCCATCGACAGACGAATGGATAAAGAAGATGGGGTACATATATACAATGGAATATTACTCAGCCAGAAATTGGCATTTTTTTAAGCAAAACTCTGAGTGCATGACTGTGAGTACGACGCCTGCTGGTACGGTTGGAGCCGTGGTCTCCATGCTGCTGAGGCCTCAGCTTTCTGCTTGCCCGTGTTTTTGCAACTTGTGCCAAGGTCTGGGCAGTGACAAAGGTAAGTAATAACAGCATAACTGTAAAAATGGTTGTGTGTGGACCCTCTGAAAGGGTTTTGGGGATCTGCAGACCACATTTTGAGAGCTGCGGGAGTATTTCACGAATGAATGCATTTCCCTGCAGTCTTCAGAGGTGGATACACAGTCCTTACCCAGAGCTCTTGCACCAGCTGCGTTTCCGAACTTCTTTGACTTTAGAAGGTGACAGAGTGTATGTAGTGTGTATGACCTGGCCCAGTGGTTGCCGATAGCACCCTGTAATCAAACACGTTACTATTTCGGCAGTGAGAGCGTAGGAAGAGGGACAGCAGCCGCGAGAAGCCTCACATCCATTCTGATCACATTTTGCCACCAAATGAGTTTCAGAAGTGACTTTCAGTGTGAAAGCATTCGGGTTTTGGAGTGACTTTCAGTGTGAAAGCATTCGGGTTTTGGAGTGACTTTCAGTGTGAAAGCATTCGGGTTTTGGAGTGAATTTCAGTGTGAAAGCATTCGGGTTTTGGAGTGAATTTCAGTGTGAAAGCATTCCGGTTTTGGAGTGAAGACCTTTTATCGTTATCTCCACTCGTGGAGGGGCAGCCGAGGACAGAAGGTTAGCAGCTGACCCAGCCCGAGGTCCACTGGGGATGGAGGAGTGGGATTCGGACATTGGCAGTGGAGGTCCAAGGCCTGCTGTACCTCTGCCCTGTGATCCCTCCTCCACGCTCCACGGTGCAGCCCCCCACGCAGGGCTCAGATCACGGACATCCAGGTCTGGGGGGCACTCAAGGCCCCTCTCTGCCTGGCCCTGGGTCTCCTTCCCACCCTCTCTGGCCATGTGTGTCCTGCACGTGCCGAACTGCAGCCGCCCAGGGCTATTGATTCCTAAACTCACCAGGCACTTTCCAGCTTCCAGACTTTTCTTCTTTCAGTCTCACATGTGAGAATCCAAGTTCCACTAGGACGTCGACTGCTTGAAAATTGTAAATCCTAAGATTGAAAAGGAAATTTTGCCTTTTGGAAAATTCAAGTTCTGGATGGCTAATAATGCTTAGAAAATGGTTATTCTTTTCAAAATGATAAGAAATATAAATTTTCTTTAGTAATGCTGCTAGGGAAAACATTAAGTGAAACAATGTCTGATCTAAAATTTGATTTTATATGTCAATAACATGAGGTTAATTTTTTTAATTGTGAAAAAAATAACAAAATTTACTGTCTTAACCATTTTTCAAGGAACAGTTCAGTGGCATTAAGTACATTCATTGCTATGCAATCATCACCATCTCCAGAACTTTCTCCTCTTCTCAAACTGAAACTCTGTCCCCATTAAACAACTCCCCATCCCCTCCCCAGTCCCTGCTCCCCCCCCCCCATTCTACTTTCTGTCTCTACGACTTTGTCTATTCCAGGTACCTCACGTAAGTGGAATCACACAGCATTTGTCCTTCTGTGACTGGCTCCTTTCACTGAGCATAAGGTCCTCAAGATTCATCCATGTTGTAGCAGGTGTCAGAATGTCCTTCCCTTTTAAAGCTGAATAGTACTTCACTGTATACCACACTTTCTTTATCCATTCATCACTCTTTGGCTGTTGTGAATAACGCTGCTATGAACCTAGGTGTGTAAATAGCTCTTCGAGCTCCTGTTTACATCTCTTTTGGATATACACCCAGAAGTGGGATTGCTGGATCGTAGAGTAATTCTGTTTTAAATTTTTTCGAGGAACCGTCATACTGTTTGGACAGCAGCTACACCATTTTACGTTCCCACCAGCAGTGCACAAGGGGTCCAACTCTTCCACATCCTCATCAGCACCTGTTATTGTCTGTCTTGTTGGTAGTGTGAAGTGGTACCAGCTTCCAGACTTTGGAAAACAGTATTCCTTTCGCCTAGAATACTCCCACCTCCCACCTGCCTGAGGAACTGCCCACCCTCCTGGCTCGGGACCCCCAGTTCAGTGTCTGCGCTGCACCACCCCACCCCACCCCCACCCCCCCCACCCCCCACCCCCGTCTCACAGAGCTCCTTGCTCCTTTATGTGTGCTTCTGAAGTGCCTTATCCTGATTCATCCTCCGGGCCAGCTGCCGGGCTGGAGGGGGAATCTGTAAACCAAGCCTGGGGATTCCTGTATGTGGCGCCCAGGGCAGGGCTGTTCGGATGGCCGGAGGGGCGGGCTGTGCCTCTAGGCCTCCTTCCAGTTTGATTTGTTGGGGGAGGGGATAGTGGGAGGAGCGGATGGGGACACAGGGACGGTGACTCCCAGGTGGGTCTACAGCTGCGCTCTCCCCGAGTCATGTGTAGCCCTGAGCACTCAAAATTTGGCCAGTGTGACTGAAGAATTGACTTTTCAACTTTAATTAGCTGAAATGCAAATTTTAAAACTGATTTTCCACTCAGCTCCTGGGAACTCCCACATGTGTTTAGAACAACTTGAGTATGTGAGCCCACTTCCAACTGCAAACTGTATAAACGTCAAATGCACATCAGGTATTTCCAATGAAAATTTAGATGTGTTATAAGTGTAAATTGCTACACATTTGAGATATGCCATAGGTATGAAGTGTGCGTGGAATTTGAAGACTTAGTACAAAAAGACCTGAATGTAAAATATCTCGTTGATTTTTATGTGGATCACTTGAAATAATATTTTGGCTATATCAGGCTAACTAAATATATTAACATTAACTTTACCTGTTTTTTTTTTTTCATTTTCTTCCCGCGGCCACTATACATTACACGTGGCCACCTTCTCTGTCTTCTGGACAGTGCTGGTCCAGAGGAATGAGTCTGCACCTGTTAGAGGAGGGAAAGGGTGAAATCCCAGGCCACAGCAGAGGAAGGGAGAGCCAGGTGTTTGCTTTCTGCTCGAGGTGGGTGGAGGGGATGCGGCTTCGGAAGTGAGTGTATCAGTTTCTGGGGCCACTCAACAAATCCCACCCCCCGGAGGGCTTAAAACAACAGAAATTTATTCTCTTGCGGTTCTGGGGAACTTGCCAGAAGTCAAGATCATGCTCCCTCGGAACCTTTAGGGGGCTCCTTCCTGCCTCTTCTGGCTCTGGGGTCACCTGCCGCCTGGGGGTCCCCTGGCCTGTAGACACACCACTCTCATCTCTGCCTGTTGTCATGGGCCGTCTCCCCCGCGGCTGTCTCCCCGCTTCCTACAGGGACGAAGTCATGTGGGATTAGGGCCCACCTTTCTCCAGTGTGGCCTCATCTTACCTTGGTGGCATCTGCAAAGAAGACCGTATTTCCAAATAAGGTCACACTCGTAGCTCCCTGGGCTTATGACTTCAACGTAGCCTTTTGGGAACAGAACTGGACCCGGGGCAGGGAGGTCGGCGGCGTCTCGTTCCTGCAGCCCTGTGAGCCCTGCTGAGGACCCACCTTCGTGGCACATTCCTAACCCTCTGTCCCTCAGGCCCTCATCTGTGAACGGAGGGCCACAGTGGCTTGTTGGGAAAATCAGATGAGGTTAGGCCTGCAGGAGAACGCCTGGCACGCGTTACGTGCCATGTGAAGGTGACTGCTTTGTATTGACTTCTCCCCTAAAGGCAAAAGAAAGCCATGGAGCGTTTTCTGGAGTAGGGAGGTAAGTTACACAGAGGTGAACCCAGTTTTAGGACCGCACTGTCCCCCCATAGCCACTAGCTTCATGTGGCTACGTGCATTCCGGTTAAAGTTAACCCAATGAGAAATTCAGTTCCTGACGCTCACTAGCTACGTATCAGGTGAAGATGCGGCCGGGAGTCCTCAGTGGGACTGGGATGGGGGGGGCAGCCCGGAGGAGGTGGGATTGGCACCGCCCCCGCCCGAAGCCTGATGGTGGAGGGAAGGCGGGGAACGGACAGCGGGGCTGGAGTGTGTGTGAACGGGAGCGAGGCCAGCACGCGTCTGTGCAGAGGGAAGACGGTGCCGGTTCTGTGGGCTCAGTGTCTGTTTCCCCCTGGAATTCATGTGTTGAATCCTAACCCCCAATGTGATGGTGTTAGGAGTGGGGGGCTGTGGGAGGTGATCAGGTCAGGAGGGTGGCGCCCCCATGAATGGAATGAGGACCCTTATAGAAGGGACCCCTTGCCCCTTCCCCCATGTGAGGACACAGTGAGAAGACGGCCCTCTGTGAACCGGGAGGCGGGTCCTCGCGAGACACCAAATCTGCCTGCGCCTTGATCTGGGGCTTCCAGCCTCCACACTGCGGGGAATGAACGTCCGTTGTTAGGCCCGCCCGGTCTCTGGCTACAGGAGCCCACAGGCACTCAGACAGGGTGAAGGGGGGAGTGAGGCTGACAGCACGGGACGGACAGCTGAGCGTGGCCGGCCCCCGGGCTGCACGGCCCCCTGGGACAGCAGAGATGCTGCAGCTGCCGTGGCCGGGACCCAGGGCGGGGACAAGAAGAGGGCAGGCCACAGCGCAGGGGGAGGCCGTGGAGATGGGAGGCCGTGGAGATGGGAGGCCAGGAGGCCAGGAGGCCAGGAGGCCAGAAGGGGCGGTGGACAGGGAGATCGAGGTGACCGCGGAAGGCAGGGGCTGGGAGACAGGAGGAGGGCTGGGGGCTGCCCTGGTGGTCAGACCCGGTCCTCCCCCTCTCGCCGGGGTCTCCTGGCCCTGTGCTCCAGCCCGCCGGGACCTCCCACCCCCCCCCCCCATGCTGCATCCGCCCACACTCATGTTCACTCACCTTTCAGAGACACCCCCCCGCCGGTGTCTGCGCTGGGCCTGTAGACACCTGTGTGGTTGCTGGAACCAGGGACCATCTCAGGGAGAGGTCCCCAAGGACAGAGACCATGACGGCTTGTCCCCAGCACACGGCAGCAGCGACAGGTCACATCCGTGGGGCGAGTGCTCTGTCCTTGGCGCTGTTCTAGAATCTTCCCATGGAGTGATCTGTTGAAACTCCCGACAGCGCGCTGGGCTTCTGTACCAGTCGGGGCTCTCCAGGGAACCAGCAGGAGAATCCACTAGGAGACTGGTTTTGGAGAACTGGCTCACGAGATTGTGGGGTTGCTAGGTCCAGAAGCCTTAGGGCAGCCGGCAGGCTGGACGACCTGGTGGGAGCGGAGGCCGCAGTCTTGAGGTTTCCTCCTTCTCTGGGAAACCTCCGCGTTTGCTCTCAAGGCATTCAGTGCCTGGGGGAGGCCCACCTGCATTAGGGAAGGTCATCTCCTTCACTTAAAGCCACCTGATTGTTAGGTGGTAATCACCTCTACAAAACATCCCCACCGCGGCCCCCCGGGGCTAGTGTTTCCAGACTGGGTCCTGGAGCCTCGCCAAGTGACCCAGAAAACCGATCATTCAAGTGACCCAGGGTGTGGTCAGGTCTACAGGGAGGGAATTGAAATGCAGGCTCCTGGGCCCCAGCCCAGGCCTGCGGGGCCCGACTTCCTGGGCGAGAGACCTGGAAACCTTCATTTTAACTAATGTCCCTGATGCCGGAAGCCCACCAGGGTCTGAATCCCCTGGGGCGGGGCAGGGCTTTGGAAGGGTGGGGTGGGGTCTCTTCCCTCAAATGGGCCCCTCTCGGGCGTGACACGGGGGCTGCTTAGGTGTGGCCCTGGGGTGGGACGAGGGTGAACGTGAACATGAACAAGCTGGCGATTCCTCCCGGGTTACTTCCTGGGAGTGTGATGAGGAAAACAAAAAAGCACCCGCTGAGGCCTGCAGGGTCCCAGACAGGACGACGCATTCTACCTCCTGGGGTGCTGGTCCTGCCAGCCCGAGACAAAACGAGGTGTCGGGGTTGATACTGAGGGTCCACAGCCTTTGCCTCTCCAGTGCCCTCTGCACACCCAGTGCCCCGGCTCCCACCCTCCGTGCTCCCGCTCCTGCGGCCACCTCAGCTGCCCCTCCTCATCCTGATCTAAGAAGTGACTCCAAGCTAAGATCAGACAGCTTGACGCATCTGCCTGCCCACCTCCCGCCCTGTTCACGATTCCACAAGGAGATGTTAACAGCTCCACCCAAAGGACTGACTCATAAACAGAAGGGTCCTAGGAAGAGGCGGCAGCCGAGGGCTTGTGAATGCGAGGGCCTTGGAAGGGTCCTGCAGCTCTGTCCCCAAACTCACCTGTCCTTGGCTGCCTGATGCCCGTCATTCAGCCCTAAGGGGACAGCGGGGCCCTGGGAACTGACCGCCCTGGAGCGGGGGCCGGGGTGAGCTCAGGGCCCCCAGCCTTCCTCTCTCCAGCTTCTCTGCACAGCAGCACTGCGTGTGTTTTCACCAGCTCTCCTTTGTTTCCGCCTGTGAGATTCAGATGGAAGCCTTGGTGCTGTGTCCTGTGCCATCGTGTCAGTTAGGGCCAGGGCCCACGGGCCAGGAACAGAAGTCCAAGTAGCGGTGCCCCAGGACTTATAGCGTTCCTCCCTCTCATGTGGAAGGAAGCCGTGCAGGGCTGCTGAGCTGGGTCTGCCCTCCTGGGAGCTGGGCAGCTTCTCGGAGACAGAACAAAGCTGAGTGAGGTCAGGAGCCCGTGGGCCTGGCACGTTTGCTGGTAGAGCCTTTCCATTTTGGACTCACTCCCTGGGAGGTGTATGCATTTCCTCTTGCTGCTATGACAACTGCTGTAAAAAAAAGAAAAAAAGAAATTACTGCAAACCTAGGGGCTTAAGACAACACAAAATTATTCTCCTGCAGCTCTGGAGGTGAGAAGTCTGGGCTAAAATCACGACGTTGGCTGGGCTGGGTCCTCATGGAGGCTCTGGGGGAGAATCCACGTCCTGGGCTTTTCCAGCCTCTAGAGGCACAACCTTCCTTGGCTCGTGGCCCCCCCTCGATCCTTAAAACCCATCCCTCCAGCCTCTGCGTCTGGCTCACTCTCCTGTTTCTGGCTTTGATCCTCTCACTTCCCTCTTACAAAGACCTGTGTGAGCACGTGGGACCCACCCAGATCATCCAAGGTAGTCGCTCCACCTCAGGGTCTTAGTCACATGTGCAAAGTCCCTGTGGCCGTGTGAGGTAAGCGCCCTGGTCCATTCCAGCTGCCGTAATAAAACGCCACACACAGGGCAGCTTAAACAACACTCACTTATTTGTGGAGGCTGGGACTCTGAGATCAAGGGGCCAGCAGATTTGGGGTCTGGTGGGAACCCGCTTCCTGGCTTATAGACGGCAGTTTCTCCCTGTGTCCACACATGGGGAAGGAGCGGGGAGCTCTCCGGGGTCTCTTATTAGGGCACTGACCCCGTCGTGAGGGCTCCACCTCATGACCGCATCACCTTGGGGGTTAGATTCCAACACGTGAATCTGGGGGCGGGGGGACAAATGCTCAGTCTGTGGCAGTACCACGTTCTCAGCTTCCCGGGGACTGGGGCGTGGACGTCTCTGGGGGCCATTCTGTCTAGCACGGCAAGTCTGCGGGGATGCAGCACGGATGTTCTGAGAACCGCACATCTTACCACGCGTGCAGGGACAGGTTTGTACCCCGGAGCCGGGAGCTCACCCTGTATCTCTGGATGTCAGCCTGGATTCTCTCTGGACAGGGGGTTCCCACGATGCAAGATCACTCGGGCCGGGGGTTGTCCACTGAGCAGTGTCTTGGTCTCATCGAGACCTACTGGGTCAGAAGCACCACGTTCCAGTCCGGGCTGTGACTCTGGAAGCTGCTTTTCAACCAGCCTGTTGGGTTGTTTCACGCACACTGAGATCTGGTCGTCTCTCTTCTAGACAGAATGAGGTGTGGACAAGCCCCCAGGAAGCAGCAGACCCAGGCCTCCCCCTGCCCTCCACGTTCGCTCCCCCCCAGGCCTCATCGGGCACCCTGTCTCCCTGGTCCCACGCCCTCTGTGTGTGTGTCTCCCCAACTAGACCGAGGGTTCCAGGAGAGGAAGGTCTAGGCCCACGTTGCCGGCCGCCGCAGCGCCTGCGGGTACCTGATGGAGGAGCCCAAGCCCCTGGCCGCCCCCTGCAATGTTGGCCAGCCGGGGGCACTCACGATGCCCCTCCCACTGACCTGAAGGGATTTAGGAAACAAAAACTGCCTGTGGTTTGTGTTCAGAGCCTCCTGAAGTTTGGAGTGCAATTTAGAAGTCATTGTTTTCAAGCTGCACTTACTGATCTTACATGTTCTGCATCTGTGCTCTTGGAATCCTGTCCCTGGGGACAGGAGGCGAGGTGACTGGCCTGGGCAGGGCACGAGAAGGGCACCAGCTCCCACCGCCCTCAAGCGGCTGAGCAGCTCTGGGCGAATCCCCAACCCTCTGCGTGCTTCCAAGATAAAGGTCTGGGTAGGGTCCCTTCTCACACCGTGATTCCACCTGGAACAGCTCCCTTCCACGGGTGGCTGGGCCGACGGGATATTTTCTAGGCTAATTGAGCATTGCCCCCAATTCCACCCTCTCCGAGAAAAAGGCTCTTGATTATTCACGTAGGAGAACACGGTTTTAAATAGCACCTCAATTTGCTTCCTCACCCATCAAGCGGGTCTCTGTGGAGAGCAGGTGCCCAGGGGAGCCAGTCTACCTGCAAGAAGAGTCTGGAGGAGGGGACCGTCTTCCCCACCAGGGAGGGGACCTGCTTCCATCTCATTTCCATGTGGTGGTTCTTCTCATGCCATGACAATTAAAAAGATGGAGAAACCATTTGCATTTTTCCTGGGTGTTAATGACCTTTTAAACCAGTGTTCAATTGTCTGGTTTAAAACAGCAGGGCTCACGTTGCATGAATAATTCAACTGCCGCTGAGTTCTCTCATGCACAGGGCAAAACCTCATTTTTGACCTAGTTCCTAAAGTTGAATCCATTCATGTAATCTTTAGGCACGCTTGGTTTTCGTTTTTTAAGGTATATCTTATTTTACTCCCATCCTAAGTACACTTAGTGCCAAGGTTTGGGGGCTGAAATTGATGAAGCAGAGACCTAATTTGTTTTACATCACCTGAAGCCTTAAATTTAATTAATTTTCTGTCTTAGGCACAGAGGTGCCTACTGGTTGGCTGTGATCTGGCTCAAGTGAGCATTGTAGGGGCGTAGATAGAAGGAGGTGTGGAAGGCCTGGCGTTCAGGGTGGGCTCAGGGCGGTCAAAGGCACTGGGGCCGAGGGCTGCTGTCAGGGCTGGGGGACTGGGTAGAGTGAAACGAGGGTGAGGCCACAGCTCCCCACGGGGGCACCGCCTCCCCGCCAGGAGCCTTCAGTCGAAGACAGAGGATTGTCTTAATGAGCACACGGCCGGAATGCTTCTATTCCAAGCAGCAGAACTCTCCGCTGTAGAATCATGAATATGCAAGGTCCCGGGCCTCACCCTGAATCTATTAAAGCCGAATTTCTAGGCTGGGCCTTGGGGTTCCATATTGTAAATGTGCTCCCCGGCTGTTCTTAATCGCTGTTAGCATCCTGTAGCTGCCATAACGAAGGACCACAGAGCTGGTAGCTTAGAACAAGAGAAATGTGTTGTGTCTCAGTTCTGGAGGCCAGGGGTCTGACATCAAGGCGCTTCCTAATTCCATCTGCAAGGACTCTGTTTCCCAGCGGGTCCCATTCACAGGTCCTGGGGGCTAGGGCTTCAACATGGCTTTTGGGGACGCGGGTGGGTCACAGCCGTAGCAGCACCGAAGCGTGAGCACCTCCAGCATCAGGTGAACCTCGTCATCATCCGTTTGCTGTTTGTAAGGGGTCTGCAAGCTTGGAGTCTGTTCTCTTCTCATCCAGTCATCCGTCCACACACAGCAACTACTCAGCTGGTCCAGCACTGTCTGAGCCCCAGGTTTTCCCAGCTGAAAGGCAGTGTCATATGGGGGTGTTCTCGGGCCAGCGTGGACGATGGGCAGGGAGACCGTGATACGTGCCATGTGATTCACACGGGCTTTGGGGGCACATTTGGGGGCATGTCTGACCTAGCACGGACGTGGGGAGTGGGTAAGTGAGGGAAGAAGGTATTTTCAACAAAGATGCTTCTCCCTTGGAAAACTCCGTGTATAAACGTGTTCATCCTCCATTGAAGTAACAGCTCAGAATAAAAGGAGCGATTGTGCTGGGGTCTCAGACCCACTACACCCTTGGAGGTACCCCGTCATTTCCCAGAGGGACCTAATCTTTCTCACAGGAAAACCCCCCAACACCCCAGGAGAGCACAGCCGGACCTTCAATGATCAGTAATGGCATTTCTAGTCTCTCCAGATTGAACAGTTTGATCAGAGAGGAAAGCTTTCATCTGCAAGCACCGGGAACCCTAACTTCTGGGGGCTGAAATCAGCCCTTTGCTGCCAAGAGGTCTGCTTTAGCCCTTGGCGATGTCAGGGCCGTGTCCCGTGGTTCCCTTGGCCTTTCCCTCACTTTCCACCCGTGATCTCAAGCGGATGCAGGGTCTGAGGCCGAGGCAGGGAAAGGAGGGTCGGATGAAGCCTCCTGTCACATCCACCCCTCCCGACAGGAGACCCCGAGCTCTCCCGGACGCCCAAGGGCTTCTGCTCACGTCTCAAGGACCAGACCATGTCACGTGGGCACCCTTAGCTGCAAGGGAAGCTGGGAAGGTGAACATTTGGGGTTTCTAGGCTTTTATAATAAAAGCGAGCAAGGGAGAAAGGGGTTGGAAACAAGTGTTGGGTCACCCAGCCTACAATGTCTGCCACGAACAGACCTTCCTCAACATTCTGTTATTAACAATTTCAAGGTTGAATTTTATGCTCAACACGTGGATACCCACCGCATAGATTTACTGTTGATGTTTCACTCTGCTTCCTTTATCATAAGTCTACCCGTCTCCAAGTAGACTTTTTAGGGAAATAGCTAGCTAATTCAGAGTTTGTCTCTAATAGGGCTGTTCCCCCATCTCCTCGTAACCTGTGAGGCCTGCGGGAGTCCTCCTGGTGGTGACAGATGTGGGTCCCTGTGTCAGTCTCCTGGGGCTGGTGCAGCAAAGGACCACACCCTGGGTGTCTTGAAACATCAGAAAGGCCTCCTCTCACAGTCTGGAGGCCAGAGGACTGACATCAGGGTGCGGTTCCTTCTGGGGGCTCTCAGGGGGAATCTGGTCCAGGCCTTGCTTCTAGGTTCTGGTGGCTTCCAGCATCCTCGGTGTTTGTGGGCCTGGGGCTGCATCCCTCTGGCTGTTGCCTCTGAGTGTCGGGAACATTCATCAGAGGGCAGCGGTCCCTCACTCTGCCCATGGGAACTTCTTATCTGCTGCTCACCCAAGCCAGGAGCCAGCCTTGGGCTGAGTGGCCTGGTCACCCCCCGGCCCCCTGCACCACTGCTTCTGCCACGTTAGACACAAATGCCCACAGGCCCCCTGCAGCCCGGAAGCCTTGGGGCACTACTGTGCCGGGTTCTATCTGCTTGTTTCTGCAGGTGCCAACCTCTAGCTTGGGCCCCTGCCCTCAAGCCCCCTGACTTTCCCCACTTCCGGGGCCCGGGGAGGCCAGATTCTCTTGCCCTCAGAAGGGACTTATCATCAGACCTTCTCCCTGGGCACAGCAAGCCTCAAGTTTTAGTCAGACGTTCTCTCTACCTTGTGGGAAAAGCACCGCTGAGTCCAGCAGGCGTGGCTTGTGGTAAGAGAGCCCTGAGATGCTCAGGGTCAGGGATAACCAAGGGGCCTCAGGTTGCTTCACTGTCCCACGGTGCCCTCACTGTCATGGCAGCGGGTTCTGAGCCCTCCCTGCCTGACGGGCATCGCACGGAGCCCCGGGGTCCAGTCTGCAGCCCGAGTCCAGGCACAGCCTGTACTGAAAGGGAAAACTGGTGCTGACGGTCAAGCCATTTGCCCAGGTCCACACGGCTGGTGATGCTGACTTTATCCCAGGCCCTGGGCTGGACCGCTGTGATGTCATCACGTGCACGGTGATCCAGGTGTGAGAGCACACAGCAGCGACTTGTTGGCTCTTCCATCCCCGGGATTTCTGGGCCCCGTGTTCCGGGCCCTTTCTTGCCCCAGGAGAGTGTGGTGGCACGCCTGGCGGCCCTTCCCCGGGGGTGCCGCATCCCCCCTCTGTGGCCTGAGGACTTGGGCAAGGCCACTGCCGGGGCTGGTAACGAATGGCAGGGCTGTCCAGGCAGCGGCCTTGTAGTTTCATAATTCTTGGTCAATTTAACATCATCGAGGGCATCACCCTGGCCAGGAATCCCAATCCACCTCCAGATCACTGAAGGGGCCAGACCGGGCCAGCGCCACTGATGGCAGGACCGTGAGGGTCTCAGAGGCGATGCATCTGACCCGTCCAATTGAGAAATGGGCGCACGGGGCACAGAATTGTGAAGTGTCTGTTTCTGTAGGACTTCCTTTCGTTTTCTACCTCACGATCACAGAAAACTTTGGTGAAGCTGGGATAGAACCCAGGAGCTGGGGCTCTGAGTCCAGAGGCCTGGCCCCCACACACTGCACACCCGGGGGCTCAGGCAGGGCTGCCCAGGGGGCAGACAGCCATCCCCTCCCCGCTGTGTCCTGGCCACACGCCCACCTGCGGTTTAGGAACCCACCTCCCGAGGCGGGTGCAGTGGCGGCCGTTCCATCCCTGAACTAGACCTCACCCAAGCCGAGGGTTGGGCGGGATGCGGGGCTTCTCCAGGGGGCGGGATGCAGGCACGGCTGGGTCTGCCCCCACCTGAGCCTCCCAGCCCCTGAGTCCAGGCTGATGGGCGGCCATGGTTCCCGAGGGAAGGGCTGGCAGCCCCCCACCACGCAGTGACTGGAAGCCTGCCTGAGGGCTGACTGTGTCTCGTGCTACAGGCGCCGGCAGCGAACAGACAGCCGGTGTGCAGTCAGGCCACGCAGACGCCGGTGCGCCGGGGCCCGCCACCCCAGTTCTGCTCACCACGTGCAATCGATCGAAACAAAGGGGGGTCCTGGCAGGGAAGGAAGCTCACCAGCCCGGTGCCGGCTCTGTGCCAGGGCCTGGCCTTCCCCAGTCCTGGCTGGTGAGCACACACGTCCCCACGCGGCGGGCGATGTCAGTGCCCCCCATTCCGTCAGGTGCCTTCTGGCTGTTTTGCGGGCCCCCCCGTTCCCCCCACGCTCTTTCCTTTCTAACACCCAGCACCGGGACACTTCTCTGGAGCCACTGGCCTGCGGGCACCAAGGGCTGGGACACGAGGGAGTTGACTTTCCTCCCCCACCGGCAGGGACCCTCCCAGGACAGTCCGGTCTCCTTTGCTCTGCTTGGGACACTCCAGGGCATCTGCCCCCTGGGGTCCGGCCGAGGTTCCCGGAGCTCACTCTGCCCGGCCTCCTTCCTCCCTGCTCTGCTTCCCCCTCCCTCTGGCCAGTCGTCGGTGGGGTCACTTCCTGACCACATCACCTGCACACAACTCCTCGCCTTGGAATCTGCTTCTGGGGAATCCAACCTATCCCATTTCACAGATGAGGAAACTGAGGCTCAGGCTGGTGCAGTAAATGGTGTCCGGCTCAAAGGGAATGGGGTTCAACATCCATCGGTAAAACTGAGATGCTGATGGCTCAGGTTACTTCCAGCCCTTAAATTATTAGAAGCTACTCTGTGAATCTTCACATCTATGAGTCTATGAGCTCTCCCCATTCTCTACCCAGGGTCTCTGTGTGGAGCCTCCTCAAACCAGACAATGGAATCCTCGTAACAGATTCTGCTTATAAATAGGCAAAATCAAGAGTGGTGAGACAATGCAGGCAAGGACACCCAGTAGGGACAATCTTGATCTAATTTTCGCTAGCAGCTCAAGTCCTCTGTGCCCACAGTGATGTAACAGTCACAATGGCTGTTCCAGTGACACTGAGCATTTAGCTGTGCTAGACAGCAATGTCATCTTACATAAAATGTTTAAGCCTCAGGACCACTCCACTAGTGCTCCGGATTTATAGACAAGGAAATTGTAAATTACCTGACTGCGGTTACACAACCAGGGAGTAGAAGTCAAATTAGGTCCTTCTGGCTCCAGAGCTGTAGATCCCCATTCCTGTCTCTGACACGCTTGAAGCCTGAACATGGAACAAATTCCCCTGCACCAGAGAGGAATACAACTGCTTTAGTGTTCGTCCTCCACTTTCCACATCTGACACAACCCTGTGTCCGGCCAGAAGTCACCTGAGATTCTACAGGCATGTGGCAGGGAGGATGGATTGGGGAAGGTCGGGCTGAGAGTTGCTATAACAAAACACCACAGACCAGGTGGCTTATACACAACAGAAGTTTATTTCTCACAGTCCTGGAGGCTGGAGGTCTGAGATCGGGGTGCCCCACGGTGGGGTTCTGGTGAGGACCCTCTTCTGGGCTTCCTTGGCCATCTTCTTGCTGTGTCTTCACATGGTGGGAGGGGTGAGGGATCCTCTGGGGTCCCTTCTATGGAAACACAGGTTCCATTCACATGGGCTCAACCCTCATGACCTAGTCACCCCCCCCACCAACGCCAAGGCCCCACCGCCTAATGCCATCGCCCTGGGGGTTAGGTTTCCAAACGAGAATACTGAGGGGGGGGACACATCATCTCAGACCATAGCAGATGGGATCAGGGACTGGGGAGTGGGGCGGGAAAGAGGTGGGAAGAATGTCGTGATTTCAAGGGGATGGTTGGCAGGGTCGTGGGCGGAAGCGTGACGAGCACCTTGAGCAGAGGCGCAGCGGGGTGGCCCCGGGCTGAGGAGCTGGCAGAGGACCACGCAGGGAGGACCGCTGTCAGAGACCTGAGCCAAACCCGAGCCCCTTGGTTTCCTCGCTGTGAGACGCCCTCAGAGTGGGTCAGGGATGTACTTGCAGGGAGGCTCTGTGTGACCACAGGTGCCCCTGTTGTTAGTGAGGACGGGTGGCAGCTGGCGGTCCCTGTGGTCGGGGTATGGAGGGTGCAGAGGACTCTCCGTGCAGCTACCGGCCCGGGAGCCGGGCCAGGCCTGCCCCCTCTTCTGCGAACCCACCAGCCTCGCGCATCTCTGCTGTAACTAGAGGCACCCTCCATCCCGAAGATTTCATTTCTAAACCCTTCCTCGGCCCATTTTCCCGCAGCTAATTCTCCCAAACCCTTCCCGTCTCTTCTCCTGGCTTCTCAGCGCCCACCTCTGCCCCGGGAGCCCCGGAGCCCAGCGTTGATGGAACATCAGCTCTAACAGCCAGAATTGTGGCCACTTCCCAGATGAGTGGCAAACCCGTCACAGAGTCCTCAGCTCTGAGCCTGGTGAGTTTAAGGGCAAGCCTTGGATATTTATTAAACTGGAGGCCTTATAGGAAAAAGGTACCTTTTTAAAAATGCAGTAACGTACCTTTCAAAGCATCCCCTGTCCCGGTTTGCGGAGCTCCTGGAGACCCAGCCAAGGCGGCCAAGGCAGTGAGTCCATCTCGGCTCTCGGCCTCCCTGCCAACTGGGGCGAGAACCCCGGTCTCTGTAAAAATCACTCAACGCTGAGTGGCTTTGCTTGCTTGGCTCTTGAGAATTTGGGCGCGCGTGCGCGCGTGGGCGCATGGTGTGCGGTGCCCGTGCACACACGGGCGCAGAGCAAGGCCGCCCTCCACGGGGAGGGGATCGGCTCCAGCAGACCGAGCAGCCCTGAAGGGGTTGGGAGACGCATCTCCCCGGGGCACACGGAACAACTCACCGCCCCCTCGGCCCGCTCTCGCTCTCAGAGCCGAGGCCCGCCTCCCACCGGGACGCGGATGTGTCTGTGGGCAGCGTCCGAGCAGGGCCTTCATTTCCAGGGGCCGGAGCCTGCCTGGGCCTTGGATGCCGGTGGAGCGGCAGCCGCATCGGGTGGCCCGGGGCCTTGGAGACGGCCCTGCTCACACCCCCCTTCCGAGATGATCCCATCGGTGAGTCGGTGCTTTGGAAGATAAGCTCTCTCCTCAGTGACCCTCTAGGGCGACTGAACTGACTCTTCCAGTACAGAGAGGGGGAAAAATCCAAACCATGGCAAATCAGAGGACTGGCCCAGTACCTCAGGGCTCACTGGCAGAGAAACAAAGCCTCAAGCCGTTAGTTATTAGGTTTTTTTTATATATAATTTTATTTTTTTTATTTATTTACTTTTGGCTGCGTTGGGTCTTCGTTGCTGCGCGCAGGCTTTCTCTAGTTGTGGCAAGCGGGGGCTACTCTTTGTTGCAGTGCGCGGGCTTCTCATTGCGGTGGCTTCTCTTGTTGCGGAGCACGGGCTCTAGAGCACAGGCTCAGTAGTTGTGGCGGGCAGGCTTAGTTGCTCCGCGGCATGTGGGATCTTCCCGGACCAGGGCTCGAACCCGTGTCCCCTGCATTGGCAGGCAGGTTCCTAACCACTGCGCCACCAGGGAAGCCCTAGTTATTCGTTTTTAACATAGGCCATGTTCACCCTAAAATTCAGAGCAGCTTGCAAATCCTAGTGAGGACCAGGAGTTTACTGCACACCTTCCAGGGCGGGGCGGGAGGTGCCAGCATGCAGGCCTCAAACAGCCCCTCGGGGTCCAGGTGACTCTGCGTGGTGCCCAAGGTCAGACGGGACACTGTCAGCCCCCAGACCCACTGCCCAGAGGAGGAAGGAGCTAAGCACAGAGAATTCACAGAAACCCGGTCCCCGCAGGCCGTGAGGCCGGCAGCAGTGCCGACCAGCCCAGGGAGGACGTGCTAGTCCTGGGGCTTTCAAAGGTGCCAGGGCCTGGTCAGGCCTCCCGGGTGGGCCAGGAATCACAGGCCCTGTCGAGACCCCTTCTTCCAGCTGTCACCTCCTCCAGGGCCAGCCTCACTGCACGCCCTTCCCAAGGTGGCTGCTTATGGAACAAAAGCCCACCCGTGGCACCTCTCACAGGCCACAGAGCCCCAGGGCCCCCCGTAGGGTACCCGGGCTTGGTCAGTCTGTGTCTCAGCAACGCCCCTCCCTCCCACCCCATTCCCTAGGCTGGACCCTAATAAGTATCCTGCACTGCAAACTCCATCTCGGCATTGAAGCCAGGGGCCAGGACTCAGGCCATAAAGAAGAGGTCAGATTGCTAAGGGCAAACACTGGGGGAGATGGCGGGGTGAGGCGCGGGGCAGGGAGTGCAAAGACAGACGGGAAATGCCCGGGATAGGGGTTAGGTGGGCAGGCTCGCGGGAGCAGTGGGGGGCGCGGTGGGGTCAGTACCCAGGGGCCCTGGGCAGACTGAGGGGCTGATTTCTCAGCTGAACAGTGAAAAGCAGGGAGAGGGTGGGTTGGGGGTTGAGTTTCCAGAAGCAGTGGGAGCAGCTTTAATTCTTGATCCCCGGGCAGCACCCAGCTGGGTGCCCGTCAATCTCCCGACAGGACTTTCTGACTTTGAGAAACGTGGTGAGACGCCGTTTTTCGCCCAGCGGACTGATGGTCATCGGCTAAGGCGAGCCAGTCTGCACTCGCGGATAGGAAGGCATTAACGTCAGTTTGTTAGGCGCCAGAACAGGATAGTAGTTATGTTGCTGAGAAACCTTTATCTATTAGAAATGCATACGGACGTATTTGGGTAAGATGCCTTGATGTCTGGAACTTGTGCTAAATATATTCCACAACATGGCAGGGGAGGCGGACGGAACACAGCTAGGAAGGAGTGGATGGTCGCTTAAGCTGGGGGAATGAGCATATTTTGGTTCATTGTTGTATTCTCTGGACTTTGCTGTATGTTTGAGATTTTCCTTAACGAGAGTTTAAAAAAGAAAAAAAGAACCTCATGCATGTCTGGTGACAATGTGGGGACCGGGTTGTCTCAGACAGTCTAAGGCACGTGACTCAAGGTTTGGGGCAAGTGATCTGGCAATTTTAACAACATGAGTAAAAACACATGTACCCGCGGAGGCAGACTCTCACTGCAGGTCGCTTATCCTATGGAAGCAGGTGTCCCACCTGAGGACACGCACACAAGGAGGTGGACGAGGCTGCAGACATACGGCCCATCCAAGGGCAGACGGGCGGACGCGGTTGAACTGGAGGGAGATGTGGTCTGAGGTTTGGCAGATGGCGAGCTGCTGTGGGCTGAATTGTCCCCCAAGTCCAGACATTGGTCCCCGCAACCCAGCACCTCAGAATGTGACTGTATTTGGAAGGAGGGCCTTTAAAGACATACTTAAGTTACAATGAGGTCTTCAGGATGGACCCAAATCCACTACGAAGGGTGTCTTTATACCAAGAGTTCAGGACACAGACACACACAGAGGGACAACCACGTGAGGACACGGGGAGAAGACGGCGTCTACACGCCAAGGAGAGAGGCCTCAGGAGGAACCAGCCCTGCTGACACCTTGATCTGGGACTTCCAGCCTCCAGGACTGGGAGAAAACACATATCTGTTGTTTAAGCCATCCAGGACTTTGTTATGGCAGCCCTAGCAAACTGATACACTAACGCCATTTTTATAAAAATAAATAACAGCAAAAGTCCCCCTTACATGTGGAGAGCGTATGGCAGGCTACAAACCAGTAGCCAGTTCCTGGGAGGGTGGGGCTTAAGGGAGAGTGTCAGCTTGTCTTTGCGTTTGTGCATTTCCTCATACCGACCATGCATTACCTTTGCTGTTGAAAAAGCAAATAACAATAGTATTGTCTGAGAATCAAAAAAAAAAAAAAATTTGAGAGAGAGAGCCATAGAGAAAAAGATTCTGGACCATGTATCAGGACCACCAGGTTCAACTGAGATTGTAAATTTCCAGAAATTCTGCATAAAACTGCCTTTAAAAAAAACCAATTTAGCTGGGTATGGAAAGTAGAAATTTGGAGAAAAAGGTCAAATGTTCTGCTTCTTCTGTTGATGCTTCTTTCAGACAGAGTGAATCTATGTCCGTCACGCTAAGATGGTGACACTGTTATTTATAAGGTGGTCATGAAATTACCATCTTTTGTCTTTCAGTAGAGAAGGACACTTCCTGGCAGATCCTTGGAGAATCTCAAGGTCTCGGACTTGAGAGGAATGCAGTTCTAGCCTCAAACCTCTTGGCCTTGATGCTGCGTGGAAGTCTCGTTTCCTCTCCCGCTGGAATGAATCCGGCCACACGTGCCAGGCCTGTCCAGAGGCGGTCCCCAGGCAGAGGGGGGCTGGCCCACATGCACCGTCCTTTTGTGACGCCTACCCTTCCTTCCCTCTTTGTTCACACCCTGTCATAGGACACTCTGACTTTTCATTACAAAAATAATCATTTTAGGACAATTAAAGACCCAGACGTAATGTAGAACCAACACATGATAAACACTGAAATCAACACTGTATCGTTCAAAACGTTTCCATGTCTTCAGAAGCGCAAACGTTTCAGGTGAGGGGGAAGATGCTGTATTTTTATTTACTTCTAAGCGTTCATATCTAGTTTGGGACACAGCCTCACCTGTGATTGGTTGGTTATCCTCCAGAACTAATTAGGCAGTTAAGTTGGTCCCGGGTTTTTTATTTCCAAGTCAGGCATAGATTAACCTGTGGTTGCTGTGAAGAGGAATCGCCAAGAGAACGCTGGTCATTGTTATCCATCATCATCATGGGAGCCGAGCTCCGGGGTGGACTTGTGTGTCTTGTTCACTGGCGTGTTCACCAGGCCTGGGACACAGGAGGACCCCAGGGACGCTTGTCGTGTGATCGAGAGAATGAAGAATGAACAACAAACGCGTTCGCAACACTGAGTTCTTTACAGAGTGCATAACGCCTGTTGCTCACGCGTCCAGCCTGCGAGGGGAGACTGCACTCCAGCGTCTAGCTCAGTGCTGGCATAAGGCAGGCACTCACCTAGTATCTGCTGAATGAACAAACATCCTAAATCAAAGTCACGATCCCTGATCTCAGCTGACTGTAACCCTGGGGGCATCCCCAGCATCCTGAAGAAGATACAGAGGGTCAAGGTGTCCAGGCCACACCTGGGGCTTCTTTCTCACAGCCTTGCCGGGAGGTGAGGCTGCTTTGGGAGGGGGGTCAGCTCCGGAGCACCCACACCCTCACCCTCCGTGACGGCTCCTGGGGACTGCCCTCCGCCCAAAGCCCTGTCTCCCCTTCTCCGACTGGACTCTAACGCCCTCCCCTGGGGGCTTCCTGCGCCTCCGGATCAGCGGCATGGGGTGTGCACCCCGTCAGGGCCTTCCATCCCCCGGCAGGCATCTACTCCCTGAGCACTGTCCCCTGAGCTTCTCCAGCACGGGGCCAGTGCTGAGCCAGCCCGGCACGTTCCAGACCGGGGTGGGGCGTCCTCTTCTGAGCCGTGCCTCTCTGCAGCCCGGGGAGGGGGTATCTTCCAGGTGTGACCCAGTGACGTGGGGACACGGCTCTGCACGCAGCTCCCCAAGGAGACACCCACCCTGCCACGTGCCCTGGTCTCCCGAGGCCACATGATGGGTGATTCTAAGTGTCCAAGGAGGGGAGGGATTGGGGCTTCCAGGCTGCGAGGACCCGACAGGCATCAGTGCTCCCAGTGGCCTCTGCTCGATGCTCCGCTCCGTCCCAGAAAGTGCTCGCAGCCGTGCCGTTCACAACACTCACAGCTTTTCAAACCTTGTCCAGCCCAGCGTGTCTGCTTCTCACCCCTCCTGCGACACAGGCAGGCATTGTCACCCCACCTGGCAGGTGAGGAGGGTCCAGAGGGACAAGCGACTTGGTCAAGTCTCATCTA
Source organism: Balaenoptera musculus (assembly GCF_009873245.2). Taxonomy (NCBI): domain Eukaryota; kingdom Metazoa; phylum Chordata; class Mammalia; order Artiodactyla; family Balaenopteridae; genus Balaenoptera; species Balaenoptera musculus. The sequence continues at coordinate 2,793,745 of NC_045793.1, forward strand.
GGTCCCCAGTCCCTGGAAGTGCAGAGCCTTGCCTGGCTGCAGACGGAGAGAGATGTGACCTAGGAGGGAGGTCGCAGGGATGCCATGCTGCTGGCTTTGAAGACGGAGGAAAGGTCACAAGCCATGGAGCGTGGGACCCTAAAGCTGGAAAAGGCAGGACACGGCTTCTCCCGGGAGCCCCCAGCAGGAACCGGCCCGGCCCACACCGGACCAGCCCAGCGAGACCCGTGTTGAGCTTGACCCGCAGAACTGTAAGATGAAAAATGTGTGTTGTTTCAAGCCACTGCGTTTGTGGTAATTTGTTACAGCAGGAACAGGAGCTAATATAATATGGAACAGCACATAAAGCCCGGAACTGTTTCCTTTGCGCCTTCCCCCAGGGAGGGTCTGGAGAAGGAGGGGTTGCGCTACTATGTTCATGATAATTACAAAGAGAGGAAGTGGACCAGGTGAGAAATTTCATCTCTCCCCAGGCAATGCAAACTCAAGTATTTACTAGCCCTCCTCCGGGCACAGGCGGGTGGGTTACCCATTCGAGTCTCTCCAGCCCCTGGTTCCAGGCATGAGTTCAAGGGGAGATGCTATCGGAGCAATTTCCTCTGCACGTGCACTTCTGGTGACTCCTCGGGCAGGTGATGGAGCGAGGGAGGGTCAGTGCTCTGGGACTTCCGGCAATTCTCTCTGGGACCCTGGAAATGGAACCACCATCCGGAGTTCACAGGGCTGTAAGGAGGCCCCAGTGTGGCCCCGGGGAGAGTTTGGATGTCAGAGCTCTGTCCATCTCCAAGGGCGCCCTTGTGCAGTCAAGGCTGATCGGATGCAGGTGAGGGGGATCTGAAAGTGCAGCCAAATCAAACGTGCCTCATCCAGGCCGAGATTTAGAGAGATTTGGGGTCCTGGAGACCAGCAGAGCAGAGCAAATCTCAGCAGCTAGTTTCTCCGAAAGACCAGCTCCCAAGAGCACCAGGCTTATGGGATTCGACTGGGAGACAGGAAACCCTCGTTAGAGGGGGCTGGTCGCAAGACAAGGACTCACCCACACGCACGTGCGCACACACTTACACACATGGACGCACTCTCACACACGTTCCCACGCACCCCCAAACCATCTAGAACCGCTGAGCAGCCAGGACCTTCTCTCGGGAGCTGTGACTCAAAAGCTGTGAGTGGCAGAGTCAGCCTGGGTTTCTTTCTTGATCTTTTCAAATCAAGCACCTGCGCTCTTAGGACTCTGATTTCCCACCGGCTCCTGGGGCCCTGGGTCAGGTGTGAGCACATCCATGTCCGGCAGAGTCCGGGGTGAGGCTGGCGGGTAGGAAGGACGGGATGCGGTAACCCACGCAAACCCGGGTGCGCAGCTGCAGGGACTTTGCATGTGCGCCTGTCCCGACACCACGGGCAAGACGTGGTCGCCCCCAGCAGGGCCCACGCCCCTCGGCCCTCGAGGTCATGATGACCTGATGCACCCAGACCACTCGGGGCTGAGCTGTCCCAAATGCAGCCGGAAGCAGCCTGCCAGGGGCTCGAGGGTAGGGAAGTGGGGAAGTCCCTCCCCCACCCCAGATAATTGCCTATCCTGGCGCCACAGGGCCTGGAGTTTCACCACGAGAGGCTCATTCCTTCGGGACGGGCTTTCCTTTACTCCCAGGAGGTTTAGCCGACCAAGAGCATCTCCACTAAGGGTTTAACAGCTTTGGGATCCTGAGTAGAGCTGGGTCTAGGGTGGGAGAAGGTGGGTGGGCTGAGAGGAGAGGGGGGAGCCAAAAGCCAACCAGCCCAGCTCCAGACCAACCCACCTCCACCCTCGTGGTGCCGACCCCAAGCCATCCACCGCAAGCTGGGCGGGATCTCTGCTCAACAGCAATACACAGACATTGTGGTAACACTTTCCTATATAGGTATTTACAGTTAGAAACGTTTTAAAAATGAAGAATTCTTTCTGTAGCAAAGAACACTTAAAATGATAGATTCTGGACCCAGACCGCTTGGATTTTAATCCACCTCTGCCACTTATTAGCTGTGTGACCTTGAGCGAGTGTCTTCACCTCTCTGTGCCTCACTTTCCTTGTCTTTCAAATGGGGATAGTATCTGCCTCTTAGGGTTATTTTGAGGATTAAATAAAATGAGTTAGGGCTTCCCTGGTGGCGCAGTGGTTGAGAATCTGCCTGCCAATGCGGGGGACACGGGTTCGAGCCCTGGTCTGGGAAGATCCCACATGCCACGGAGCAACTAGGCCCGTGAGCCACAATTACTGAGCCTGCGCGTCTGGAGCCTGTGCTCCGCAACAAGAGAGGCCGCGATAATGAGAGGCCTGCGCACCGCGATGAAGAGTGGCCCCCACTTGCCACAACTAGAGAAAGCCCTCGCGCAGAAATGAAGACCCAACACAGCCATAAATAAATAAATTAATTAATCAATTAAAAACTTTAAAAAAAAATGAGTTAATATTTGTAAATCATTTAGCACAGTGCCTGGCACATGGTAAATACTACGTACATATTTGTTAAATAAGATAAAATAAATGCCAATATCGTAACATACTCAACTTGATGCATGCCCCTCTGATGTTTGTTTTCTAGTCATGCAATGAGAGGGGGCAGGAATCCCAGCCCGGAGCTCAGTGCCTGCTGAGGATGTGAGGGCACTGAACAAAGCTCAGGAATGGAAAGAGGACAGAGAGGGACACATCAGTGGGTATGTGCCCTGACAGCCCGTGCGAACACCCACAAAAATGCACAAATGACCCCTAGCAGGACGCAGGCTCTCGGGGTGCTAAGGGACACACACACACACACACACACACCCCTCTGACCTAGCTCTCCCTGACTTCAATCCTGGGTTTGCCCTGATGGGCAGCACCCAGCCCAGCTCCCAGCCCCACTGTCCCTAGCTCCCAGGGTGGGCTGGGAAAGAGCCACCCTTCTGGTCCTGGCCCTTCCCTGGGTGAGTTCTGGACCTGTTTTCTCAACTGCCCAGTGAAGAAAATAACAGCTGCCTTCTCTGGAATGTTCTGGAGAAGCCCCAGAGGAGCGTGACGGCCCTGGCAGGTGGTGCTGGTGCGGCGTCTCGGTGTTGCTGCTGGGCGCCCCCGGGGAGGAAGGGTACAGGGGTGACGCCTCCGCCCCGTCTGTCACACCAGCCATCCTGCAGGGCCTGGAGACCTCGCTGAGACATCAGGTCCGCCCACTGATCCCTCCCTCTGCCTCTGCCTCCCTGCCACCCCTGCCGTGGGTCCTGCGCCGGGGATCTCGGGAACTGTATGAAGTTATGCGCTTGAGGAGCTGACAGCAGCCTCCGGGCTCAACTTTTGATCCGCCTGTATGCTGACATCTTCAAAACAGAACGGGCTTCTGGCTCTCCTGTTCCCTTAGTTGGTGGTAGCAGCTCTCCTGCAGGGGTGGGGCAGTGGCGTAAATGCCAAGGTGTAAGCGCGTGAAGAACCAGGACGGGCGCTGTCCGTCACATCGGGGCGCTCCCCTGGCAGGGAGGCTTGGGGGGCCTCCGAAGGTGGAGACAGGGCCCCCCTCGCCTCTCAGCTGCTCCCTCCTTGAGTGTCCCCTTCCTCCAGGCCCCCACCCACCCCTTTCTGGGTGCCAGTGACTCAGCCTCAGGACCGCGGTGCCTGTTGGGCGTAAGTGATGGTCAGGGGCTCCTTAGGGACCCAAGTGGCTGGAGAGGGCCATGCCCTTCATTCAGGGGTTTCCCCTGCATCCTTGATGGTACAAAGGAGGGCAAGGACAGCTGCCCACAGTCTGTTGGTCTTTTGAATGAGGAGGAAAGACTCACGGGGACAGAAGTCGAGATCCAGGTGAGGATCTCAGGGCTGCTTCCTCCTGAGGCCTCTCTCCTTGCTGTGTAGACGCCATCCTCTCGCCGTGTCCTCACTCGGCCGTCCCTCTGTGTGTGTGTCCTGACCTCCTCTTCTTATAAGGACACTGGTCACATTGGATCAGGGCCCACCCTAACAACCTCAGTTAATCTTAACCACTCCCTTAAAGGCCCATCTCCAAACACAGTCACATCCTAAGGTCCTGGGAGCTAGGGTTCAACATAGGAACTGGGGGGGCGGCGGGCACAACTCAACCTCTACACACCCTTCTTACGTTCTTTGTCCGGCCTGTAAAGCTGATTAGGTTATGTCCATGGCACCGGGCAGGAGGGACACAGAGATGACCAACGCATGGGCTTTCTCTTTTAGGGACCTACAATCTATTAGGCAATTACGCACACCCATAGCACAAACAGGAAGACCCGGGAAAGGTAAAAAACAATGCTGTCGGGCTTCCCTGGTGGCGCAGTGGTTGAGAATCTGCCTGCCAATGCAGGGGACACGGGTTTGAGCCCTGGTCTGGGAAGATCCCACATGCCGCGGAGCAACTAAGCCCGTGAGCCACAACTACTGAGCCTGCGAGTCTGGAGCCTGTGCTCCGCAACAAGAGAGGCCGCGATAGTGCGAGGCCTGCGCACCGCGATGAAGAGTGGCCCCCGCTTGCCACAACTAGAGAAAGCCCTCGCACAGAAACGAAGACCCAACACAGCCATAAATACATAAATAAATAAATAAATAAAAATTTTAAAAAAAATCATTTGTTAAAAAAACAAAACAAAACAAAAAAAACCAATGCTGTCTTTGGCTGTACCCAGAGAGAAGGCAGCGGTGTATTGGATTTTGTGGCTGGGGAGCAGGAAGTCTTCTCGAAAGAAGGGGCACTTGTTCTGGACCTTGAAGGGAGCAAGTTTGTGCAGGTAGGAGCAGGGATGCTGTGATCCAAGGGAACTGCTGGTGTGAAGGTGCAAGGTTTGAATATCTTCTGGTATCCAGGGAGCTGAGGGCCAGGAGAGCCAGGGAGGGCGGGGTGTTTGTCCAAGGCGGGTCTTAGAGGGCTCTGGGTGCCAGATCAGAACTGTATTCTTTAGGCCATGGGGGCCCAAGCAGAGAAACTCATGGTTTAGCCTCTCGCCACGTTGGGACCTTGGTAGCAGATCTGGGTTAGAGAACGTGACCAGCGGTCAACTGTCCTTCAAGGGCACTGGCCGGGCCGGGGCTGCAGGCTGCCGACCCTGCCGGATGGATGAGCCCAGCGGAGGCTGCTGGCGCTTGAGCCCAGTGCCCGGCCCAGGGGTGGAAGTGGTACAGGACCCAGGCTGGGATAACCATACCACCATTATCAAATGTTTTGTTTTTGAGGAAGAAAAGAAGGAAGAAGCAAGCGAGGTTGTCTGGGCCTGATTCTGCCTGCAATGGGGACGAGCCGAGGGCTTCTAGGCAGGAGGTTACATCACGAAACTGCGGGGGCATTACTTTGCCAGGGCTGTAGGCTAGATACGGGAGTCGGGGGGCGGGTAACGGAGGCAGAAAAACCTGGCCACAGATTTGATGATTTCTCTTAAATTCAGCTGCATCCCATCTCTTCAAACCATTTTCCTCTTTGGTTTCAATACTGTGTTAAAACCCAAGTTGAATAATCTTCCCCACCCAAAGCTGTCATTTTCAGCCAGGAGGGGCTGGGGTCCTGGGGCGAGGCTGCAGAGCTGAGCTGGCCCCGCCTCTGCACCCCGTCTTGGGGTGCGTTAATCTGGCTCCCAGAATGGGGCCGACATTTTCGGAGACGTCCCGTCCCTCCTCCTGTAGCCACGGGGAGAGCGAGGCCTGGTTTAGACTTCTGTAGTCAGGCAAAGAATTTCTGAATGCGGGAGGTTACTCCAGGCTGGATTAAAAAGCCACTTTCATGCCAGCTGGGTTTCTGACAGAAATGCCACAGGCTGGCACCTGGCAGCGTTACCAGGCTGGCAAAGTCGGGGAACTTTGATTTCTTGCAGCTTGCTCAGCGGAAGGCTTCAGCATTTCACTGACTCTCCCATGTGACTTGCATTTTTGAAAGGGGCTGGTGTGGAAGTCCTGTTAGATCCCGGCTCCTAGGATTAGGAACTAACGGCGCGATTTGAAGTTCCAGGGGCGTCTGAAGTAAGCATCACCCACTCCTCCTAAAAGTCTCAGCTCAAGTCCAATCAAATCATGCTCCTTTTCCATAAATCAGTGAATTGTGTTTATGCTGATTCTTGCGCACAAAGCAGACTCGGGGGAGGCGGGAGGTGGGCCTGGGTTCGAATCTTGAGTCCGCGAGGTGCGGACTGTGTGACCGTGAACAAAAAAATCACTCCACTATGAGACTCACCTGGAAAATGGGACGAGCTCAGCCTCCCTGGCGTTTGTGACATGAACTTGTGGGGACATCGGGTGCAGCGGCATTTGTGATGGATGAGTCGACCGGTGAATGGACCTCGCTTATGAAATGAATCTAAACAGGAAATGCATTGGGACTTCCCTGGCGGTCCAGTGGTTAGGACTCCGCGCTTCCACTGCAGGGGGGTGCAGGTTCGATCCCTGGTCGGGGAACTAAGATCCCGCATGCAGTGCAGCGCGGCCAAAAAAACCAGAAACCAAAACCAAACAAACAAAACCAGGAAATGCATCGGTTAACAGGACGTCCTTGAGATGGGGGGAAACCCAGCCCTCACTCTCTTCAGCCCTGCTTCACCTGCAAACCAAACCTTGCTTTCAAGATGATGACCTCGTGCTTTACACTCTGGGGCCGAGTCTGCTAATTGTCTCCCAGCATCCAGTCTCCCCTTCTTACTTTTAGCAACAGAACCTCGCCAAGGAGTGTCAGCTGGACAACTGACCAGAGAGAGACCGAAGCCAGGTGGCCGGGGAGGGGGCTCTGGCCCGTTGGAAAAGCAGATGCCATCACCTCCAGGGCATGTCCTCACAAAGGCAGCTCCTTGTTCCGGACTTTCCTCTCCCCCTCCCCCTCCCCGGAGCCAGAACAAGTGCCACGCGGGTGCGGGTGACACCCCAGGACACAGTACGCAGAACAACTGGGCAGACAAGGGGCCTGGACCCTTCGAGACCTGTGGGGTGCAGCTGTGGCTCCCGTGGACCCCCTGCCCCATGTGGGCTGCAGTGGGGGGAGGGAGGTGGGCCCACACCCGCTGCCCAGCCCTGGACCAGCACACGTCCTCGGGAAGTCCCACTGCTAATGCGCTCACCTCCTCCCTGAATGTGCGGTGACCTGATGCTTCCTACCTTCCAGGCGCTTTGCAAATACGAACCCTTCCCCCCTCACAGCAGCCGTTTGAGGTCAGTGCTATCATGACCCCTACACATGAGGCAGCTGGGGCACGTGGACGCAGCAGGCACGTGGCAGAATCAGACTGGAGCCCAGGCCGCATGGCTCCCAGCCACTAGGCTAATCTTCACGAAGCTTCCAGGAGATCCAGGTACTGTGTGAGGCTCAGAATTCAAAGATGAGGTCCTGCAGCTCTGGCCCCCCAGGTTGTCCCAGCAGTGTTAGAGCCAGCAGTGAATGTGGCCTGGGCGGAGGCTAGGGAACCTCCGAGGGAGAGGAAGGGGCTTGCCAGCCTTCGGGAGGCGCTGGGTGCCCCTTCAGAATTCCCACCTTAGGGTATGTCTCGGCCGTCACTCTGTCCCACCTGAGACTTTCCTGGTGGCCACCTGGGCTCCACTGCATGAAAGGGAAATTGTCAGATGTCAGCTGGAAGTTAAAGTTGAGGCTTCTTCGACCTAAATGTCCATCGACAGATGAATGGATAAAGAAAATGTGGTACCTATCTACAATGGAATATTACTCAGCCATAAAAAAGAATGAAATATGGCCATTTGCAGCAACATGGATGGACCTAGATGTGATTATATGAAGTGAAGTAAGTCACACAAAGAGAAATATTGTATGATATCACTTATAAGCGGAATAAAAAAAAATGACACAAGTGAATGTACTCACAAAACAGAATTAGACTCACAGATGCAGAAAACAAACTTATGGTTACCAAAGGGGAAGGGGGGGGAGGGATAAACTAGGAGGCTGGGACTGGCATATACACACTACTATATATAAAATAGATAATCAACAAGGACCTACTGTATAGCACAGGGAACTCTACTCAATACTCTAATAACCTACATGGGAAAAGAACCTGAAGAAAGGATAGATATATGTGCATGTATAACTAAATCACTTTGCTGGCTGAACAGCGGAAACTAACACAACATTGTAAATCAACTATACTCCAATATAAAATAAAAAATAAATTAAAAAATAGAATAAATATACAAAGGTATAAAAAAATTGAGGCTTCTTCCTGGTGTACAGAGAACTGAATAGAGAGTTGTGGAGAGAAAGACATGTGCAACGTGGAGAAAGCATGTGTTTATCTCTTCCTGGAAAACCCTAGAGCCTTCAGACCCACCTGCAAGGAACTAAAGGGCTCAAGGGTGCTGGGGTCTGCGGGGTTGGGGGGCAAGGGAGGAACAGGTGGCATTCGACAGCAGTGGTAGAAACGTCTGGGTTTAAAATCCTTGGGGTCCTGGGGAGCACGGTTACCATCTGATGACGCTGCAGCCCAGGAGAGTGGCTGGGACTCGGGACGGAGCAGCTCAGAGGCAGGGCCACGGTGAGCCGAGCCCTACAGGGTAGATCTGGAGTCCTAAGATGCTGTCCTGGCCGGGCCCAGCAGCCACATGAGATGCTCAGCGGCTGGGTCTTTCACTCTGGAAGGTCCCCGCTGGCGTTCTCACACTTTGCAATTCTGTCTCCTCTGGCTTGTGTGAGTATGAGGGCTGATCCCCTGCTGTTCTCTCCTCACCTCCCAGCACCTTTGTTTTGTTTTGTTTTGTTTTGTCTTGCTTTGTCTTGTTTTTGTTTATTTATTTACATTTAATTTTTATTTTATATTGGAGCCTAGTTGATGAACAGTGTTGTGTTAGTTTCAGGTGTACAGCAAAGTGATGCAGTTATACATATACATGTACCTATTCTTTTTCAAATTATTTTCCCATTTAGGTTATTACAGAGTATTGAGCAGAGCTCCCTGTGCTATACAGTAGATCCTTGTTGGTTATCTATTTTATATATAGTGGTGTGCATATGTCAATCCCAAACTCCCAATCTATCCCTCTTCCTCACCTTCCCCCCTTTGGTAACGATAAGTTTGTTTTCTAAGTCTGTGAGTCTGTTTCTATTTTGTAAATAAGTTCACTTGTATCATTTTTTTAAGATTCTGCATATAAGCAGTATCATATGATATTTGTCTTTGACTTAACTTCAGTTAGTATGATCATATCTAGGTCCATCCATGTTGCTGCAAATGGCATTATTTCATTCCTTTTTATGGCTGAGTAATATTCCACTGCATATATGTACCACAACTTCTTTATCCCTTCCTCTGTCGATGGACATGTCCCAGCACCTCTGGATGGCTTTCCAGTCTCCTAACTTCCCTAAGGCTCAGCGTACTCAGTTTCCAGGGCTGCTGTAACAAAGCACCACAAACTGGGTTGCTGAGAACAACAGACATTTATTCTTTCAGCTCTGGAGGCCAGAAGCTCAAGCTCAAGGTGTCAGCAAGGTTGGTTCCTTCTGAGGCTTAGAAGGAGACTCTGTCCCAGGCCCCTCTCCTGGCTTCTGGTGTGGCCGGCCATCCTTGGCTTCCCTGGCTTGTAGACGCGCCAATCCAATCTCTCCCTTCATCATCACGTGGCCTTCTCCCTGTGTGTCTGTGTCCAAATTTCCCTCTTTTTAAAAGGACACCAGGGACTTCCCTGGTGGTCCAGTGGTAAAGAATCTGTCTTGCAATGCAGGGGACGCCGGTTCGATCCCTGGTCGGGGAACTAAGATCCCACATGCAGCGGGGCAACTAAGCCCACGTGCCACAACTAGAGAGCCCACATGCCACAACTAGAGAGCCCACGTGCCACAACTACTGAGCTCACACACCTCAACGAGGGAGCCCACATGCCGCCAACTACAGAGCCCACGCGCCACAACTAGAGAGAAGCCTGTGCACCGCAATGAAGAGTCTGTGCACTGCAACAAGAGATCCCGTGTGCCACAGCTAAGACCCAACACAGCCAAAATAAATAAATAAATAAATAAATAAATAAATATTAAAAGGACACCAATCATACTGGACTGAGTCCACCCCCTCCAGGATGACCTCATCTTAATAATCTTATCTGCAGTGACCCTATTTCTAAACAAGTTCACATTCTTAGGTACTGGTGGTTAGGACTGCAGCATATCCTTTGGAGACACAATTCAACTCCTAATACTCAGTTTCCTTAAACCTAAAATGTGAAATCTGTTATCGGCCTCATAGGGTTCTGGAGAGGATAAAACAATTAGTGGACATGAAGTCCTCTGCCACAGGGCCTGGTCCGTGTTAAGTGCTAAATAAACACTACCTTTTAGTACAGACTGTCGTTTTATGAAGGTTTTATGAGATTCTGTGTTGAATTAATAGGCAGGGCAGGACTAGAGAAATGGTCAGTATCGGGCCGTGGAGACCAAGATTTCCTGCTTAAATTTGGCCGAGTTCTCGTCAGGTGTCCAGGGTTAAAAAAAAAAAAGCAAACTCTCGTTTCCAAGGCGGCCCAATAACTCCTTGAGGATGTGCCTGCCCTGGAAGCAGAGAGTCCTCAGCAGGGCTGGGCTGGGAAACCTCTGCCGCTTGTTGGGGGGTGGGACGCGGGGTGGGGGGTCGCCTGGGATTCGTGCTGTTTGCTGGTTTCCGTGGTGGAAATGCTCCCACCGAGGCCAATTCAAACCTCAAGCCTGACGACCACCTATATGGGAGAAGCATCTGGAAAAGAATGGATACATGTATGTGTATAACTGAGTCACTTTGCTGTACACCTGAAACTGACACAACGCTGTAAATCAACTATCCTCCAATATAACCGTATTAATTAATTAAATTAAAAGAAAGAAGACTGAAGACTGAAGGAGGAGATACAAAGACACACACAGGAGAAGCGCTCCCTCTGGGCTACCACCCCACCCCCCACCGGGTCTTTCTGGGGTCCTAACCTCCAGAGCAGAGGGGCACCACCGCGTTTGCCCTCAAGCCCCTCCCTCCTGGGCGAGTGCCCCGAGGGCTGGGTGTTGGCGTAAAGAACCACCCAGGTGATTCCTATCCGGCTGCCTTGGCCCCGCCTACTCCTCCTCAGGTGAGACCCGTGCTTGTGTTTAAGGAGCTACTACGGAGTCAGAGGCACCAGGCACACAGGGCTGTCGGGACAGGGAAAGACAACAGCCACAGTCGACGAAGAAAGGCCCGCGCCTCCGGAGGTGTGTCCACGGGCTAGAAAAAGCCCGGGTCCTGCTCAGGTGACAACTCCAGGCAGGTACGGTAGGTGTTGACATGCGGTTACAGCAGTAAAGTGAGAAGAGCTGAGAAGGGGCCGGAAGGCGCCGCTGGGGCGGGACTCGGGGAGCCACAGCGGATGGAGAGGAATAAAGAAACAGTTGTTCCCCATCCTCTCACCACTGACCCCCGTTAAAAATATCTCCCAGGCGCTCTCCATTGTTGAAATAGTTGATCTCACAAGAGACTGCGTTACTTAAGTAGAAACAACTTCTCCCAGCTTCCACGAGACCTCCGGGCAGCCCGAGATAACCCGCCTCACCACACTGAGCTGACATCGTTTTCACTACAGTCAAGGACGCGGGCTGTTTGTAGGCCATGCAGGTGCGGGACCCCGGGGCCCGGGGGGCTGGCAGAGGAGCTCTGAGTGCACACAGTGTTGCGGGCCCACCGGCCAGTCCTGGCGGAGGCCTCACCTGGCCCTGTGCCCTTGTCTCCAGGAGACAGAAGAAGCTGGTCCCAAAGGCAGTGGGTGGGGACACATTCCCTGCATCACTGTTTTCAAATCCTTGGGGTCCTGGGAAGCAAACCTCGAGGACCCAGCACAGCACTGCACTTGAAGCCGGAAGCTGCATTCTGGTTTCAGCACTTCATTTTCACAACACGATCTTTTTTTGTTTTTTTTTAAATTTATTTTTGGCTGTGTTCGGTCTTTGTTGCTGCGCGCGGGCTTTCTCTAGTTGTGGCGAGCGGGGCCTGCTCTTCGTTGCGGTGCACGGGCTTCTCATTGCGGTGGCTTCTCTTGTTGCGGAGCACGGGCTCTAGGCGCCCGGGCTTCAGTAGTTGTGGCGCATGGGCTCAGTAGTTGTGGCTCACGGGCTCTAGAGCGCAGGCTCAGTAATTGTGGCGCACGGGTTTAGTTGCTCCGCGGCATGTGAGATCTTCCCAGACCAGGGCTCGAACCCATGTCCCCTGCATTGGCAGGCGGGTTCTTATCCACTGCACCACCAGGGAAGTCCTTCACAACACGATCTTGGCCAAACTGCTAAATTTGTCCAACCCTCAGTAGCCACATCTGTAAAATAGGTCGAGTCAGTCGAGCAGCCGATCCCACAGGGCTGCTGTGATGAGACCAGGCACTGTCCTGTGAAAACAACTGAACCTAATAGGAAGGACCGTCTTGGCCCAAGGCCCCACCCAGCCCCCTGAGCCCCGCAGCTCTGCCAGGCGCTGTCGTCACTCTCCTTCCTCCTCCCCGGGTCTGCCTCTGGGCCTGGCCTGCAGCCGCCCGCACTCCTCATGCCACCCCTTCCCACCCGCCTCTGGATTACTTCAGGAGCCACAGGCCACCAGGCTGGCTTCCACCTGCATCCACGCAGACGTTCTT